>NC_052499.1:18555485-19155485 GCF_016617805.1 Bactrocera tryoni
ATCTCTCTAGATCAGCTATGTAACTTAACTTAACCTCCGAAATATCGTCAACAAACCTTCGAGAGCTGCCATTAATTACGTCTACAAAGCTTTGCATTCGCTTAGAAGAGTTTAATCGTCTTCTCTTTTCTATCTCCTGACAACTTCTACAATAGTTTTTATGTAGCGTTCCTAGTCTTCTGGCATATCTGCCAATTAGACAGTGCTCTTTTTGCACTCCTAGTAAAGTTTTTATGTCATTCCTTGTGAATTTTGATAGTCGGCATGAGCAGCTCATACTCCATTCATTCCATTGACGCCACCTAGACTCAGCTATATTTATAAGATGTTCGTCGATTAAAAATCTACAAATAGACAGATGCCAGACCGATAAATTCCTTCTTTTCTAAAGTTTAATTATAGGGTGGAGTCTTTACGGTTACCAGGAATATCAGTATGTCCTGGAAACCATTAAAGATTTATATTGAAAAGAGATTTTAGTGATTTAGCTATCTACATATATAAATATATTCCTTGTTGTGAACATACTCTCTGTCTTGACAAGAAGGCTTTCTCTAATTGCTATGATTTCAGCTTGAAAGATACAGCAGTGTTCTGGTGGATAGGAGCCCATTTTGGTATCTAATTTTACTGAAAAAACATCTCCTCCTACGCGATTATGTGGTTTTAACCCATCCGTACAGATGCTTATCCCAGCGCCTCTGTCCACCTCGCCCTTTTAAATTGGGCTTTCAAAAATTTCCACAGCATTTAGTTTTATGAATTCCATAAAAAAATGTGGTGGTACGTCGGAGTCAAAAAAAATTGACACAGTCTTGCCTTATATTCCCCGCTCATGCAAAGTCAAGTACACAAAATTTTCTTTTCAGTGGAGGAAGACCTATCTTCATTCAAAGCAAATGGCTGATGGTTTTAATACCGATGAAGGAAGCTACGATTCATCATAATTTCTCCTTTATTTAAGAAAACATGTCCAACATTTAACATTTTAACGAAATTCGAAATTGTTTGGTGTCTTCTCTGTCAACACAGACAGCTGAAGTAAACAAAGTAACCAAATAGCTATTGATCCTCAAGTATTGAAATTCAAGATTTCAGCATATCATCAGACTGCGAAATTAAGTAGAGACGTGATTTACATTAACAGAAGATCTAAGATCGAAATTATCATGACCAAAAGTAGCCAATGCAATAAAGTGAATAAGTCAGCATGGCGAAAATATTGTTTCAAGTAAACTTAATTTTATTATGACTGATTGCTGCCAGAAAACGCACCAATACCATGTTCAGACCGACGCTTAATCACACGATTTCAGCTGTTGAGTGGTTTATCCCACTAATCTTATAAATTTATCAAGATTTCGCCATACAAAAAGGACAGTTCAAAATCACTTCATCGGAGTGATTTGAAACTAATCCACGCTAAATCTCTCTGTGCGACTCTGCTTTTGCGCCATCTACTTGTCAGCATTGAAAATCTATTACATTATCACAGCTGATTTAGACACTACAATGGGGAAAAATGCAAACAAACAAATTTTTATAAGAGCAATGAATCTAATTTCTGCTGAAAATCGACTTCCCAAATGAAAAAATGCGTCCATTATTTCCATTATATGGAAAATATTTAAAAGAATACGGCTTTTATTACAAAATACTATATGACAATGTTTTCTTTTGATAAATATTGAGCGATGTATGTAAGTTCTTGAATGGCAAAAATAGCTGTTTTTAATGTTTTCAACGGCAGTAAAACACTGTTGGGTTATGAAATGCTTAAATGTAATCTAATCTTTTAAATTTTCGATCTGAACATGGTATAAGAATCCAACAAGCGATTACCGACCTTTAAAAATTAAATTCAGAATTGAACTTATGAGTTAGAGAGTGGCAAAGTGCGAATATTCTCCTATTCAACGAAAGCTGAGTACTTAGTTTCTATACCTAAAGAACACGAAAATATTCTAGCTAGTTTTCGCAGAGTAATTGGGGAGTTGAAAAGGCTTTGTTCGCAAAGGATACATTTTACTATTAATGACATTGAACTCGCAATTTACAAGTTTGTATTTCTTTGATATCTTAATCTTTGGGCGCAATGAAAAAGGAATATTTCTTATGGGATAAAGGTGAACAGCAGCTGCAAAGAATGATATGTTTATGAAAAGTCCCATGTCAAACAGAAAACGGTCTAAGAGTTGATCAAGAGCCCAAAAAGAGTTCGTCTCCCAAACTTAACGACAGTTCAGAGCATCAAGTGAAGTAAAGCCCTTTCTATTTGATATTCTCCACATAAAGACTTATATGTTCATTTTTCGAAATTCCGGCATTTTGCTAGGCAAAGCAATCTTATCTGCAATGAAAAATTGGCTTCAGTATCTTCAATATATGTTTCTCATAATAATTTCCTGAAGAACTCAAATCATACATAAAAACTGCTGTTAACTCCTCGCACCAACTCGCACATCTTGTGATAGAATACTCTGAACTGATTTATGTTAGTTAAATTCTAATTATCTTTTTACTCACTATTGTTCGACGAGGAGTTCCTCTTGTCATTGTAATCAGTAAAAGCGAGCGTGAACCCATAAGTCGGCGCATATCACTACGACTGCACATTCCTGTGCCAATTTACAAAAATATTTCAAAAATCAAAATATTTAAACCGAAAAACATATGTCAAACGCTCAACAGCACATCGAACCGTCGTTTGTCATCATTGACATGAAGCTGTTCTAGAATCTGCAGCCCTGAGCGCTTTTAACCACAAATAAATCAAAATCTTTTCAAAACTGACCAAGTAGTTAGTCTGGGTATCGACTTTCTGAAATGCGGTTTCCAATTTGCATAAAATAATTGTGATTTCGGCAGACTCGTGAGGACTTAACTACTCACACTAGAGTCCCATGAACAATAATTAAGTGTATATACATATGTATGTGTGTGTGCGAAAATGTGTGTATTTAAAAGTGAACGTGTCTGCTACAAACATCGGTTAAAAGCAAGCAACACAGCAGTTAAGCCGTCAGTGTGGCTCCAACTGATTTGCCGGATTTGTCAGATTTGAAAACTCTCAGACAAATTTCCAATTGAAGTTGTACCACCTTTTGACTTTAACCAATATTGGTTAACAAAGTTAGCTGCTGTGGCAATGTAAGAAATTCAAAAAGTTCAAAATAAGTTTATTACAGCCAAATGCTGCATTTCCGATTTGCACCAACTAAAAAAAAAAAACAAACAAAAAATGCTGAAAAGTTGACAGCCCAAAGCCACTTAGTCCAGTTCACTTACATTCAACTCATTGTGGGGAAAGTAACAAAAATGCTGTTAAAATTCGTTATGTGCAAATCGGAACCAATGAATATGTGGAAAATACTTAGCTGCCCAGTAGGAAAGCTGCGGCATTGTAGGCAAAAATATCATCTTTTTATTTTATTTGGATGTGTCTGGAACCAAGTGGAGAGGGTACTCTGATAATGTTATAACGAAATTGAGGCGTTGATTGTGGATCGCAGTTTTCGCACTCACAGCGTCGCCTTCGCAGAATCAATGAGATTTCATTAAACGACGTGGGAGAGAATAAAGAGAGAGACATTAGCTTTCATATCCCCCTCATTTTCATTTTCACCATGTTGAACTCGAATATGATAAAAGAAGATAACTCAATACATTTTAAGCCGTCAGTTCTTTTGCGCTTACGAGCGACCCTAGAATTGTGCATCCAAAAACTATGCTAAAAATAGTTTATCAAATCTCAAAGATTTTTCAAGTGAGTACATACAGCTTACAGTAGGTTAGTTTAAGTAAATGGGCTAATTTCCCCAGAGCTCACGAATAATCGAACTTGGATAGCAAGAGACGCCTGACCGTTGTGATGTCCAGAATTCTTAGGTATGGATCAGAAAGACCGTCGCATATAGACCAAACACCTAGAACGTGTCACTAAGTTATTGAGACGGCTAATACAATTTCAGCGAATTCGCTTGGTTCATCAAAAGTATGGCCACCAAGAGGCTTCAATCTTGAACCGGCGAAAACCTGTGCTTAGATCTTTCCACCTCATATTCCTTGGACAATTTGCGTCTTGCAAATTCTTTAGCCTCACCGCGAGAGTACTAATGGTACAGTATCTAGCGCCAGCAGTTTAATAGACATATGATATTACGTTTTACTCTGGATAAGAAGGTTTTCGTAACCCCAGAAGTGCTGGTTGCTGACCAACGTCTACTGAACTCCAACGAGGTCCATAGAAGTGAGTCCTTAGATCTTGCGTTGTACATATAACAAATCAGCCTCTCGCAGTAACCCTGCTGGAGTGGCAATGCTTTGCCAAACGTATGGTAAATCGTAATCAGCCCAGATGAGTACAAAGCCAACCGGTGTATTAAAGATTTACTGGTGTTTCTAATAACCTATACAAAAATACCTTCCGTCCACATTCTTCCGGTCTGCTTGTTCCAATACTAAGCCCTATTTGAAGATACAAATTGCTTTTATTTTATCATGAACATTATTCTTTATTAAGGCCTTGTCAATGTTATCAATATTAGGTTAGTTTAGGTTAGTCTGGTAAGCCAATGAGTTAAACATTGACCAGTTTTGGTCCTTGCGATAGTTGGAAATTAGTTACTAGGTCCTTTAGGATTCCTGCGCTTAACACGAATATCAACAAACTCTGTGCCTCATTCTTGCTTATGCGGAACAAGTGCATAAGAGATGCTCCATTGTTTTCCTGGTGCCTTGCTCTAGACATTTTCTGCAGTCTTCTCGATCGTGCGGGCTTGCCAAGATACTTCTGGCCGATATGCGATACGAGATATGTAGATGTTGACTCTGGTATTGCCTATAGATGCATAAGAGGCCAGTTCTGTGGCTTTCGCAATAGAAAAGACCTCAGCTAGAAATATACTGCAGTGGTCTGGCAACTTTAAAGGTTGCCTTATGTTTAACTCGGGACAGTATATTCTCGCACCTGCTCCTTCCTCCATTTTTGAGCCATCCGTATAAATGTTTGGAGTATTACGTGAAGCCAAATTTATTTTTAGGTATTTTTTTCGATATCTCTATATCTAATTTAGACCAAAATATGATATGATATTTTGGATAGAATTCATCATTAGTTATTTCTCTCTCATCAGGATGGCTGTTCCTTACCTTACTGGTTATTAAAGTGCCCACATTTTGTTGCTGGGCTCTGGGATAAAGCTCATACAATAAACTTATCGGAAGCTTTTCTTTATTAATGTTTTGAAGCTGTAGGCTCGAGCTGTAGTTGGTTGACTAGTTCGGAAGATGTGAACTTCGACGATTCCTCTCTTTAAGAATTTTCAAACCAGCGAAGGTTAAAGGTAAGCAAAACGACCGGAATCGGTATAATCCGTATATGCCAAACGATCACTGGAACCAAGTGCATTATTTGTAGAAGACGTCCTGAATCTTCGCTAAGGTAAGCCATTTAAAGAGAACAGAAAAATACTAAAGCACCATTTAATAGCTACAATTTTCAGTATTTGATACATTGCATATTTACTCAAATTATGCGCTGCAATGTAGAAACCTTGAGCTGGAAAGTGCGACGAACCGACACATGCATTGAGGGGCAACTGCCTGCAGCTTAACCCTCATTCAATTTGCCACTTCGTTGTTTGATCATTTTGACACACATTTCTCTGTAAATCAACATGTATCCCCAATTTTGAGACCCACCTGCCACGCTCCCCTCTTCAACAATGCAACATAAAGTGGCTATTGTATGGAAGATTATTGGAAAATGTGTCCTCACTATCAAATTATTATTGTTTCCTTAATTATTTATTATTAAGAACTTCCAATCGGGTGCAATTTGTCTATATGTATGCACAAATACACACAAAGACTTGTGTTTATACTAGCAGAGGGTGAAGTGTGATGCAAAGTGGACATTTGGAAATTACTCAACGCATACTCACATGCATACAACACATGCAAGCATGCATGAGAAGAAGAATGAATGTGTGAATAAATTTTTGGCATGTTCACAACCACAGGCGACTGTCAACGTCAATATGCAAATTTCGTACAAATTGTCATCTACTCGATGACAGCAATGTTGCAACCAATTTAATGTCATGTTCTACTTAATATACATATATGTATGTATATGTGTATGTATTTGTTGGAGTAGGTGAGTGTCTGCGGAGAATCGAGCATTGATTTGTACGTATTTATGTGCCAAGTAAGTCACTCGATGTCGCTTTGTCTAGGAGGAGTGCGCAATGCGACCAATATGTAGTGCATATTAAGGTGGTCCTTAAAACTGTGTGTGAGGAGTTTGTTCAGTCTCTTCACCCGAATCGGTAATACTACAATCAAACGTCTCACATTTCCACCTAAAAGTCTCATGAAATAGGATTATGTTTGGTCACAAAGAGCTTAACGTACGGATTAACCTAACTGTCATCAATCAGGTCCAAAGTTGTGATTTGATATTTTCAAGCTCAATTCCAGCAATGTGAATATGTACATAATTTCGTCTTAATAAATCTCTAAGGAATATTCGCATATTTTTTATTACTACTCCGCTTTGAAAACAAACAGCTTATAATGTGGCCACCTGTTTAAAATATTTTAGTTAACCAATATATAAAATAAAGGAAGAAAACAATGTGTGTACCGAACACAAGGGGTTTCAGGCTGCTTATATTTTAAATACATTTTTTGTAAGTGTTGCCACCTGTAGCAATTTTATTATATTTATTAAATTAAACTAACTAATGCAAAAAATGTGTTAAATCTATAATGGTTAAGAAATTTTTACATTTATTTTTTTGTGAAGAGTTGCCACCTTTCTAAAAAAACATATGAAATAAAAAATGAAATAATACTACAAAATGCATACTACGGTGTTGAGATTTCGAAATTCCTATAATTGAAAATATTCTTTTGGAGAGTTGCCACCGCTGTACACACAGTTTTATTTTAAAACAATTAATAAGTTATATGTACTATTGTAAAATATACAAAGTATAAAATCTGAATAAAAAATATTTCTGTCAGAGATATACTATATAATTGTTGAGAAAGTTGCCACCCTCGAAAGTTGCATTTATAAAAATTACAATATTCCTGTTTAAAATATGTTTTTTAACTAAAATTTAAAATGTGAAGGTAACTCAATATGGGTAGGTACTAAGTTGTTGAGTTTTCGAAATGCCTATAGTTAATAAATTATTGTTTTGAAGAGCTGCCACCTTTCTAAAAATATTTAATTAAAATAAATTACTATTGAAACTTGGGTACATGACTATTCAGTTGTAAGTAAGTAAGAGGTTGCAGAAATCTTACAATCAAAAATTATCTTTACAGTTGTTGCCACCTGTTTGAGATAATTAATTTCCTAACATTTTAAGACCTATGTAAGAATTATTATAAAACAAAAAGCAACTCAATGAGGAAAAAATTCTTCTTACAGTCGTTGCCACCTGTTTAAAATAATTAAATTAAAAATTTTTAAGACCATTGTATGAATAACTATAAAACAGGTATCAACTCAATGAGGATTCAAGATTTTTTCTTTCAATTATAGAGTAAAAAATATTTTTTACAATCGTTACCACCTGTTTGAAATAATTAAATTAAAATTTTTTAAGACCATTGTATGAATATTTATAAAACGGGTAACCACTCAATGACTAATTAGGGATTTTTACAAAGCAAAATAGTTGTTTGAAGGCAGAGTTGCCACCTACTTAAAATATTTAATTTTATTAATAAAATTTATTCAATATAAAAAGCGGATATCAATTTATAGAAATATAAGGAAACACACAATTGCGAACATTTATTGATAAGGGTTGCCACTCTAATATTTTTTTGCAGACACTTGCCACCTGCTTAAATATTTAATTTAGAAAAATTTATTTAAAATAAAAAAAATGGATATCAATTTATAGAAGTTAAAGAAAGCGTACAACTGCGACCATTGATTCAGTTGCCACTCTAATATTTTTTAAATTTTTTGTAACCCTTTTAAACTTGTATATTGACAAGATAGACAAAATATTAATTTATTAGCGTTAAGCCAAGAGCTTAAAAAGAAATTTATGTCAGAAAAATAACCAAACATTAAACAATTTTTATCGGGTGTTGCCACCTGTTAAAACCATTTTGTTTAATCAAAAAAACCCATAAACATTACAATAAAGATATTGTTCTGTAAAGGACTTAGAGATAGGTATATTTCACAAAAATATTTTTTAAAAGGGTTGCCAACTGTTTGAAAGTTCTTAATTTTAACAAATTGTAAAGATATATTTTTAACACAACATTGGTGTCCTATCATACACACATACATATAATCACTAACCATTAAGAAAATTTTACTGGGTGTTGCCAGCTGTTAAAAATTGTTTCCCTAATCAAATTAAATATATAAACTATTACAATAAAAATATTGTTCTAGAAAGGACTTAGAGATATTTTCACTCAAATATTTTTGAAAAGGGTTGCCAACTGTTTGGAAGTACTTAATTTAAATAAATTGTAAAAATAAATTTTTAACAAAATATTGGTGTTTTATAAAAGTTTTGCGAAAGCAAACGACTTCGAATTCTTTCCCAAATGAACGAACCACCTTTATATACATATTTATGCACGTACATATATATGTATAATATATGCGATTGTCTGCTTGTTCATATCCAGGTATCATAACGGTATCTTTACACATTTATCCAAACAAGCCAACCCAAAGTCATCAGTAGTACAAGCATGCAATAACGCCTGGGGTTTGATCGAACTTAATTTGCTGCTTTGTTTCTTATTTATTTGAATCTGTATTTGCACGACTATCTGCTCAGCCGGCGACTTCTACTACGCTCATCCACTATTAACGTCACTTCATTGTTCGACCTACCTACACGTTGTGCCATAAACAACACAGGTACAAGCACACACCTACAGTCGCATAAAGTAGGTGAGCTGGTGAATTGACACCAATACATGTGTACATATGTGTATGCAACGCAGACAAAAGCCCAGAACGTAGCAAAATCCATGTTCAATTGTAGCAAGTGACAAGCTAGCAAATATATTGTCTTATTTAATATAACCCGTAGGAGCTTGGGTTCGTTAAATCAAGTAAGATGACTAGTCTTCTGAGCGATTTCGTGGATTTATTATTATTGTAAATTTAATATGTAGTCTAGTATCTGCTAGACTTTGCATCTCTTCTAAGAAGGTTCTAATTTTTTCATAAGAGGCTCCTCACCCCATAAAAAATACAAATCCGTTCCGGCCACTTAGACCCGACTGTCATAGGAACGGCCGTTCCGGTTACCTAGACTTGACTATCGCAGGAATGGACGTACAAACAGATGGCTAAATCGAACCACTCGTTACTCTGATCATTTATATACAAGTATGTAATATACTTTATAGGGCCTTTGACGTTTCCTTTTGGGTGTTAAAAACCCCGGGGCAAACTTAATATAACCTGATGAATGTATGAAAAGTATGAAGCGCTTCAGGATCAATACCTCGAGAGTAAGTTGTTACGTAGCACAAATAGATTCGAACGTTTTGAATGCATTAAAGATCATTGAATGTTTGTGTCATAATCCTACGTCGACACCAATCTTAATAAAATCAAGTTGGGCCCAAGCGTAAAATTATATATCTTATTTTTGCGACTAGAAGCACTTCGGATTTATCATAGATCTAGTTTTCTAAATTAATGGTCGAATTCCGTAAACCGTAAATCTAAGTTGGTTAGGTCTGAGTTTAGGCTGGTTCAGGTGTATTACAATCACTGTGTAAGGCTTTGGAACTCGTGATTGAAGAAGATTGAAGCTGTCAATGTAAGCAGTTATGCTGGGCGCTCTATAAGGACCACCAATAAATTTCCCAAAGCATTACCCTTTGAAGATCGTTGGAATAATAATATGCGCTATGCAGGCACAGGATTCCGTAACTTGCTGAATCAAGCTGGAGTCTAACATCCAGTGAAAGGCATAATTTGGCCGAAATTAGACGAGAAATGCTCCAAGGGAAGAAATTCAGTCAGCAGCATCGTTCCCTAATATGAAATTCTATAACTATAGAGTCTAGTTTAGAGAAAAGTCGGATAAAACAAAGCTGAGATGACTGCATTTATTTCAGTCTACCTCAGAGAGCTTCCGCCATCTTATAAGTTGTTATATTGTTCCAGCGCAAGCA
Source organism: Bactrocera tryoni (assembly GCF_016617805.1). Classification (NCBI taxonomy): domain Eukaryota; kingdom Metazoa; phylum Arthropoda; class Insecta; order Diptera; family Tephritidae; genus Bactrocera; species Bactrocera tryoni. Next base: position 18,565,677 of record NC_052499.1, read on the forward strand.
ACGCCTGCCGAAATCCGTCAGCAGAATACCATCTACCCAAGCCTAAATCATGTGCTCTCGGCAAAATATTACTTCTAGTTAACCCGTCAGTTAAGATGGTATTTGCGATATTCCTTTCCTTTGATCTCATTTGGCTGCACTTGAGAGGCATCTTTCAAAAATACATAAATGTTTAAAATAAAAAAATAAGAAGTATCATCTATCTGAAGATAGAAGCTTTCAGTATTTCAAGGAAAGATAAAAAATGAGGAGACTCGTTCTTCTTCTTCTTCTTAATTGGCGTAGACACCGCTTACGCGATTATAGCCAAGTTAACAACAGCGCGACAGTCGTTTCTTCTTTTCGCTGCGTGGCACCAATTGGATATTCCAAGCGTAGCCAGGTCCTTCTCCACCTCGCCCTTCTAACGGAGTGGAGGTCTTCATCTTCCTCAGCTTCCCACGGCGGGTACAGCGTCGAATACTTTCAGAGCTGGAGTGTTTCCGTCCATTCGGACAACACGACCTAGCCAGCGTAGCCGCTGTCTTTTAATTCGTTGAACTATGTCAATGTCGTCGTATATCTCGTACAGCTCATCGTTCCATCGAATGCGATATTCGCCGTGGCCAATGCGCAAAGGATCATAAATTTTTCGCAGAATTTTCCTCTCGAAAACTCGTAACGTCGACTCATCGGTTGCTGTCATCGCCCAAGCCTCTGCACCATATAGCAGGACGGGAATTATGAGCGACTTATAGAGCTTAGCTTTTGTTCGTCGAGAGAGGACTTTACTTTTCAGTTGCCTACTCAGTCCGAAGTAGGGCTAGAGACTCGTTCAAAGGTACGTAATTCTTAAAACAAAATGAAAAAGTAGCAGCTCTCCTAAAGGAAGAAAGTTGAAGTGCTCAGTATTACGTTCTTTGACGATTTTAGATTTGCGGTAATGCACGGAGAGAAGAGGAAAAGCCAACTGAGCTTAAGAGAACTCGCTCAAAAGTACGAAATTGTTCAAAGAAAAAATTAAAAGGCAGCAGCTCTCGTAAAGGATGGAACGAGAAGCTCTCAATATTTCTTCTTTAGACGATTTTGGATTTTTGACGATTTCTTCTTCGAAGAAAATATTAAGAAGTAATAGCTCACACGAAGGAAGGCATCGGTATGTCTTAAAGTTTCACTTCAATGCCATATTTTAACCTTAAGACACTAATAAACACTTTCGAATAGCCAAAATCACCGGAAGGTCTTATTTAAAATTTATAAAAATCAAATTACACTAATTTGCAACACCTTGAAGATGCACAAATCCAAAATGAAAAGCAAGTCATTAGCTAAATTGCCAACTATTTAGTTCATTTTAGCCTGCGCCACTCGGCCACTCAACGGCGACTATCGGGTATAGGAGTACATGCGGCGCTGTCTATAAACTACACAACTTCCAGGCAGTTCATTTACGGGACTAAAGGTATATGTGTACGCCTGACTGTGTGTGTGTGTGCGTGCGTGTAGATGTTTTGTACCTTTTCGTAATGGCAAACTGCAATAAAAGAGTACACAAGTCGTTTCAGGTGCATGAATTTCGGTGCGACAAGCGGAGGGTGGGGCAGCGCCGCGTGCCAAGTGAGTGAGAGAAAATGGAGGAAATTCCAAATGAAATGAAATGTGTCATGTACTTGCAGTTAACCCCTGGCATACGGCGCCCTACCGACGCCATTATCTTACTTCCACTTCCACCCACCACTACCACCAACCCCCAACAGAGTCACAGCCACTGCCGCTGCGAAGTCTCGGTCTTCAACGAATTACACTGATTTTGCTTACTCGCGCTCATCAAGCTTGCCAGTTCGGGTATGTGTACGTACGTACGTATGTACGTATATTTGGTTACGGTTCTTGTACCTACAACTCCCAAGTGGATGGATGCAATTTGCTATCAGTCGTCGACGCCGTGGCCGTCGTAGTTGAGGCTGTCATTGCTGCAGGAACTGAATTGAACGCCCAGCAGTAGCGGCGGTGGCGGCGGCGGAGACAGATGTGAGACATTGCTGTTGCAGCTAGAAGAAGAGTGTGTATATATGTTTTTGTAATTTGTTGGTATGTGTGTGCGTCTGTGTGTTTGTGTATGCAGGTGAAAGGCAACATAAATGGTCGTTGAGTGCATGGAATGTCAAAGAAGTGGTTTGCCGTTGCCACAGTGGCAAACAGCGAGCCATGCAACAACCACCCGACAACCACACCCCGTTCCACGCTCTAGCAAGTGAGGCGTCGACCAACTGCAGTTGGAGGATCGTCAAGAGCGTTGCGGCAGCGGCATTCGGTGTTCACGTCGTAACAATTTAAAAGGTGAAACGTGGAAAATTGGCCCTTCAATGGGAGCGTTGCGTTTTCGTTTGCGAAAAGCGAAAGAATTATAGCTGCATTATGCGCACAAATTGCCTGCACGTAAATTTATTTCACGTAAATATTTTATTCATTTCACTTGCACTTGTTTGTCTTTTTTTATTTCATATATTTTTTACTATATTCTTTTTTTGTATATTCTTTTTATCATCTTCCGTCAGCCCACTTAGGCTGTGAAGTATGCAGCTTTGCTGTCGCCGTATGGCAGCCCAGCGCATTAAATGCGAAATGCTTCTCGGCATGTAAAAAGTCGTTACACACACACATACACATGCGCAAGCCTGTATGTGGTCGTGTGGCATGTTGCAAATGCATTTCTTTCTGTATTGCCTCGACAGTTTAACGATGAAATTTCGGCTGCAGCATTTTCCGTTATGCATTTGACGCTAATGAGGTCCCCAGCGCATTCGCTTAATGTGGAATTTTCGAAACTTTCACAACAACAATTGTAAAAACTATTCTATCTATTATTGCTTTTATTTTTCGGCGGCTGTGCATGGGGGCATTTGATTTTTAACTATGATAAAACTATAAAATATTTTTATTGGTATTTGTAGTGAAGGTTCGATAATAACAATTGGAAAAACAGAAAAATACGCTAACGTTGGTTGCACCGAAGCTAATATAAATATTAAGCAGTAATCCATGTCAAATTTTGTGAAGATACCACGTCAAATGTGAAAGTTTTCCATACAGGAACTTGATTCCGATCGTTCAGTTTGTATGGTAGCTATATGCTATAGTTTACCGATCTGAACAATTTCTTAGGAGATTACATTGTTGCCTTAGAAAATAATCTATACCAAATTTGGTGAAGATACATTGTCAAATGTGAAAGTTTTCCATACAAGAACTTTATACCGATCGTTCAGTGTGTATGGCAGCTATATGTTATAGTGGTCCAATATCAGCAGTTCCGATAAATGAGCAGCTTCTTGAAGAGAAAATGACGTTTGCAAAATTTCAAAATGATATCTTAAAAACTGAGGGTGTAGCTACCCTCATACTTTATAGGGTCTCCGACGCTTCTTTCTGGGTGTTACAAACTTCGTGACAATCTTAATATACCCTGTTCTGGGTATAAAAAATAAAATTTAGTTTGTACGACAGCCACAAAGTGCTTCGATTTGAGATTCTTTTTGGAAGACTATGTCGACGGTTCCAAGAAATGAGCAGTTCCCTGCCGAGAAAAGAAAATGTACAAAATTTCACATCGATAACTCAACTACTGAGGCATTAGTTCACGTATATACAGATAGACAGACGACCATGGCTGTACAGTTAAATATTTTTGTTTAAAGTTCGCATTTTCAGTCAACTAGTCAATGAGACCGATGATTCGATGAAAGCAAGTTGCCTCTAAGTACTACGAGATGATGCCGGCAGGGCGGAGAACTATTCCCCTTTTATGGAGCCGCGTAGTAGATGAGCTGCGTGACCTGCTTACGAACAATGGGATTCGGAGCTCAGACAGCTTCATCAAATCATCAGACAGACGGCTAAGCGTAACGTTGAGGGTCAGCGCAAATACTTGGAAGCCTTAGCAGGCATAAGGATGGCGGTGCTGCCCTGCAACTACTAGGCGTTGTAGAACAAAATTACGTGGACCGGGTGAGTGCATCGGCTCATTCCATGGTGTTTATTTCATATCAAGAATACTGTTAATCGACTGCAAGGACGAGAAGTTGACCACCTGACTACTGAAGATCACTCCGAAGCTGAAGGGTTGCAGTAGGCCGGTTCTTTGCGCCCATACACAGCATGACAGTGTTTCATCTCAGGAGCGTAGGTAAACCCTACGAGTTTGTACTTGTTCCCGCAGATAAAAGTGGCCAGAAGAACGTGCATTGTTTGAAGAGTTCGCGCGCGACGATGACGACGTGTCCTCATGCAGTGGCACACAGAAGGTTCTCATCAGGAACCATAACGAGGGCATCAATATCTCGGACTTCATGGTACTTGACAGAAGTATCGAGGATGCCGGATGGAGGCTCAATACCACCATAAATGATGAGTCATACAAATTCATTCAAAACGAGGTGTTCACGTTGAACTTTAGGTTCAGCGCTGTGATAATGAAGCCCAGAAGACCTAAGCCACGGCGGTGGAAGACACGTCAGAAGACAATATGCTGGTGGATGAGGCACCTACTCATGCCGGTACCTAGCAAGTTAGAAGAATATGATCAACCTTTTCCATGACGAAATTGGAGATACCAAGCTCAGCCAGGCTCTTTTCTGCCTGACCTTTTCAATTGAGTGGAGATTTTTCACTTCCTCAGCTTTCTCTGGCGAGTACTGAATTGTACCGATTGTAGCATAGCGAGGTAAGCAGTATGATTTAGCTCCACTGCGACACGACAGTCCGCATCGTACCAGTTGTTTTCTCAACCCTTGTAAGGAGCTTGAAATGCCAACACAAACTTACACTATATCAAATTGTTAATAAGTGCTCTCAGAGAGCAAAAATGCAAGTCGAGTGGAAAACGTCGAACATTGCTTGAGTTTGTAGACGAGCGTACTCGAAGTTTGTTGCATAGAGGCGAATGTGTACTTTTGGTACAACAAGATATTTGTCTGATGTTAGGTACTCGAAACACCCAAAACATGTCGCTTATCTATCACAACTTTATTAATCTGATTTTGAGCTCTGAGCGATCCGGAGACAACAAAATAGGTTGATGAATTTTCTTATCCTGAAGTCTTGTATTATACTTGTAGATATTGCAGGTCTCGAAGAAGTCGCTCAGCCTAAGCCATTTGCAGAACTTTGGTCATGAAGGTTGTATTTAGAAGCCTTATTTGAGTGGATTGATTCTGCTTAGTGCTAACTGTGAATCAAAATGTCCATGATTAAAATTATGTTAGCGGAGTTAAGAATATTTTTCTAAAGAGAAATCGCCTTAGAATCTTATAAGCCGTTTTGAAAGCGGCTCAAGTCCTGTAAGTCTCTCTATAACAACGTGGTATACTGAAGGAATTCGAGTACAATTATATTGAGGCCAGATAGTGACGCAGCGAATTTATTGAAATGTCACAGGTAAATTAGCATCTCGTCGTTGTTGTCCAGGGCCAAAGCCAACGAACTGCCTTCCGGACAGCACAAACACCACTGACTACCCTCTCTTGTATTATATATTAAATAAAATGGCTAATAACACCGTTATTTTCCCTGAAAGGTGTCATTAACTACATTTGTACATTTCTCTCTTTGACAGAACGCTACAGAGGCAATGAAATTTACAAAATACTCCATTAATCATAGAAGTACCCACTTTTACTTGCATTCAAAGCAAACGTGATAAATCATTAATTACGAGAATTAATTGTCTAAGCCATTTTTCACTGTACACACTCCCTCCCCCCCACACAAACAAAAACACAGAAAATAACGAGTACTGAGCTTGCGGTTAAGCAGAGAACCGAATAAGTTGGAGTGGACAAACCCCTCCATCCGCCGAACTCAATTTGAAAGTTTTCCATTTGTTAATAATCACGTCTTGTCATGGCGCACTTTGCAAATGCAACAACAACAACCACACAACTATCAGATATGCCAGCAAACGACCAAATGCAAATACAGAAACAAATGTACATTCCCATTAGATTAGAATCAAAGTAGTGAGCCATCAGACCAATAAAACAAAATGAGAAAAAGAAACTATTAACCGCAAAGCAATCGCAGAGCGAGTTTTTCCTCTTTGTTTTGTAGCCACAACTGTTGTGTCAATTCATAATTAAAATGATTGACCCTAATCCCGCAAACGATTTCATGGCACGGCCTCAAGCATAATTCATAGCAGACGTAATGGACATGGCGGCGGGGCCAATCGCTAAGGATGCGCACATATTGAAGTACAGACTAAGGCAGCGACAAGAAGGAAGAGAGTAGAGAAAGAAAAGAGTTGAAAGCATTGAGTAGAGTGATGATTAGAAAGCTGAGAGTGAAATTTATCAGCATCATCAAGTAAGCGCATATAAATTTGACACCAGCGAGTCGAAAAACGTGTGCAAAGTCGATTTTTAATTCATAATTTGCTCTTTTATTAGTTTTATCGCACTTAGAGAAAACGGTTTCTTTCATCACATCCAATTTTGTCTATATACCTTTGCAAGGAATAGATGACCATGGCTATATAGCTTAGGTTAGGTTAATCTGGTAGGCCAATAAGCCACGCATAGACCAGTGTTGGTCTTTTATGGTACCAGATCTAGTTCAGTTTCTAGGTCCAAGAGGAGTAGTCATCCTTTAGGTTGCCTGCGAATTTTAGCAGACTCTGCGCCCACACTATCGAATTATACTCCAGTGTATCATACCAGATACTTACAGCGTAGTCTTTCCAATGCGGGATAAGTTCAAAAGAGATGCTCCATTGTTTCCCTGCTGTCGTGCTCTCGACATTTCCTACAGTCTTCTCGATCTGCCAGCCCTATCCTACGGGCGTGTGTCGCCACCAGACAGTGACCAGTTAGTATTCCCATTCAACGCTTTCTTCTAGCGTGTGCTAATAGGAGTTTTGTGTACTTCCGATTTGCGCATGGCTTTTGCAATTTTGCACTCAGATAGTTCTTTCCGCGGGTTTTGATTTTCTTTTCCGTGCTTCTGTTGAGATCGTTGTATAGACAATGCATGGGTTACCCAATACTGATCATGTTTTCGGATGTTAGCCCTACACCATCTCGTCCACTATCTCATTCCCATCGATATATCTGTGGCCTGGCTGGCTCCCTGCTGCCCTGCTTCCCAAGAAACCTCTGGCCAATATACGATACGAGGTTACTGCCTTGATTCCTGCTTGGCTGTCTACGTATGTAGGTGCTGACTCTGGAATAGTCAGCAAGTGCATTAGAGATCAACTCCGCGGCTTTCGCAATGGCAAAGACGTCAGCTTGAAATATACTGCAGTGGTCCGGCAACTTAAGAGGTTGCCTTATGCCTAACTCTGGACAGTATATACCCGCACCAACTTCATCGTCCATTTTCGAGCCATCCGCATAGATGTTTAGAGTGTTTTAAGAATAGCATATGAATTCAAGACGTATAAATGTTATCTACGAGACTGACTGTGGGTTTCCATATGTGCTTTGGACTAAGCAGTGATATCGGAAGAGGATTTCTCTAGTAATAAATACTGAGTGAATTGTATAAGGAACAAAAATTTTTTTTTATTAAATTGACTCTACTATGGTCAGGTATGAAGACCGATAGATTTCGCGACTACTGTGGAAGTACTAGTAGTTAATCGTCCTTAACAGAACTTACATAAGAGAATATCATTAGCTTAATACTCACTCACTTTTGTATTTTCCTATAATTCTACTGTGAATGTCTGACCATTAGGTGAAAGATTACATCAGAATGTGACCTTAAAATGATTACCACTGCACAGAAACTCAGCAAATTGAACTGAGCTCGTCTCCTCAATGTAGCCCAATAGCCTAATCCTTAGACATAACATTTCTAATGAGAACTTTTGCCTAACTTCATGCCTCAATTCCGTCAGCTGTTGGCTCATTTGATTAACACTTATCTTCTACCGAAATGAGTTTGATTTTGTATCCAAAGTATCAAAATGTGGATCTTTCAAAGTTCAATCTGACAAAAGACTTGAAGTTCCATTCGTCTACAAATAAGTCGCTCTGCTGAAGCTGCCTAGAAAGGTCGATTTCAAACACCAGTATTTCGCTTCGTTGGTACCCTGTTATCACCAGTAATTCGGTGCATTGCTGTGCTATGTTCACAGCCTAACAGAGCACCGTTTCTGAGCAACCCATCTGCACTTTGTGCGAAATAAGTAAACACAATGGAGAACACCGCAGCAGTTAGCCTCCACTGCTATACCCCCTGTCTGTCGCTGTCATTTTCTCAAACTATGCACCGTTTCGCTTCAATGAAATCCAGCTGATGATACATACATATGTCCGTGGAGTGATTGTATTTCGGTGCTTTTGATTAACACCAACAAAATTAGTAGCAAATTTCTCTTACGTTCACAGATGGCTTACTATGTAAGTAGGCAATCGCAGAAGGAAATCGCAGCGCACTTACTGTCGATACGCTTACAGGCGGATTAAAACGATGATGGATGGATAGATCGGTGAGTTTTGATTTGAGTGATCTGTAACTTTAAGGTGTTAATTGGCAGAAATGGAGCCTAAATTATCATATTAGTTATCTTCGATAATGACCCATACTATTAGAACAGACGAGCAGAGCTTAAACATCAGAAACACAACTGAGACGACACAATTTTCAACTGAACACAGTTTACAAGAACATTTTGGAACAGAGAATTTAATCAAAGTTGTCGAATAAAGTGATAGTGGAAGTGACCTAAACACACATTATTTTATTAATCTCAAAGAGGATTGACGTTTCGACTAATTCATTTGAAATGGGCTGGATTTTCACAGAGTTCGTGACATGTTCTGTTCTGTAGAGCTGAAGTTTGAGTCAGTGAAAAACAAGTCGGCTCTTCTGAGTTAGTTCGATAGTGATTTCTCAAATTTCGGGTTTGCGTCAGTCCAGAAAATGTCGGTTCTTTTGAGTTAGTTCGATAGTGATTCTTCATAAGTCTAGTTTGAGTAAGTGTAAAAAGAAGTAGGTTCTTCTGAGTTATTTAATAGACATTCTTCAGATCTCGGGTTTATGTAGGTGTAAAAAGAAGGCGGTTCTTCTGAGTTAATTCGATAGTGATTCTTCAGGTTTGAGTCAGAGTAGAGGGCAGTCGGTTCTTTTGAGTTTGTTCGATAGTGATTCTTCAGATCTCGGGTTTGAGCCAGTGTAAAAAAGTCGGTTCTTTTGAGTTAATTCGAGTAGTGATTCTTCAGATCTCGGGCTTATGTCGGTGTAAAAAGAAGTCGGTTCTTCTGAGATAGTTTGACAATGATTCATCAGAACTCGGGCTTAAGTCAGTGGAAAAAAAGTAGGTTTTCCCGAGTAACCTCAATTATAATTCTGTCAGATATTCTGTGAGATATTCTTTGTGCTTTGAGAAATCAGTAAAAGGAAGATCATTATCGGTTGCTAGTTGAAGTGTGGATGAGAAATTCAGGGCTATGCAGAAAACTCTATTTGCTGATGGGTGAAGGTTATTCTTTAAGCTCGTGCTGCACGTACTAATTTACCGAAATCGGTCGTTAATAGAAAGGAATATAAAAGGTATAGTAATTATGCAGAAGAGAACTTATTCCAGAGGAGGTAGCTCGCAACTTATTGCCGCAGCGATGTAATTCTTCTCAATCTGCGCCTCGCTAGTCCACAATCATCATATTAGAGTGCTACTGCATCCAGGCTTCGGTGTTTTTTCTTGGATCTATACTATGTACGATTATGAACTATCAGGGGAGAGAAGGGCCTGGTATTTATAGGCTAATTATTGTTATTTTACTCAACGTCCACTATAATTATGAGTAAATTTGACAGCGACAAATCAAGAAACCTTTAGTTAAGTCAATATTAGCAGTTCAGCAGTTACTACGTGCTTTTTTATAAAATTCAATCCATATCATTAAACCAAAAAGCTTAGGTAAGACTATCACTGCTACTTGAACTGAATACGTTGAGCTAAAAGACAGCTGAATGGCTACCCGGCAATCCGCAGCTTTATCAATCAGCACTCGTCGGCACAAAGCTGAGGTGGCTGACGTTGCCACTGACGACGCTGAACTAATTTAGACCAACTGATGACCGACTTTCGATGGACTCACTTTACATTGACTTGACGCTAAATAGCAATAGTTGTAGTAGTAGTAGTGTGGTTGTTGTTGCTGGCATGAGTAGTGCTGTCTGTCTTCGCTAGCATGAGTATATACTATAAGCCCATGCAATTGTAAGTAAGCAGTGCGAGTCACTATCGCAACCACAGCCGCAGTGGCAGCTATAACGGTACAAGTAGCAACCAAAGACAGCCGCAGCAACATTAAGGATATGCAAATCAGCGACAACCGTTATGTGCGGCGGCGCGTCCCAATTGAGATTTGCTGCTCGAGTGTGAAGCAATTGCGTCGGAGCAATCTAATGTGAACACACACTCATACATTTAAACCGGGCAATGAAGGCAGCATAGCTAAGTGGTTGCTTGCATGTGCGTGTGTGCGTGTTGGTGTTGGTGTGAGTGCAAGTATTCATGATATTGTTAATAAAAATTCTTACATTGTCTTCGAAAAGTTTATATGCGTAACTTTCATAAGTGGCACGCAATCTACTTGTACAAGTGTGCTCGGCGAAGTTTCTACAGTCGACACAATGGCATGCAGTGGCGCTCTAGACACACACATACATACACACATATATATTCATACAATTATACATACATATATACATGCATATATAAGCACCATTGCTGGGAGCACGTATCCTTGTGGTATGTTTGTGCTTGCAATGAATTAGATTGCTGCACTGCAAGTTTGTGTGTGTGTGTGTATGTTTGTGAGAGTATGCGTGCGGCATGTAAATGATGCGCATGTTGCTGCTATGCAAGTGCCTACCATTAGGGAGCAGTGTGTTAAGCAGCCACGCATAATAAGCTGAGTTTACGAGCCGAAAGGAGGCAAGCGAAGACTGCTTATTAAATACTCGTATACACATACACAAATGTATGTATGTGTATGTTATTCATATGCGTATGTATATGTATATATGTGGCAAGTAAACAAATGTATATGCCTTAACGCTATAAAGTGGTTCATTGGATTTCGAAAAATTACCATTAGTTGGAACGCGCTTAACACACAGCATTTGCTTCGGGCTGCCACTGAAATGTATGCTTTGCTGTCGCATTTTGAACCAAAGCGTCATTGATGCATGCCACTTGTCTGCAAAATGATAAAAAATTATTCGAAATTGAATTATAGGAACGAAGTCAATCGAATTCCTGTTGGAGAGCGCTAAATGCGTCACGATGTACCAAGGTTTATATAAAAGACTTGAGCTTAAATAATATGCTATCTGGCATAAACAAAAAGATTCAGTCAGAAAGACTGTAGATAATTCTTCTATGGACATTCTAACTGGGCCTCTAAAATTTTAGATTTATGTAAGTATGTAAGTCTCAAATAAGCAAATCTGCTTTGAAATTGATTCGAATAGGAGTGTTTAAGTACGGAAAGTGAGCTTGTGAGACACCTTATATTGTTTGCTAAGCGGTACTCATCTTCCAATTAAATAGAAATAACAAGTACTTTTATTTCGGTGCATCCCTCATTATTACCAGAGATTCCTTCTCAGCATCTACGTAAGCACTCAAAGTTACACAATCTCGAATGGAGTACCACAAATATCGATAGTAGGTTCTTTATTATGGAATTTGATATATAAGGTTGTCAAATATCTCCCTTCCGCTTTTTTTCTCTTTATAAAAAGTGTTGCAGTGATCGAATTTAGTTCAAATATGCGCCGTTTCGTTCGATAATCTGTGTCCACCTAGACGGCAACTTCATAATACCTCCCTCGTAGAAGCCCTCTTCTTATTTGCGAAGAACTCGGACTGCCACTTTTCACAAGCCTCTTTTGAGTTCAACTTTACACCAACAAACGCGTTCGCCATGAACATGAACAGGTGGTAATCACTTGGCGCTATGTCCGAGCTATATGGTGGATGCGATGAAAGCCCCCATTCGAGCTCCCGTAGCTTCTGACGAGTCATCAATGAAGTGTGTGGTCTGGCGTTGTCCTGGTGGAACACTACACCCTTCCTGTTATGGACGCTTATGGTCGATCGCCTGCTTCAAGCGGTCCAGTGGTTCACAGTAGACGGTAGAATGAAGCGTCTGGCCATATAGGAGCAGCTCAGAGTGGAATCCAATCCCACCAAACACACAGCAAAACCATCCTGGCCGTCAATCCCCGCTTGGCCACTGTTTGGGACAATTAACCGGCCTTCGACCACGACCGTTTTTACTAGATATTGTCGTATGTGATAAATTTTTCGTCGCCAGTCACCACCCGCTTTAAAAATGGGTCGAGTTCGTTCCGTTTCAGCAGCATATCGCAGGCGTTGATGCAGTCCAGAAGTGTTTTTTGCGTCAAATCATGTGACACCCAAACATCATGCTTTTTTGTGTATCCAGCCTTCTGCAGGTGGTTTAAAATGGTTCTGGGCGATGTCAAGAGAAGCCACATGCCGGTCTAACTCGATGTTTTCCATGATTTGATCGGTATTCATCGTCACAGGTCTTCCGCCGGCTGTCTTATCCATGGTGTCGATTTCACCCACTCTAAGTCGACGAAACCATTCCTCCGCAGTTCGAAGTGTTAGAGTACCATCCCTCAAAACAACATTAATCTCACGGAACGGGTATGTCAAGACCTTTCATAGATGTATTATTTCCAGATACGAGCTAATACGACGAGGTGTTAAGAATACATGAACCAAAAATCGTGAAAGCAATAGTATATGAGGATGACGTCTTAGTGACAGCGGTGGCTAAACTTCTGGTTGACTTTGCGCTCAAATGCATGGATAGATATATGGTCTGCTTGCCACCATGAGTTTGGAATTGGCTGAGCAGAAAACGGAAGTCTTGCACATTAGCACAAGGAAGGTGGAAGAAAGGGTATTATTTCATAACTGAAATATCTGTTAGAAATATTGGATTCCAAACTGAAATTTAAGGAACGCCTGGCTTATACTTCTGACCAAAAAATAAAATGCTCTATCAAGAATGATGGCTAATAGGGGCTGCGTGCGTTCAAGCTTGCGAGCTTTAATAGTAAAAGCAATGAGGTCAGTAATATTGTATGCGGCACCAATATGGAAAGATAGACTTCCATCTAACCCAAATACTGGACATGGAAGCTTTAGCAGTTACCCGTACCGATTCCATCACGACCTTCGTCTGTACTGTCCGACATATATAGATATATTTTTTCAAAGCCTTCGTTTTACAAATGTAAGGGAAGAGCTAAAGACTTCACTTGGCGGTAGCTTTTCGGTGGAAAATTTAACAGCACTCTTGTGTCTTCTCGTAAATAGAAAGCTGTCAGTTCTAATTATGACATATACAGTGTATTAGGCGTCAGTCGTTCCGTATGATTGATGAGAATTAAAATCTTTCGCTCTCCCATGAAGTAATACTTAATCCGGTAGTTCCGTAGGAGAGATATGAGTTGGGAGTAGGTTAGGTTTAGCGGACTAAAGTTTAGCACCACGGCTTTCAATGCTTCCTCCTACTAAAAAGAAAGAAAAAAAAATCACTTTAAGCAGTTTGTTCTTTTTGTATGTTACCTATAGCATATAATGGTCCTTAGACAATAACCTATGCCACTGTTCGTAAAGATATCTCGTCAAATGTAATACATTTCCTCACAAGTACTTGATTCCGACGGTTAAGCTTATTTAACAGCTCTGTGCTATAGTTGTCCGATATTGTCGGTTTCGACTAATGACCAGCTTTTTGGGTAGGAAAGAATATGCGAAAAATTTTATATCGATACCCCAAAAACTGAACTGGTTCTTGTATATGCAGAGAGACAGGCGGACAGATGGCTACGGTTTAATCGATTCTGTTCATCACGTTGTCATTGATATATTTACTAAATATACATTATAAGGTCACCGATGCTTATTTCTGGGTATTGTAATCTTTATGGCAAAATTAATACAACCTGCTCAGGGTAGGTTGGTAGGAGTGCAGCCCTATCGGGCTCAATTAACACTTGATGTGCCATTTTGATGCACTGTTCGTAGAACCTCCTGTATCTGCTATTACGTTTCACCTTCTCTTTCAAACCATTTTGAGGTTTCGATGAAACTACTTATGTCCGATATGCTGTTAGTGGAAATCCATTCAAGGTTTGGTGCTAGATGGATTCCAAGTGTTTTGTGTCGGATCTGTGCTAGAGCTGGGCATTCACAGAGAAAGTGGAAGATTGTTTCCTTGTTCCCTGCTACTCCGCAGTCACGGCAGATGTCGTTGTAGGGCATACCCATTTTGGGTGCGTGTTCCCCAAATGGCCAGTACCCTGTTGTGGTAGCTGTTACTCTGTAAATACTTTTCCTTGACCTGTTTAGTAAGTGGTTGGTTCTTTTCCTGTCATATCTTGGCCATAATTGTTTAGTTATGACGCATTTTGTGATGTTTTTCCACCTGTTATTTGCAATTTGTTGAAATTGTCTATTGATCTCTCCTTTGATTGATCCTAGCGGACTTGGTGCTCAGGGTATAATTATATATTATATAATCCCAATGGAAGAATGGTTGAAATAAAGCCCACGGAAAAAAACAACTCGGATACTTAAAGGAGAACATGAAAAAAAAAATTACCGTGTTTATAAGCGACAATGGACTGTTCGAAACCCCATAAACATTTTGTCGATTTTTGAGCAAACACCGAATTTTCCACCTCTAAAAGTATTCCTCCCTATCAACGGAACTTCGCAAAGGACGAGAGAAATCATCCCTGTACTGGAGGAACTATATGGAGAAGCACTTGACCAGGTTTTTATGCTGAACCAATTTATGTATCAAAAATAAATGATTAATCACTTTACTTATATACCGCCAGGACAAATATAGTCGCCGCTAGTCAGTAATATCACTCGTAGTATTAAAACTTTAATCGAAAAAAATTTCTGAAAAAGACAATCACCTTATAGGTGAATCAAAAACTCCACTAAAAATTGTTTCAGAGCTTGTTTTTCAAGAGTTCCTAAACATGCTATTTTTCAAGTGAGTATTGTTGCAAGACCAATGTTTAGAAAGATACGAGAATATCGCTACCTTTCTTATAATATTTCAGATTAATGTACAATATGACAATCAAACGCGAAACAAACCTCGCGCAGAACTTTCACAATATTGAAAGAGTAATTCCTCCGCAGGGATAGAATTGATGAAAAATATTTCAAAAGTTCCTTTTGTTGAGTAACTATTCTAATTCCTAGAATTGTATGTTTTTGAAGTTCAGAGAGGTCACAAGTAAAACTAAACCAAAGTTCGACCCGAACCCAAAGTTGCCGAACCATTGCAATTTATTTTAAGCTGAAGTCTTTGCATCTTCAGGCAATTGAAGTCCACATATACGCAGTAACCTCGTAACGCATATCGGCCAGAAGTGTTTTATGA
Source organism: Bactrocera tryoni (assembly GCF_016617805.1). Taxonomy (NCBI): domain Eukaryota; kingdom Metazoa; phylum Arthropoda; class Insecta; order Diptera; family Tephritidae; genus Bactrocera; species Bactrocera tryoni. The sequence goes on from NC_052499.1 coordinate 18,581,120, forward strand.
AAGAGGGCAACAGTTGGCAATACCACGCTGCAAGCATCTGGGGGATGCAGACGCCTGGCCGGCAGATCATGGGGTTGCAAGCCAGGAATCATTAGATGGCTGTATACCATGATAGTAATGCCTATTATCACTTATGGAGTGGTGGCTTGGGCCACCAAAGCAGCTCAGTCATCGGTGATCCAGAGACTGTCAAAGCTGCAAAGACTTGCCTGTGTCTGTGCTTCGGGGGCAATGCGCACATGCCCCACTGTGGCACTGGAAGTCATACTGGAGCTTACACCGCTGCACCAGGTGATAAGACAAGCAGCAAACCACACCATGCTGCTAATGTCGGCAGAAGGCTGAGGTAGAGAAAAGTTAATGTCATCCAGACAGATGGACGCACTAGCGGAAAGCACACCGCTGGTCCTCCTCCCAAAGGACGGCACAACGAAGAAAATAAACTTCAAAAGGAATTTCAAAGTTACTCTCGGCAGCAAGACGGAGTGGAGCGATGCTGGAAGACAGTACCATCCAGTGGTACACCGATGGCTCAAAAACACCGTAAGGTATTATGGCAGGTATTGCGGGACCGCGTACTAAGCTGTCCATACCAATGGGCTGCTTCCCAAGTATCTTCCAGGCTGAAGTTTTTGCCATAGGTCAGTGCGCTGAAGGCAACATCAGCCGCAACTATCGCAACCAGCTTATAGCTATTCTCAGTGGTAGCCAAGCGGCACTAAAGGCGATTTCATCATATGAGATCAAATCGCTTTTAGTCGAGGAATGCATAGAGAGGCTAAACCGCCTGTCCTTGTGCAACCGGGTGCACCTAATTTGGGTGCCAGGGCACAAAGGAATAGAAGGTAACGAGAAGGCCGACGAACTGGCCCGCGCTGCGGCAGCGTCAAAGGTGATGGGACCAGAACCATACATAGCGGTAGGATCCCACGCTTTTAAGGAGCTGCTCCGCACGGAGGAAAGAACGGAGAGAGAACGGCATTGGCGACAGGCATCAGGCATGCGCCACGCCAACCTGCTACTAGGGGGGTACAGTCTCTCCAGGTTCAAGGAATTTATTCACCTCCCCCGTGAAAAATTCCGTATCCTCTTCGCAATTTACAGGATTGCACAGCAATCTGCGGAAAAAGGCTTAAGGCCCTGGATTCCATTTTTATCAGCAGGGATCACATCACCTCAGTAGCGCCCGGCAAACTCCTAGACCTGTTTAGACTGCTGGAACTCTGGGAAGACATGTGATATCGTAGAGGGCACAATAGACCCTAGGTCGCGGTGCATTTCCTCATAACATTTATCTATCTATCTATCTATCTGGGGTTCCCACGGTATGCTACACTGGAGGTAGTATCGATAATAGCTTTAGATTTGAGCACTGCTAAATGGATTGAACCAATAAGCTAATGCTAACTTCTTGTTCTTCATCGCTGGCTCTAAAACGGTGTGGATGTTATGGGTCGAAAATAGAAAACTTCGCCAGTTGTTTCTATCCTTTGCAAAGCCACGCTAGTTATACATCCGAGAGAGGTTCTTCAGTAAGTCCTTTCATTGGATGCGTTCATGGCCTTGTTTCAGTTGTCGAATCGAAAGAGTTTTCCGCTGAAACATCGTCTCTCATGCCTATGATCTAAACTTTTGGTACTCATCGCTCACTCGTATGGGTCTGAAGACTTTTCGGAGAACAGTTTGAAGTGCTTTCTCAGCTCATTGATCATCAATCATTGTTTGTCAATACATACAGAGATCTACTTCTGAATTGCCAACCGTTCCGGCAGCAGCATCTATTTGGAAGATATATTCTGCGCTTGATTATCAGGCTCAGATTGTTGTTTGTATTAATGCTGGGGCCGAGGGAGATAAAATTCTTCATTTTTTTTCAAGTTAAACAAGTTGCCAACAGCGGTATAGTTCCCAAGACATAAGGAATCTTTGTGTGTGGCTTCCAGGTATTTTGTATTGCCTGGTTCAAAACTTCTTCCGTTTCTTTTTCTAGGCTGTTGTAAGAACTAATGCGATTAATGTCATCTGCGTGCCCCAGTAGATTTGTACTTTTAGAGTAGACATTGCCGCTGCGGTTCTGATGAGCGGCATGTCTCACCTTTTTCCAGCATTATATTGAAAAATCTTTTAAACTCTCTGTATAAAACATTGTTTGGTATCGAACGGTTCGGAGTAGTTCTTCTTGGACGGACGGAGCTAATGATTACACTCAACGTCATTCTACATAACTGTACGTGTTTCGCAGGGGCACGAAATTTAGATATGGCGTTAAATAAGTAGCTCTTTTCAATGCTGTCGAAAGCGGCTTTGAAATCGACATAAAGGTGATGCGTACTGATCTTGTCGTGCTTTGTCGATACTCTTCTCCAGGACTTAACTTAACAATAGTGCTTTGATGACATTTGGATCGAATTTATGAGTCGTTGAATTTTTTTTATTGCGATTTAGAGATATTTTCGAAGGTTGGTGAAGCGTTTGCTGACCCAAAGCTTAGGAATTAACTAGACTAACCTTTTAACAAGTGAAACTCTTTCGATTAAACAGCACGTTATGATAAGCGCAGGCTTAAAAAAAACAAGCAAACGGAATAAAACGAAGAAGTAGTAGAAGTCAGCTGCGAAGAAGATATTCCCACAACTTTCAAATAAGAGAGCATTTTTATTGAGTTCAACTTCGTGAGCACTACTAGTCTATAGACACAAATATCTACTAGCATAAAAGCTTATACCGAGCAGCTGCAATGATAGCGTCTCACGTATGCGTGCCTGTTTGTCTGCGGCTTCGCTTTGTTAACCGACTGTGTGCCGCTTACTTAGTTAAATTTAAAATTCCATTTTAAAACTGCGAGCACAGTTCGTTTAAATTATCGCATACGACCGTCTATGCCACTGCTCTTACATACATACATAGAAGCGCTGGCTGTGTGTGTCAATAACTATGTGTCGGCAGATACTAAATATATATACAAGTATGTATATATGAGCGCAGTGAGTAAAACGCGGCAAGTGTGTGTGGCAATGTGGCATAACGCCATAACACAGGGGCACAGGAGATTATAACGCGTGCCGGAAATGAAAATGTGACGCACATGGGTACATGTGTGTGAATGCGCGCCGGGTGTAATTCGTGGTTGTGTGCGGTGCAGTGGCACATGAAGTTCAATCGTCGGTGACTAGATTGGAATTTTAAATAACCTGCGCTCGCGCTGCCGTCACCTATATATGTACATATATGAGTCTATGAGTGTGTTTGTGTGCGTGTGCTGCTATTGTTTGTTTTCATTTCACGCAATGTCAGCCGCATTCGTCCTCGAAGCGTTGCCAACGAAAAACTTTTGCTACATTTAATGAGCACATACTTGAATATAAACTATTAAACTGGCGAGTGAAACAGGCAAGAATTGCATAAATTAATTAAGCCGGATACGCAAAGCGGTGAGCGGAGCATAAAAGAGCGCCCAAAGCGACTACTGTAACGGTATATAACTACAGTAGTAAAGTTCGTTAACAATTTCAGACATTTTGTAGTTTAATTTTCACTGGCAACACGCAACTACACACACATACAGGAAACACACACACATAAACAATATATAGTACATACTTTGTACTAATACTAAAATTGTAGTAATACTTTATGCATATTGGTGTGTTCATGTATGCTTTCTACAAATTTCCTTGCCGTATTGAATGTGAGTCATATTTGATTTGCAAATATTTAGTTAAGAAATGAACCACAAATATGTGTCTGGTCAATATAGCAGCGGGAGCGAGCTAGACATGTACTTCACAAGCGCTAGGCAAATAAGTAACTGCTTATATACCTATTCACCGTTATCAATTAATTTCTGTTGCTTGTTGAATCATCTCAATTTAGAAAAAATTTGCATATTTAGTAAATTAATAGCAGCAGGCGGCATATATGCATTGCTCATAAGCATAATTTTAGGCGCAGCAATGTTAGCAACTCCTTTTGTGTTTAAACTGCGTGAACTTGATTGATTTTGTAACTAATACTGGTGTTAATGACATAAATAATATGTACCACTCATAATACCATTCAATAAAATAGGCATAATTTTAGGCGCAGTGACTTAAGATATCAATTTTGTCTTTAAACGGTTTGCCATTTATAAAACTTGCAAGCAATATGTACCATTTATAATATCACTCAATAAAAAGATTAACTATAAGCATAATTTTAGGCGCAGTGACTTAAGCAATTCATTTTGTTATATATTGAACTTGCAAGCAACATTGCTATTATTGACATGAAAAATATATCTGAGACTTACTTTTCAGTAAAATACTTAAAATTTAAGCATAATTTTAGGCGCCGAAATGCAGTGAATTAAACAATTGTTTAAACGTGGTAAATGGTTTTTTAATATTTTTGTAGTGCGTTTGTGGCACGAATTATTTTTGTTTAAATTTCCGTTTCAGTACAACAGGAAAACTTTGTTGAAAGCATACCTTTAGGCGCAGTAATGTAAAAAATTTATATTTTTTATACTGAACAAACTTTGCTTTATTTAGGCTTCACATTTCTATTATCTGTACCACGATGAAATTATTAAAATTTCTTTTGGTAAAACAATTTAAATATATAAGCATAGTTTTAGGCGCCGAAACGTGAGCAATTAAATTTTCATTTGAATTGCATGAAATTTAACAAATTTCTGTTATTGGTAAACTTGATAAAACATACGTGATTAAAGAGTTAAGTCAGCCAGGTTCCGGAGAGTGTTTGGTGGTTCCGTCGGAAAGCCTGATGGTTTCGTGAAAGAGACTTGATTTGGGTATAGGTTAGGTTTAGCGAATCAAAGCTCTGTACTCCGGCTTTCGAAGCTTGCCCTCACTATAAAACAACAACCAGTTTTGACAACTTCTCGAACTTGACCACCAGAACCAAACTCGCATATTTTTGTAATAGATTTCAGCCCAGAAAATCTTGAACTCGACGCAACGAAATGGAGCATTCGAAAGATGAGACTCATAGTTCTATCAGATATTCATAAAAAAGTAGAGCTAAACATTTTCAACAATTTTTAAAGCTTAGTAAATGAAAGCAAAAAAATTAGGACATTCAGATTATCATTACTATCCAAACACGTGCCTCAAATTCCTTTATCTTTGGAAAGTGGAGTCGACCGGCATGTTGCTGGGTTTGTTATTCTTTAACTCGATCAAAATAACGAAGGCTTTATCTGAAACTTTTTCATGCTAATCCATTATCTTTTAATAATCATATTGGAATCCTCACCGATAACTACACCATGGTCCAGATAGCTTTTAATTTCAATAAACGAGTAGAACACGCTTTTCGAAAACACCATGTGAGTATCAGAGAATCGATTTCTGCAATTTTTACTCAGTATAACAAGAAAGATTGTAATATATCCACTAAACGGATATTCGATCAAGAATGAATATCATAATTCGAATATAAACCAAATGGGTTTGATTGTAAGAAAGAGCAGGCGGATCCAGACATCATGTACATATGGGTTATTATACATGCTCAGCTCAATATAGAAGTCCTAACGAGACACTAAGAATGTCCAATAATATTCAATAATTCCAATAAGGAGGCTCTTGAAATGTGTTACAGAGATATTCTTTTAAGGCTGTATGTACCTTGACATTTAAAAGAGATATAAACATACTCAACTGTTCCAAAATTATAAAGACGCGCGTCCAATCGTGCTAGTTTAGGAACAGTATAAATATTTCTCGATTGGAACGATCCTTTGGAACGATCCCGATTATATCAAAGGTGTTCATGAGTGAGGAGGACTAGACGAATGACACTCTTACTGACTCTTGCTTTCAGATCAAACGTTATCACTACGTATAACGCGCAAGCTTTAAATATTTCTTTCTTTTTATCAAAAGCCTTTAAAAATATCAAATACAACTTTGTCTAATTCGCCTTCTTCATATAACAACATTTATAGATAAAGGACAAAAGCTCGTTAAGTTTGAGAAAATATGCAGTTTTGTACTTAGTGAAGGAAGTTAAGTAGACAAAAAATTATTCATACCTTCCCCGAATTTCATAAATTAAATGACGCAAGGTTTGATTTCACTACAAGGTTGCCTTTTGTATTTTGGTATTTGGTAGCCCTATTGTTACAATCTGGTAACTCACTAACTTATCATAAAGTTTGACATTTTTGATGTTAAAAATACTCAGAATGTTTGTGTTGTTTACAGTAACTTAAAATATTCATCTTAGCCAAAAAACGGCGAACTTTTTTACGCAATCAGTTTTACAACTTTCGAGTTGGATTATCTCACCAAAAGTCCATCGCTGAAATGAATTGAATTTTTGACGATTAGGCTCCGCCAAGCACTAGTGTTAACCTGTGGTATAATGAATTCAATCGAGGTCGAGATCACTCCAATACGGTCGTTCAAAATCGATTGTTGTTCCGGAAACTAATGCCCTCTGAGCGCAAACTAATATTGCAAAATCGTCAAGCGACTTATCATGAGATTGAGACAACTATAGATATTATTTGTATCAGTATACATTCAATATTGCATGAACACTAGATCCTCCGGCTCAAATGCAAAGATAGCATACATGGTCTACGTCAATGGTTTGCTACCATGAGTCTAGAGTTCGCACAAGGAAGATGGAAGAAAGGTTACCGCTCACCATAGGGGAAAGCGGCATTATTTGACAGCCGCAGCTGAAGTATCTGGGAGTGATATTGAACTCCAAATTAAAATTTAAGGAACAGCTGGCGTATACTTCGGAAAAGGCAACAAAATATATGATGCTCCAGCCGGCGAGCTTTAATAGCAAAAGCAATGAGTTCAGTAATATTGTATTCAGCACAGATATGGAAACAGGCACTAGATATAGAAGCATATGCAAAACAAATAAACGCTGTGTATAGGCTCACTGCTATCGGAGTAACAAGTGCCTTCTGTACGATATCAAGTGACGCTGCTAAAGTTCTAGTTAGTACGCTATCCTTTGACATCCAAGGAGACGAATTCGGGCGATTTGATCAGCTATTAGAGACGTCTGTAGGCGTAAAACAAAGATTCAAATTGTGGTAGCAACTGTGGCAAACCTCAACCAAAAGACGATGGACCCACAGACTAATCACGGAAAAACATTCGTGGATAGACATCATGACTAGACTACCTAACCCAAATACTGAGTGGCCATGGATACAATAGAAGCTAACTCTTTCGACTCGATCACGACTTTAGTCTATTACGTCCGACCAGTGGCGTAGCTACAACTTCGGGCGCCCGGGGCCAAGGATCTTCTGCCGCCCCCTTTTATCTACCTGCCTACAAGTTTCATGAGGTGGTTCGAACAAAAGTGAATTTTTACAAAATATCTTCAATATTAAGTATTAAAATTTAGGAACTAGAAGAAATTGATAGTAAATTTACAAGACATCTTATTAAAAGGCATAGAAAAAACCCATTTTCGCCCTATATCTTGTACACTTTTGACACAATTTGCAGGAATTTTTGCCCGAATTGGAGTTTTAAAAAACAGCGAAGATCGTTTTGCCGCCCCCAAGACGTTGCGCCCGGATTGTCTTCACTTGGAGATAATTTGTGTAGACAATTTGACAGAACTCATGTGTCAGTCCCCTGATAAATTGCAAGCTGTCAGCGAATCGCCATCTGAAAATATGACAAAACTAAGGCACATACACAGTTTATTAGGCCTCAGTCGGTGCGTATGATAGATGAGACTCAAAGTCTTTCTCTCTTCCATAACGTAATGCTTAATCCGGTGGTTCCGTGGGAGAGATATGGGTTGGTAGTAGATTAGGTTTAGCGGATTTAAGTTCCACACTCCGGTTCGATGGTTTCTCTTACTAAACAAAAAGAGATAATTAGACTGTACTATATTGAATTGCCCCATAACTCTGTATATCTCATAACCATATTGTGGGCCCGTTAACAGTTGATTGCAGCGCCTTTCAACCCAAATAAACGCCGAAGACAGGAGCAAAGTTGCATTTACGAATTTGAAGCGAAAATTAACAAGAAATTTAACACATAATTGCCCATAACTGTACCTTTGTATATTATAATTATAACAAACATTATTTCATAATTATGTTATTAAAGGAGATAATCAACATGGGTATTAAATTTGAGGACCTAACTGCATACTTCTCAAGGAGGAAAGCGGAAGTCGCACTAAATTTGAGGAAATAGCAGATATGTTGGCATGTATACATACAGATATCGAGCATCCCATATATGCTATATATGCATGTATATCTACAATCAGTTACGCGTACATGCTTCATTCCTCGCAATATTTCATTACGCCCAAGAAAATTATGTATGCCGCACGAAGAGAAAACGAGAAAAGTGCGCCGTCTGAGATTTTTGCACACCGGAAAACACGCATTCATTGAGACTGCTCGTAATTCAATTACACGTACACACATATACACACACAGCTACATACAAAAGTAATCAAGAATGAGAATACTTATGCATATATATACACACTATACATACGTTCATATATGTATATACACACTATACATACACTTATGCATATACATATCTACATATACATACATACATATATGTAGATATATAACCGAAGCTGTATATTAAATTCAGTTAACCTTGTAGATGCATAAAATATGTACAGTTATACCAACAGATATAACTACACACACATACATACATATATAATAAATAATGAACTTCAGCTCATATATTTGCTTGTCCGCCTGCCTGTTTTTGGCCAAAATCGAGTCCATTGCTTTTGCGTGCCTGCTTGTGCATAACTATGGAGGGGGCAATGGTTTGTCACTGTTGCTGCTGGCACTGTTTGTTTGTGGTTTGCTAGCGAGTGTGCGTGTGTGTGTGTGAGTATTGGGGCGTGTTTGCTTGTAGTCGCAAATTTTATGAGAACTGCCTAAGCCTAGATATGAACAATAACAACAACAACAACAATATTAATAATAACAACAAAAACAATAATAATAACAGCAACAACAACAACAACAACAACAACACGGCACATAATTACAACAAAAACAACTTAAAAATTGATAACATCACACCGTGAACAACAACAATAACAACTACCGTAATAACAACAAATCCAACTAACGTTAACAACAATAAGTCCTCTAACGATAACAACAATAAAACCAACAACAACAACACCAACAAAAGTAACAACAACAAAACCAGCAACAATAACAAAAGCAAATTCAACAATAATTCCAACAACACTAATAACAACTAAAACAGTAAATATAAAAACAACAACAACACCGCAACAACAAGAATAACATAAAAACCAAACACAAAACAACAACACGGCTAACAAAAACGCAGAGTCGCAACAATAACAGCAAAAATACCATCAACACCGCCACAACAACAACAACAGCTCGCGCAAAGGGCACACAACGCTGCAATTTAGACAACAGTGTGCGCTACAAATATGGGCCAACAACGACAGTGGCGACATAATTTAAAATTTATCAGCGCCAAAGCAGACACTGCCACACTACCTCTCCACCGCTGCTGGTGCAGCCGCCGTTTCCTATCGAACGCCTAGATAAACGCCCATGCGTGTGTGTGAGTGTGTGCGTGTTGATATTAAACTTGGTGCAAACAAGCATGTAACCAAGCTAGCTGTTTACATATGCGCGCACGTTTGGGCTGTATGAAGCGTTCTCCGAAGTTTAAGTACACACAATATTACAAGTAAATATATATGTATGTATATGCGATGAAGGCGTTATGGCGCTAGGTCGTGTTGCTCTTCTACTACCGCCGCCGCTGCTCGACCTTTGTCGTCTCCAAGCAACGAAATTAGAACTAAACAGCATGAGGTAACGACGGCAGCATGGCCGGCTTGCATGAAGGCATTGACGATGGCGGTGACGATGGCGGCGGCGGCAGCTTATTGGGCTGCTTTGGTTGTTTGTCGATTGGTGCGTCGTTGTCGTTGAGAATATCCTATTGTTGTTGTTATTTTTGTTGTCATTGATACTGTTGTCACTGTGGTTGTGAAAGTTGTTGCTGCTGCTAAAGTATTTGTTCTTATTGTTGTCGTTGTTGTTGTGAAATTGATTTTTGTTCTTGTTGTTGTTGTGAAATTGTTTTCTGCATTGCTGCTTTTGTTACTGTTGTGGTATTGCTGCTGGTGTTGTTAATTCCTGTTAGCTGTTGGTTGTTTGCCAGTTGTAGGCTGCTGTTGCGCCTAAATTTATGCCACCAACTACACAAATGTGCAGTTATACATTAGGGAGGCGCAGAAATACAGCCAGAAAGTCATAGATCGATCCATAAAGCTAAAGATTCCAAAGATTGAAAACTTTCGGTGCCTCGGACAATCATTCATGCAAAATTTGGGGTTGTCTTGTGAAATAAAAAAGATTCTATACAAAAAATATGTTACTTTCGTTCAGTTTATATGGCAGCCATACACTATAGTGATCCGAAACCGGCAGTTCCGACAAATGGGCAGCTTCGTTGGGAGAAAAGAATACTTTCCGAGCGGCATCTCTGCAACTAAGAGGCTAGTTCGCCTTGTAACAAGAATATCCGGATCGATAATTGAAAAGAATTAAATTAAGTACCACCCTAATAAGCAATAATGCATATGGCACCACTGTTAGCAGCTGTTGAATGTAACCAATATAGCTTTGCACCCACCAAATACACTCGCGTGCATGATATATAGAATTTGGGGACAAAATTAATTCTGGACCTCTTGGTATGAACTGCTACTATACTACATACATACTTACTGCAATAATGAACAGAGAACGCTTTTAGGGCAAGGTAAAATAAAACAAACAGCAAACAAATTTCGAAAATAATATACATAAAAACGAAGCAAATCAAAACCGCGACCTCCTGTGGCAGCTTTAATTATATTATGATGCAGTAAGGAAATTCGCATCATTTTATCTTACTACTTTACAGAGTCGCGAGATATGCTTCAAAGGTATTGTGGCTAACGTATATAGTATGTGAGGTCATCATCTATCTAGGCTCACAAATAAAGCTTAAGGTTTTTTAAGAGAATGAGCTTTCAACCTTAAAACTACGAAAGAGCTTGAGTTTAAGAATTACCGATAGATGTTGTATTTTATGAAGAACTAAGATGCATATTACTGCTCAATGCTATTGAAAGAAATCTGTCAACATTCTTATATGAGAATAGGAGAATTTTTTTTTTTAAATATACAAAGAAGAGCCATTTAGATATTATCAAACGTATAGTAGGCATGAGAAATTGATATTCTTCCAGTGCACTCCAACAAGCTTTCTCTTCGTGTGTTGTACGAATGGAATTGAGAGATTAAAAGTTCGAACAACTGCTACTAAGAACGTAAGTTTTCGGCCGATAGTAAAAACTTAAACTGAACAGACTTTTTATGGCCAGGACTACTTGTTTCCTTTCTCTTCCCTCGCTTTTAAGGAAAGGCCAAAAACAAACTTACTTCAAATTGTATGTGCTTTGAACTGTTACTTTTATAAGTCAGTTGTATACTATTACACCCTTTTAATACCGATAGATGAGCAAAATAGACCAAAAGTCGCAGTGCATTCCTCGTTTATTAACCGAGAGCCTAACAAAACCTTTGACAACATTTTTTAGAATGTACCGATGTCTACGTACCTCCAGCTACATCGAGCAGAAAGTTTCTTCAATCAAGAAAATATACTTTCCCTTCCCTCCAAAATAATATATACTCCACGTGCCACAGAAATTCCATAACATTTAGGCAGTGCCTCCTCCATTGTTCAGCCTTTACCAAGCAGAGACTGAAACATCTTGGCGGTCATACCTTCGGCGAAACAGCAGACGTAGCCGAAATTAACATTGACCACCTCAACAACTTTGCGAGCGGCTCAAAGCGACTTGTCGATTTATCCGATTCTCTACTTTTTATTATTTACCAAGCGAGATTTTCTTTTAAGCATCAAACTTTTTAGCCCAAACTAACCCAATCTGTCAAAGGGAAACTTTCATTTCTTCTCCTTTATGTATATTTCTTGCTTCCACCTCCCGAAACCGGTGGGAATATGTTTACAATAAGGCGAATAGTGTCTTTGAAAAATTTACTAAAATTTGATCTCAAGATGTGCAACCCACTGCCCTTAATCTACTCTTATAAAAACTCCAGAGTTGATTTAGTGACTGATGCGCGAAGCATAGTGAAATAATACATAGAGGGGACACTTCTATAGCTTGCTTGATGGCAGTGAAAATATAATACTTGGAAATTGTGAACCGATTCCCCAATCGATGACGATGGAGCAGACGTTCCATTGCCCGACCATGAAGAAGTTCGAATAGCAATTACTCGTCTGAAGAACAACAAAGCGCCGCGGGCAGATGGATTGCCGGCCAAGCTATTCAAACACGGCGGCATAGAACTGATAAGGAGCATGCATCAGCAGCTCCGAGCTGCAGAGCTTAATCGAGCAGGAACAATGTTCTTCAAGAGTGTACAGCTGCTGGCGTAGGCTGATGCTATTGATATCATTCGCCTCAATAACCGCGCCGTTCGTTCTGCTTTCTCCAGGTTGGACAAAAAAGTGAAGCAAAAGGCTCTGGCAAGACGAAATATCTGCTGTCATCAAACAAAATCAAGAAGATACGAAAGTCGATTGTAATTTATTCACAATTTCGTCGAAAAATTAATGATCAACCATCTCACAATATTTTTTAATACAAAACTTTGCTCGCACCCAATACATTTTCCTGGGGTTTGGCTCTTGCACGTTGAAAGAGTATAAAATATTCGGTTGGATCCGAACTTAGCGCTTCTTTACTTGTTTTTATGTTTGTTTTGGAATTTGTTCGGAATTCCAAGCAAAAATCCTTTCACACTGCCATAAATCTTTCTGTTCTGTACTTGAACATTACTCTTACTTGTATACACAAAAAATAATCACGAGAAACAAAATCATGGTTTTTCTGACTTGGAAATTGATATAACCCCATCATCCCCGATCCTCTACTTTTCATTTAATTAGAGACTTCTACGCTCCATATTGCTATTAAATTATTACCTTCAAAGTCGGTAGATGGTCCTCGCTTTGCAATCCCTTATTATTCTGCTGATAACGCCCTCTACGATCTACCTCAATTTCAAACCGAAATTGCGATCGCGATTTGTGTACTTCATTTAAAATATCTATGTACATATCTAAGTACAAGCCAATTACTGTTCTTATCTTGGCTTTGTTGTATGTATCAATATGCATGTCTGTCTGAAAGTTTATTAAACACTATTTATCTGTGCTGCCATTTGTCATTCGTCGCTTATCTACCGGTGATGCACTCATTTGCCGACATTGCTGCTCATGTATGCATATGTTTATTAGGGTGTGCGTTATTTCGTAATTTTTTTGTTTTTGTAAAATCGCACTGAAGTTTCAAGATTTGCAATAAAAAAAATTACCCAAATAAAGTAGCTCTTTATGATCAATTTTCCTGTCGTAACCTTTCCCATATATTTAACATGAGATTTTTTGATCTTTTGTAATCACTTTTGTAGCGCCAAAGGAAACAAATCTAAAACTTTGGAAGTAGAGTATTCGCGTACAAAATTTAGTGCTCTACAAATATGTCTGAATATTTTTTTTTAAATTACTGTATTTTAAGTTATACGCAGTTAAAGTCATGGATCAAATGTACTGAGCTGTCCTACAGGAGCCTTTATGTAAATTATGTGTTGCTCATACGTCATGTAGTCCAAGCCAGGTGCCTTTAAAAATGAGAAAAAGTGAAAAAAAATCATAGTCGGTTGAAACTTATTGGAAAAAACACTAAAATAAAATTAAAATATAAATTAACTTAAATTAAATTAAATCAAAATAAATAAAACTAAATTAAAGAAAATAAAAAAATATAAAATAAAATAAAATAAAAATAAAATAAAATAAATAAAAAATTAAAATAAATTAAATCAAATTAAATTAAGTAACACTAAAATAAAAATATATAAAAATAAAATAAAATAAATTAAATTAAAGTAAATAAAAATAAATAAAAAAAAATAAAATAAAATTAAATTAAATTAAAATAAATTAAATTAAAATTAAAATGAATTAAATTAATTAAAAGTAAATTAAACTAAATTAAATTGAATTAAAATAAAATAAATTAAATAAAGGAAAAAAAATTATATTTTCGCCTTCATTTTGATTTAATTTCGGACAGGGACAGTTGTAGGTTACCTTTTTTATGGCAAAATATTTAAAGATGCGATATTATATAACATACATAGTAAAAGAAATTTGAGTTAGTCACGGTTTAAATTGAAATTAAAAAATATTTTCTGGTATATTTTTTTGGTGCAAAAGCTGAAACTTCAGCTGGCGTTGGCCATAAAAACAACTGTAGAATTATCGCATACCCTAATGTAACCATGATTATGTGTGTGTGCATTGTGCAACTAGCACCTTTATGACCTACTCTAAGGCCAAGTAGGCGCACCTGCATGCAAATATTATATGTGTATCAGTGTAGTTGTATATATGCACGTATATACATATGTATGTATGTGTATGTATACATATATTTATATATATGTATGTGTGTACGTACATGAGTCTTTATGCGCTTGTTTATATTAGTTAGTTTGCTCGTTTGCTCGTATGCGTTGTGCGTTCGCTCATTAGTCTCCACATTCTGGGCGGGTGGGTGTGTATTTGTTGTTGTTGTGGTTGTCAGCCTTGTTTGCGTATGCTAATGACTTCACAATCACAATCGCAATCAATGTGCATGCAATCACAGCGCTGTACATACTTTGCATAGTCACCGCAACTACACCTTAACTATTGTTTGCTGGTGTTTCTGTATTTCTCTGCCTGTATGCGTGTGCGGTAATTTCACTGCCACACCCCGCCACCGCCTGGCAATAAAGCGCGCGCCTAAATTAATATTTATTATGTGCGTAATTTTTTTTCGTGAAATATATGCGCGTGGTTTATCGCGCTTGCAAACACCCATACCAGCATACATAAATAATTATATACACACACACTCAGGCATGCATGTATGAATGCATAAAAATGCGTGTGATAATTAGAAAATTTACAACGCGCCAAAAGAGTATGCCTAGCGGCCAATAACGGTCAATGTGCTTGGGTATGTGCGCATTGCTTTTAGAAAAATATTTACACGTATGTGTTTACCGTTAGCTGCAGCGGTTCATACATACACGCCCACGCCCCTTGTAGCGGCTTTATTAACCTTGCGCCAGCGCATTAATTCAAATCAAGTTCATGCAAACGCATGCAAACACACTCGTATATATGTGTGTGTCTAAGCACAATACATACGCATTTATATAAATTTATGTGCTTGTGTTGCAGCTGTGCGCGTTGCATGGCATAAATTCGCTAATTAGCAGATAAGCTGGTGCAAATTTCAACGCCCAGCGCTTACATACCCGATTGAAATCAGCGCGTGCCCAGCAGTATCAACAAAAAAATGGAAAACAACAACAAGAACAACAAGGGAGCGCTGTCTTCGACTGCGCTGCAGGCTTTATACCTTTCATGGGCTGAAAGGTTCTTTTTTTAATGTAAACAGATATTATGTTTTGGGTAAGGAAACTTCATAACTGAACCGTCGGTTGTATGAGAGCTATATCTTATAAACTTCCGATCCCAAAGATTTTTACAACAGATGTTGATATCATTGTTCGTAAAAATACCGCGAGATATTGCGTTCGCAGCTACAAAAGTGTGAGAGTTGCAGTGCTTAATTTCAAATCTGATCGATCGGTTATATAGGCGTTATACGAGTATGTTGTACTACTCCGATCTTAATAATTTTTTCTCATCTTTTCTTTATTTAATATTACCTTAAGTCTAATAAATTTTTATGCTTCTAGTCACTTAAATAGAGAAGTTATAGTGCGAAATCGGTTATCTGAACGATCCGTTATATGACAACTAAAAGGTATAAACACCTAAATAGTTTCAGTTTCCATCAATAAAAATTATGTCTACTTATAACAGATAAATATCTGACATAAACTTCGAGTTTCTAACAACTAAATTGGCGAGGATATATGGCAAAGTCTAATAACTGAACAATCGGTAGTATTAGATATTACATCCGTGTTATAGTTATCTACAAGGTCTGTCGCAAAAGAAACATAACTTTTTTAATATAACTGTTTCTGGTGGCGCCACCTATTGGTGGGTGTATGAAATGAAAAGTTTGATCTCTTCTCGGCAGTTCGTAAAAATTTTAAGACAAT
The DNA here is from genome assembly GCF_016617805.1 of Bactrocera tryoni. Taxonomy (NCBI): domain Eukaryota; kingdom Metazoa; phylum Arthropoda; class Insecta; order Diptera; family Tephritidae; genus Bactrocera; species Bactrocera tryoni. Next base: position 18,597,375 of record NC_052499.1, read on the forward strand.
TGGATAACTATAATCGATGTTATCGATCAAAAAGTGACAGCAGCTTTTGGTCATCGGTCGTAAAATGCATTTTGAACAAAGAGCAAATATTAAATTTTGTTTTAAACTTGGGAAAATGTTTGCTGAAACATTTCAAATGATGCAAAAAGTTTATGAGGATCAGTGCCTATCCTGTAGTAATGTGAGTGAGTGGCTTAAGCGATTCCAAGAAGGTCGTGAGAACCTCTGTGACGATCAGAAGTCGGTCGTCTTCAGAAGTCAAAAATAAAGACAATGCTGATTTGTTTTTACGATTCCGAGGGTATTGTACACCGAGAGTTCGACCCACCTGGCCAAACGATTAATGCTGTGTTTTACCTTGATATTATGAAGCGTCTTTTGACACGCATTCGTCGTGCTCGACCACAATACCGTGGGGCAGGGTGCTGGCGCCTGTTGCACGATAATGCGCCGTGTCATCGATCGACGCTTGTCACTGATTTTTTGACAAAAAACTCCATATTAATCATTAATCACTCACCCTACTCACCTGATCTGGCAATCTGTGATTTTTATCTATTTGGAAAACTTAATTTGCCCATGAAAAGCCACTGGTTTCAGGACATTTCAGCGATCCAAAAGGCGACGACCGATATTCTCAAGAGCATTCCGAAAATGACCTTAAACACCACTGGAAATGCTAATTGACCGGGCTAAACGCTGTATCGAAACACAAGGAAACTACTTTGAATAAAAAAATATAACTTTTTAAAAATATTAATTTTTTTGTTATTTTTTTTAACAGTCCTGTTTCTTTTGCGGCAGACCATGTATATTACGATCTTACTGATTTACAGTATCCAGTAACAAATTTTTTAGCTAAGCTTCTAAGCAAAAACCGATATCTGAACGATCGGTCGGTTATATGGTAACTATTATTTATATTAATCCATATTACATCGATTTTTGCTGTATCTTTCCTCCACATAATAAATAAAATTTAGAAAATTTGGTATTTTTAGCCAATTAACTTTGAGAGTTACAGCGCATATAGTCTCATTTCCAACTTATCGGTTCTTTGGGAACCGTACGTCATAATCAGCCGATATTGATTATTTCCACCCCACAGTTTCTGGTTATGACGTTAATATTTTATAAAATTTGGTATACATAGCAGTTTAAACTAGGAGATTGTGATGTGAAATCTAAAACGACCGATCGTTTGATCGTAAACGAGCCATAGTCTATTGTTATCGTAAATCGATATATCATTACTGTTCGATTTCAATAAACTTCATAATATACATATTTCTAGAGAATGAAGAAGAAATATACTATGATAACTTATATTATTAGTGCCAGAATTCATAAAGGCATAGGGCAAAACCTACAAAACCTTACAGTACCAAATCTGATCGGTTACTGTCTGGTCCGTTTTAGTCTAGTTCAATCAGGTTTTGTTTATTCGGGTATTAGACATTCATGTATAGTTCGTTCGCTTATAGTCTCGACGATGGACTACTTATATTAAAATTTCTTTGATACCGTACAAATAATTCCAATAAATGTACACTAGGCAGTAAAAGTCTGCGTACAAGGTACACAAGTCCATTAAATATATTCATCTTCGGAGTTGCACTTAAAATTTAAGAGGAAGTTAGATATCCCCTACATTTTAAAACTTCTGCTAGGCGTTTTGGCGTTGAAGCATTGTTCGAAGCTGTTTGGGCACGTTGTAGAGTAATCAAAGCTTAACTATGTTGTGGTATGATTCGGGTCGTTATCTTGTTGGAAATATTAGTCGTTTCCTAGACCCAATTCTTTCGCGCTTTGGCTCAAATTTCTTTTTAAAATATTAGGTTAAACCTATTTGTCCGCATTGGACTCTATAAATTATATTCGGCCCGCTCCATTACTAGCTACACACATCCATAGCATTGCTCCACCACTACTATTCTTCACAGTAGGCATCAAGCTTTCCTGCCAAAACTCACAATATTTTTATACTTAGTTATTAAGCGGGTGATTCCCCTTTTACCAATTGTACGCAGACTTTTTCTGCTTAGTCTATAATATATGTTATGATATGAATCTACTGCTCATACAAAAAAGTACTGTTAGAAGTATTTTCATCGTCACATAAAAACTTTATCACAGTCATAATACGAGATTGAACTCATGTAGGGTATAAATTGGTTAAGAGAAAAACTTTCCAGCAATAAAGCGACGAAAATAAGCCAAAACCATTACAATAACTACCGCTAAACGGCGAAACCATCGCTATCATATCAAAGTGATTTGCCAGAATAAATAAAAGCTACAAAAACATGCCCACGAATAATCGCACTCGCAGTCGTGACAGCAAAACAGGGTGCTTTGACCGAGTTGCTTATGTGTGCACGAACTTCAACTCGGCCCCCTAACGGTGGCTGTTGCTTTCCAATTTCACTTTTAAGGGTCGTCTGTGTCAAAGTGTGCTTGGAAATCGGCCTAAGTACTTTCCGTTTTTTGAACCCCAATTTAACGCAGTTCGTATTTATTTAAGTGTAGTGACAGTGTAAATATATACTTACGAGTAATTAGGGGGAAGACGATTTTTCACGGTATTAGCTTCAGCCCAACAACAACTGTGCGGTGATACTCTGTGCCATGGCGCAGAGATTAGCGACTGAGTTCGGCTCGCAATTTTACAGTAAATGAAATTAACAAAGGCTAATATTGACAAAGTCGCATTAGCGGCCACCCCATTTCTGAAATACCATTAACTCAGATGGCTTGTGGTGGCGTGCAAGTATAATTATTTTTGGGAAATTTTAGAGAAATGGTTTCTATTTATTGCTTTTTTATTTATTGAAATATGAGGTTTTAAAATTTTGTTTATGAACTACGTGGACTGAACAATCCTTAATTTCATGAGATTGGAATCGAGTCGGTCTGTTTGTGTTCTGGCGTTGGACCATTGGAACTCCGTGAGCCCAGCAAGCTCTGGTCAATAGCCAGAACTTACGCAGCTGCCAAACGAGAGGTGATCCACACTATTGGCTCTTGGCAAAACCAATCTCGTCAAAAACTATAAAAGTTCTTATTGGATGGAGGAAGACGAGGGGAAATCACTGTGACTTTCTCCTCGGTCTTTTCTAGACTCAGATTGGAATATCTCAGGAGACACACCTTTGGCAAACACAGCGAAGTTGCTGGGATCGATACTAACTGCCTTAAGAAGATAGTTTTGTAAGCACAAAGCGATTTGTAGATATAATACGAGGAAAGAATTTCTGCCCAAGTGAGATTCAACGACTTCGGATCAACTCTTTGGAACAACTGTATCAACAGACTGGATTTGACGACGTGTCCTTACATCTTCCATCATTCCATATTGTTCCATATAGTATATCTCTTTATTGTTATCATCCATATCAAGCAGTCAAAATCTAACACGGCCTCCTTTGGAGTTGCTGCCAATTGTCTACCTCCTTCACTTCTACCTGTTTAACAAGACACTATTGGCTGGACCATTGCTTCCGCCAGTGTATACTTCCAATTCCGCTAATTAGTACATTCCTCCGACAGTTGGCGAACCATAAGTCCTACGCTTCTCTCCACTTAACCACCTAAACATTAAGCGTTTTTTCATACCTGAAGTACCTCTTAGAAGCAGTATCTTCCTTCTTTTTCATCAAGTCGTTAAAAATGGATGAGGAAACTCATTGCAAGTGTCAAAAAAATCTGATAGACATACAATTTATGTATACCCAACAAGACTTATCTGACATACGTCGAATCAGCCGTTATTTGCTTAGCTTTTTTACGACATTCTAACTAGTTCACAGTATCAGTCTTTCCGTTAGACTTCAGAAATTTTTTCTCAAAAAACTGAGTCTTCAAAAATGATTGTAGTATTCTCCTTACTATACCAGCGTCTCTCCGTTTAAGTAAACTGCTGCCATCTTAATCTATATGCAACCATACTTGTGTAGTTGATATGGGCGTACTTCTCTATGTTCAGTCAATCCTCAAATGGACAGAGTAGAAACAAGTACTTGTAGACGAAACTTCGTGACTTTTTAATTCCGTACAATGCAGAACCCAGGCGGCAGCACTTAGGCCATCATTATGTCCACTGTGCGCCCGACCGGTGACTAATTGCGCCTTATTCAAGAACTCAGTGGCTTTGGTAAAAAAAATTCCACAACAGCTACCCTAAAGCTATATTGGAGTATTGGTAGATGTGGAAGATATTCCGCATAAACGGCTGAATACTTGGCATGAGTAGGGCTACTCTTCTAGCGTTTTGTCATGCTCTGGACTTGCTCTCCATTCCACCAAATTCAGTTGAACAATTTTCTATAGGTGTGACCTTTGGGCTAGGTGCCTAAGATGACCCCTATAATATTATTAAGCTTAGTCGAGCCTAAAAGTAGATGATTTTTGGTATGACCACCATCGACCTACCACAAAACACTTTCGAGGTTTGCGTTATATTGCTAGTGCTCCAAGACCTGAGGTTTTCCTAGAGGGTTCATTGTTTTGAAGTGACAATTTAGTGTCCAGAGCAGCTTAGAGAATGGTGTTTCCAGCTACCCAATGCGATCCCAATTATTTGTCCTTTCATTTCCTTCTATTCCTATATGTCTGAGTATCCCGATATATTTGTACGGAGTTTCTCCTTGAGAGTCCAGTTATTGCGTCCCTGCAAAGCTATATTTGTAGCTTGCCTGTCGACTTGGAAGGATTATGGACTTTTCACCGATCGAGCTGTCCACCAAATCCTATTACTTTCAGAAAAAGCATTCAGACGTTTTAAGTACAAACAACTTTAACTTTAAATTTCATGTCAAGTCTGAAAAGAACTTACGAAATCTTTACCATTCCCTTGCTCCATCGAATTTATCAGTAATAACGGCTTAACATTTGGTATACACCGAAACTTGGTAAAAAAAGGTAAAAGCCGAATGATCGAACTAGACAAATTAATGAATAACGTCTGTAAACGATTTTATATAGAAATATCTTGATCTATATAGGTGTGTTATTATGATTTTACGAGGTCAACGTTGAGCGAACTATGAACCGAAGTCGAAGCTAAAGCTAAAACAAAAGCCAACGATTTGGTTAGAGATAAACATAAGCATAAAGATAGAGAAAAAATTAAAGATAAAGATATACCATGTGATCAAAACTGATACGAGCGCTATTTACAGTAACTTAAAATATTCATCTCGACCCAAAAATTCGAACTAATCGCTTCAAAAATGAGCCGAAACCGAAAATAGCACGTTTCTTTGATTGCCGTAGTGCGTTTCACCATGGACTCCCGCAACTTTTGGCCAAACACGAAACGAAAGTCATCCCTCAGTCAATGATTCGGCAGATTTGGTGCTATGTGATTTTTTTCTGTGTTCGAAACTGAAAAATCCGCTACGGGAAAAGTGCTATGAATGCCTTAAAAGCCATACGCTAACGGCACTGAAGCCCATAACAGCCGTGGTCAGCTCATAATGACTCAAAAGAAGTCTACATTGAAGCCGATAATAAATATTTGTATAAAACACGTGAATTTTTAGTTTGTGTTGTCAGTCTGGCTCAAATTTGATGAGATGAAGGTAGTTGAAAATTAAGATTAGAAACAGTTGAGGATAAGTTAGAAGTTAAGACAGAGTTGAGATAATGTTAAAGTATAAGTAGAGCTTAAGTTATCAATAATCCTAGTACCAGATACTGTCACACCTTTCAAAAAGTCTATAAATAACACAATGCTTAAATTTCCAGCAACATTCACAATTCCAAGCCAGCAGCTCTGACATGAACATCCTACTAGCTGTAAAACTGTAGGCTTTTCTTTGCGCAGAGATCCATAAAACTCCCGTCATATAATCTGTCTACTAATTTATTCATATGGCTGACATTTCGCCAATTTAAAGAATTAATTACGACTTTTTTTCTCGCACACACAACAAAAAAAAAAACAAAGAAATTAATTCATTTTCATATTACTTTCTTCTGCTTGCTGCACTCCCTCGGGCGAACAATAAGCGCGTTGCCTAAAGCAACGAATTAAAGCGAAGCGAAGAAAATTTGAAAAAATGTAAATAATTTCAAATTAGAAAATACGATATGATGCATTAAAAATTAGAATTCGTTAAAAAGAGGCGACGCGCTCGCACTGCCAACAGGCGCATGCCAAGCGTTACGTTACCACTTAGTTCCCGGTGCGTAGCCAATTATTTGGGCGCTCGTAATATGCGACGATGGCGCGCCAAGAGAAATTTCACGGACCAAAATGTGAAATATTTAAAGAAATGGCCAAAAGAACAGGCAATTACACTACTTGAGTGCCCACATAAGTGCTATTCAATGTCGGCGCTACCAGCAGCGGCTGTTGATCAGGCAAAGCTAGTCAAACCTAGCGCTTAGCGAAGGCATACTTGTTTGTAAATGTGTGCGTTAGCGAGTGTGCATTTGTGTGCGTGTGTGTCTGCATGTTGCGCGCTGCCAACTGCCATTTTTCGGTGTTTCTTGCGTTTCCCTTTTGATTTCGCCAACGTCCTTTTTTTTGCACTTTTTCCCCATTTGTTTCGTGCCGCGCTCTGACCAGAGATAATAACGAAATTATGCAAACAAGGTTGACCCATCGTCAACAACGTTAAATTGCCTTTCATTTACAATATTTGCCGAGGCAATGATGGCGCAAAGTGAAAGCCAGAGTTGGCTTGAGCGCTCGAGCTCACTGACTGACTGCAAATAGCGGCGAAAACGGCAAGGGAGTGTGGAAAGAGCGCACGGCAATGGCGAGTGGCAAAGGCAAGCGTTAAAGCGATAGGCGCACACACAAACTAATATACAACAACACAACCGCACAAGCGCTTATTGCTCGACAGAGTCACAACCAAGTCAAAGTCAAAGTGAAGCCGCGGGAGAGCTACCGCATAGTAGCGTTCTTACTGTGCGCGGCCGCTGGCGGGGCGCGCACGAGTAGCAAGCGGTGGCGCTGAAAGTGAAAGTTGGGCTTGCAACTTGAATATATCTTATCAAAGGTTTGTCGACGGCAATTTCCCAAGCCTTGTGTGTGTCAAAGCCAAAAAGGTACAGGAAGGAAGCAGCCGCCAAGCGGCAACAGACACAGACACTGACCGGACGACAGGCCAACTCCGGCTGACCGTAGGTAAGTGGAAAGCTGGCGTAGACAAACGCGCGGACAGCAGATAATAAGATAGCGTTTTGAAGAGTGCAAGTGCGCCTGATTTAGTGTGTATGTATGTGTAAGTGTTGCTATGTGCGCGTGGGTATACTTTGCTCCTTTGCGCGGTGTTGTTGGCGCACAGGCGAGCGGCCGAGCATGCCGACAGCTGCCATTTGTAACCATTAACACTCCGTTTAGCTATTTCCACTTGCGTTTCCACGTCGACAAGGCAACAACAACGTGCCTGCACTTCACTTTGTAATGCCTCGGCTTTCTAACTTTGCGCGCGGCAGCACGGCTGTCACCACCAACACGCGTTACTCCGGCACACTGGCGTGCTAGCAGCACCGCAAGTTGGCTGCCGCACGTATTTTTGTGAGTTTTGACTTGTTGTTGCCTCTTTTTTTTGTTGATTTTCGCTTTCGCTTGGTTTGCTCTTGCGGCTGTGGGCAAATTTTTGAGCACTAATTTTTGGTAATCTACACAAGCCGCAGTAGCTGAGCAGCGTACAATATATATCCTTTGGCCGGTAAGCTAGTCAGCAAGCAATAATATGTTTCAAGCTTCATTGCTTGCGTTTTTCATAGCAATATTGAAGTGTTTAGCGCTGGTGTGCACCTAAAAGTAGACTACGCGCCTTAAGACAGCGTTAGTTAGAGAGCTTCCGGCTGTGCAAAGTATGGGTTTCGGAAAGCAAAGAGAACTGTGAGTAGTGTAGAGCAGTTAAAAGCGATAACAACAACAATTATAAAAACAATAACAAACAACAAATTGTTGTTAGCGATTTTTCAACTGGCACGCCGGCTACGCACTATAATGGCGAAACACTAATGGCCGAGCGCAAAAGGCAGTCAAGCGTGCAACAACAACAACAATAGCAATAACAATAATGCAATAGACTAGGACATCCGCCGCCAGCGCCAATGACTGGAACGTTGACATTATCGAACGTGACTGGGCTGTGCGCAGCAATAAAAAAAGTGAAGAAGAAGAAGCAGAACTGTAGTAGTCGCCTGAGACAGTGGCGGCGACAACAGTAACAACAATACATTTTACAGCAACTATTTTGGTAATAAAATCAACAACAAAGCCGAAGGCATTCGCTTAAAAGCAAAGTTTATTGCAGGTGTTGTTGCTGCTGTTGTTATTGCACGTGTCCTACTGCTTTGTCAAGCTGTAGCATAACGACAGAAACAACAACAAAAGCTAAAAACAACAAAAAGTAAAAAACCGAGAACAAAGTGCTGTTAGTTCTGCTAATAACACGTAGATTAAAGCGCCAGTGTCGGCTGTAAGCAACAAAAATGGCGAATTAGTCAAGACAGCAATAGCAACAACAACGCACGCCAACGGTAGACAAAACACCAAAATCTGTTAGCAACTGTTCAAAATTCCCGTCAACTACGCCATCCATGGCAACAACCTTACCATGTTCTACGGTGACTGGATGGTGGCCTGAATTTCTTGTTTGCATTTGCCATTGCGTTCGTTCCTTTTTGCGGTAGTCCATTGTTAGGCGCTTAAAAGCGTCTTTATCCAGCCACAATAAGTAACACGCGGGCAGGTAGTAAAGCTGTGGCCTGTTTACATAGCACTTACGAGTTTATTTTCCCTTCCCCTCCCCCTAGTTACAACGTTTTATGCCAATGTATTTAGCAATCCGTAGATGACTTAAAATTGGTGGCTGTGTTTGTTGGCAGCGAATAGGCAAAAATTTTTGAAAACTTGGTTTGATTATAGCGAAACTAAAAAACAATTTTAAAATGTTTATAGAAAATCTTAGTTAAACTTACTAAAAAGTAAAAAAAAAAAAAAAAAATTATAAAAAAAAGGGAAAATAACATTACTATTCCGATCTGAACAATTTTGTTCAGCGACTGTACAGCTGCCTCGGCTAATGATTCAGGGCAAGTTTCGTCAAGGTACCACGCCAAACAAGAGACTTTTCCATACAAGGATTTGAGTTTGATCTTTCAGTTTGTATGGCAGCTCTATGCTGTGTGATCCGATATGAACAGTTAGTAGACCTAAGCCAAATTTCGTCAAAATATCTCGTTTAATAACAAAATTGACGTTCCTGCAAATGAGAGGCTCCTTGCGAAGGAAGGAACGTGTGAAAATTTCAGAGACAAACGGACTTGGCTAAATCGACTCAGTTTATCATGCTGGCTATTTGTAGATATATTTTATATGTCCCCGAAGTTTTCCTTTTGGTAATTTAAATTTCGTTGCAAACTTAATATACCATGTAATATATCTCATTGGTACTTGCGCTGTCGCAAATGTTTTTTGGCCCAAGATTCATCGGAGGAGATCTGGTGATCTCTTTGTCCTCAGTACGGCTAGCCTATCCGTAGTTGTGGGGCTTTAAACAGGCCATTGCCGTAGTCTTACCAGACGCCGTTAGCAGAATTTGTATGGAACAAGATTAGGTGGAAACCACTCAACACTTCCTTCTTGACTTTCCCTAGCTTGGGAGTTCAAGACTTAAACACTTAGCAGCGCATACCTCCAGACATCCCACCGAATTGACGTGATTTGAATTTAAATCTACGATCAGCCATCCAGCCTAACTTAACCTAACCTACAAGATGCGTTCCACAGTAAAGAGGACCTTTAAAAAAAAACAGAACAAATGGGTTTTTCGACAAAATCAATTTATTTTATTCAAAATAATCTCCTTCTCTTCAATGCAACTTTTTGCACGGTCCAAAAGCTTGTCGAACGAGTGTTTTAGCTCGTTGGCCGGTATGGCCGCCAGTATGCCGGTGCAAGCCTTTTGAATGGCCGCTAAGTCTGCATAATCCTTTCCCTGCATAGGAAAATGCATTTTTCTGAAAAAGAAGAAGTCGCACGGTGTCATATCAGGTGAATACGAGGAGTGGTTAATGGTTAAAATGTGATTTCAATTCCGTTCCATGATTCCATTTCCATGATTTTCAATGATGATTTCGGCTGTTTTTGATGAATTCACGCTAGATTCAAAAAGTCCTGTTTACTTTGAAAACACCTTGTAATACACCCTTTACAGCATATGTTATGTATTTGCCGGACATTATACGAGTATAAAGCATAGCTTGCTTAGTATCTTTCAGTTGAAATTTTCTGAACAGAGTTGCCACTTAGTTGCAAATTTTAACTTACTCCGCTAACTTAACATGAAGAAAACTTCAACCGTAAGTCTTCATATTTTGGTGGAAATTTATGTTGAACATGCTCTAGCTGAGCGAACATGCCGAAAGTGGTTTGCACAATTTAAAAGTGGTGATGTTGGGTTGGTAGATGAAGACTAAGATAGTTTAAAGACAAGAAACAGAAAGCATTATTTGATGATCGAAAAGTTTGCGACTATACACGGGACCATATTTGCCCTCATGTCTACGCTTGACCTCATATTGCATGACCGGTTAAAAACTATTTGGAACACAGCGGCTGGAAAATCTTGCCTCTTACGCCTTACAGCCCTTGGTACATCTGACTACCATTCCGTCAATGCAGCACGACCTCTGTGGAATATGGTTTATATCAGCACAGGCAATCAAAAATTGGCTTGATTCATATTTATCCGAGTCGGCTTGGCCTACGAATTGCCGAAAAAAGAACTCTACTTAAATTTTTGTGCAACCATTGAAAAGAAAAATACCACGAAAATATTTTTAGGCCAAAAATAAGCAGAAATGTAGAATTTATTTTTACGTAATAGCTTAAAAATATTTACTGTCAAACCCAAGCATTCACAAATATAAAGAAATATACAAATATTTGCATTTAAAAAAAAATTGTTCTATATTTAAATAATGCTTTTGCTTATTTGATATGGTTTTTAAAACAAATTTTAATGGCAAGTTTTTTGGTGGTGAATTTTAGTTTTAAAGCTTTTCGTGTCATGGTTTTTATATTTATTATCATTAAATTGTAAAAAGATAGCATTACGCATACAAGATATTTATTTTTGAATGAAATTTTTTATTTCCAAAATTTTTTTTAATTATCTTTTGCATTATTAAACTACCATTTTGCGATTTTGCCTCATCGTAATTTTTGTTATAAGTATTTTTTTATAGAAATATTTTTTTTCACAACCAACACAAATCAATTGTTATTTTAATATACGCTGTCACAAAAAAGTACCCGGAAATTAGATGCAAAACCCCAAAATATTTACTTATTCATCAATATTTATTTTGTCGCCTTCAAAGTATTCGGCACCAAATGTAATACACTTATGTTAAGGATCTTTCCAGTCTTCGAAACACTTTTCATAAGCACCTTTTGGGTTGGCCTTCAGCTCCTTCATTGAATTTTTTTTATCTCTTCGTTTGACTGAAAGCGGGTTCCACGAAACGCCAAATTCAGTTTGGGGAACAAGCAAAAATCATACGGAGCCAAATCTGGTGAATACGGTGGTTGATCGTTGGTATTCATTGCGTTTTTGGCTTTAAATTCGGTCACAATCGTGGCTCGATGCGATGATGCATTATCAGCGTGTAAAATTCATGCATTGTTCTTCCACAATTCCGGCCGTTTTCGGCGGATGCTTTTTCGCAAATGCCTCAATACAGCCAAATAAAATTCCTTATTGACCGTTTGTCTCTCTGGAACAAGCTCATGATGCACCAAACTACGAATATCGCAAAAAACAATCAGCATCACCTTGATTTTTGTGCGGTTTTGTATGTTGTTTTTGGTTTTAGCTCGTTTTGTTCACTCCATTCCGATGACTGTTGACTTTTTTGCATGTCAAGGCCATAAACCAATATATCTTCGGCAGTTATAATGTTTTCCATGAATGTGGGATCGGAACGCGCACGATCAAGCGCGTCCGAAGAGACTTATATACGGTGCTCTTTAAAAAAAATCCACCTTTAAAGGGGGCGAGTTGAGCAAGAACGCGTTTCATACCCAAAATATCTACCAAAATCATTTAAACGAACTCGTGAGAGATGTTGAGCTCTCTTGCTACCTATGTATGTACTACATTATACTTGTCCGACGATTTTCAAGCACCACATTCTTAATTTTTTTAATATTTTCATCAGCTGGAGAAAATGAAGTTTGCCGAGAACTAGGCGTGTCTGCAGTGATCTCTCGACCGTCTTTAAAGGCTTTGTATTACTCATAACTAGTTGACCGATCGCTTTCATATTTGGTATAGTTATTAAAGACAGTCCTACCTACTTAGCAAAATACATTTCTTTGAAATATCATTTAGTTGGGGAATTTGAAATACAATTTCCATATTGTTAGCCCTATAGACAAAAATAATGATCTTAGTTAGAAGTTTTGTTTATAATTATACATTTTTTAGTTCAACTTCTTTCAGCTTTTCAAAAATACAGTTTTAATTGTAAACTTATTTGGCAACCTTTAAGGTACTTTTTTGTACACGCTTACTTTTAGCGATTTTGAGTTTAGATTCAAAAACACCAAAGCAAACTAAAAGAAGGTAAGCGGAATATTAATTTTTATGTAATTTTTCTCATAATCACAACTTTTAATTGGCAACCCTATTTGGTTAAAGTATTTTTTATATTTCAATAACTTGTCAGAAACCACAAACATGTATCCTACTTAAAGGCTATGCAAGTAACAACCTACAGAAGCGCACACTTTTCATGCGCGCCACAGCCCAAGAACACCTTAGTCAACTAGTAGAACAGCTTAATATACACCATCTATCCCCTCTATTAGCCCGCACAAGCTCACCTTGCCCCGTCAAAAGCTATTTGTCCATACAAGTACAATGGCAGCGCTTTACTTAGTCTACTTTTAGGCGCGTAGCGTGCAGCTTATTGATGTCTGTTTATCTACCGGCCATATATAAACACGAGTACCTACACACAGACAGCCGCTCGTGTTGTGTAGGTGTATTTCTAAAGGTTTGTGTCAAAATAGCACACATTTTTGGGTAATCCTGTGGTTAGTCTACTTTTCAGCGCTTGTGATTAAAGCAACTTTATAGTAAAGCACACAACAACAACGGCCAACGAGGCAGCAAGGTGTTCAGGCATAAAAGGCGACATAAAATTTGTGGCATCTAATGGCCGGTTTGCCTTCGGCTATGCCACGCTTGAGTTAAGTCGGTGGAAGGGTATTTATAGCTGAAAGTAAGTAAGTAAACATTTGTGTGTATTTATGTGTATATATGTGTGTGTGTGGACGGATGTTGAGAAAAGGGTTCAATGGCATATTGCGAACAGCTGATTACACCGCGACCAACACCTTCAGCTTATCCCCCCGGTTTGCTAACTTGCCACAAATTTTGATATGTTGATTAAAGCAATTTTAGTTGAAAGGGTTCTTCCTGTGGCGACGCGTCGCGTTGATGATGGCGCCATTATAGCTTGGCCCACGGCATGGCTGGTGAAAATTGGAAAATTTGTATTACTTTTGAAATGGGTTTAAAATTTGTATTTAATTACGCTTACCTTCAGGCGCCCCGCTTGTTTCGCCTTTCGCCTTCGGCCCTTTGACTACGCGCGACCTGACAATTTGAAGACGATTTTAAGGCTTTCTATTAAGGAAAGTTAGGCCAGCTGAAAGTGATTGTGATTTATTATTATTAGCCGACATTTTCGGAGTGTTCGTTATTTGTGGAATTTATTTCGAGTTTAAGAAACATTTTAAGTTACGTGAGTAATTAGGATAAGCGGCGAGTTGTGCGTGGGCCGCCAGCTTGCGTTATAAATGCTCACTTCACTCTTGGTATTGTTAAGCTTTGCATCATTTATTGGCTTCAGCTTGGGGGCAAAAGGTAAGTGGAAGAGTTTAAACCTTGAACCATTTGCGTGTTGAGGAATTTAATTTAAAATGACAGCATTGAATGGTGTTGTTTTATCAGCAAAATTTATTGAATGCGAACAAAAAAATAGCCAATAAATTAACCACTGCTGTATTGAGGAGGAAAATTTTTTTATGGACTTCTTCCATGTAAATCAGCCATGCTTTAGCGATGACTGTCAGAGTGCCATCTATACACTCACATTGCTACTTGGAGAAAAATATATGAAAATAATCCAGCCATATAGTATTTGGCGCAGAAAAGGTAACTATCTAAATATAGGCTACTTTTTTGTAAACAAAACATATTAATTTCAAGTCGGTTCTTCATCTCTGAATTTCATAGCAATGGAATGCTGCGTCCCACATGTTTTCAACAAGCTGAGAGCGCAACTCAGTTCAGTGATATTACACTATGCTGTATTCAGCTTTTTATTAAGCTATGATGTTTTTAGCTGAATAAGCGCTGAATACAGAAACGCTGATAACCCTCTACTTAAAGTGCAATCTTAGGACATCTAGAGTAGTATGTGGCAAGAAGCACCTAAAAAAAGACAACTCTATGGGATGGGAGATGCAACCAGGATGGGGTGAGCGAAGATCGACTCTGAAAAACTTTGAAAGCCAAAAAAGCTTTTGAAAACAGCCATTGGTTGTGGTAAAAGAGCCTGCTTAGAAAAACTTTATGAGACTTTGTCACTGCGGTACTGTTCACAAAATATGTAAGTATGTAAAAGTTCCATCATCGTTTATGAGGAAAGTCGTCGAAACATTATTTCCGACACATGATCCCATTTCCTCTGGTAAGTGACACGAAACTACAGAGTCACCCCAATGAGTCATGGAAGATGAAATATTGACAATTGTGTAAAAAATCAAAATCACGAAGGCGCCTGTAATTGATGATATATCAAATAGAGCACTAAAAGAAGCAATGTACAGTGCGTGTACAACAGAAGAGGTGTTATCCGATCCATGGAAGGCACAGCGTTTGGTTCTACCTCAAAAACTAAAAAAGCACCATACAGCAGCACAAGAATATTGAGAGACTTATAGAGTTTGGCGTTTGTTCGTCGAGAGAGGACTTTACTTCTCAATTGCCTACTCAGTCCGAAGTAGCACCTGTTGGCAAGAGCAATCCTGCGTTGGATTTCCAGGCTGACATTGTTGGTGGTGTTTACGCTGGTTCCTAAATAGACGAAATTATCTACAACTTCAAAGTTATGACTGTCAACAGTGACGTAAGAGCCAAGTCGCGAGTGCGACGGCTGTTTGATTGATGACAGGAGATATTTCGTCTTGCCCTCGTTCACTGCCAGATCCATTTTCTGAACTAAGTTCTGCAGCTCGAATTATTTTCTCCAGAAGCAGGTTGAAGAAGTCGCACGATAGGGAATCGCCTTGTCTAAAACCTCGTTGGGTATCGAACGGCTCGGAGAAGTCATTCCCGATTTTGACGGAGCTTTTGGTGTTGCTCAACGTCAGTTTCCACAGCAGTTTTGCGGGGATACCAAATTCAGACATCGGCAGCTCCTTTTCGTGCTGTCGCTTTGTTGTTCTTCAGGCGGGTTATTGCTATTCGAGCTTCTTCATAGTCACGCAATGGAACGTCTGCTCCATCGTCATCGATTGGGGAATCGGGTTCGCCTTCTTCTGGCGTTGTACTTTCACTGTCATTCAGCAGGCTGGAGAAGTGTTCCCTCCATAATTTTGGTATGCTCTGGGCATCGATCACTTTTGTGGGTTCGACAAGAGAACAGGTGTTAGGAATACATCAACCAAAAAACGTGAAAACAATCGCATATGCGGATAACGTCATAGTGGCAGCGGTGGCTAAACATCTGGGTGATCTCCGGCTCAAATGCAAGGATAGCATAAATGGTCTGCTTGCTACCATGCCTTAAGAGTTGGCTGAACAGAAAACGGAAATCTTGTTCATAAATACAAGGAAGGTAGAGGGGAAAGCGTAACCATAACCTTAGGGGAATGCGAAATTATTTCACAGCCGCAACTGAAGTATCTAGGAGTAATATTGAAATTCAAATTAAAATCTAAGGAACCCCTGGCCTATACTTATGGTAACAAACAAAATATATAGTGCTCTATCAAGAAACATGGCCAATAGGGACTTCGTGCTCTTCAGCCGGCGAGTTTGAATAGCAAATGCACTGAGTTCCATATCACCAATATCGATACAGTCACCAGATATTAAAACATAAGTAAAAGAAATAAACACTGCATAAAAGCTGTGCATTGCCATCCTTGGAGATGAATTCGCTCGATTGGACCAGATATCCGAGCCGCATGTAGGCTTCAAAAAAAGGAGAGAACCAAAAGCATCATAATCTGACTACAGCGGTGGCAAACCTCAACGGTAGGACAATGGACTAATCCCGGACATTCATTCGTGGAGAGATAGACAACATGGGGATCTAAACTTCCTCTAACCCAAATACTGCGTGAACATGGTTGGTTTAGAAGCTATCTGTTCCGATTCCATCACGACCTTAGTCTATACTTTCCGACGTGTACAAAGTGAATAAAAGACTCTGAGCACGTATTTTTTCAATGCCCTCGTTAATATCTTTGTATGAATAGTCACTAATCATGATAACAATAAAATGATTGCCGATGTTAACAAGAGAGTAAGTTGGGGTAAAGCATTCAGCTCTCATGAATCGACCGCCAAGAAAGAAATAATTCAAATAGAGACTTAGAACCTTCGTAGCATTACTTGTGTCGGTATCTCCAAAATTTTTTGGATCAGAGAACCTTCACTTCAAATCAGCACGTCAAGAACCACTTTCAGCAGTTTTCAGACTGCAAGGTTCAAACATTTTATGATAGTGAAGTCAATTTCTTAGCCGAAAGATGACAAAACGTAATGACACAAAATGCAGAATATATAATATTATAAAATTTTTTATACAATTAAAAAATATTAAAACAAAATTATTAATCGGTATAATAATACGCAAATATTTAAATTGGGGGATCTTTAAGATTCACTTTTCTTATTGCATCTCGCAACGGAACTCCATCTGGCTATTTACTCATTAACCTACAAGACTAGCCTAACCTAACCTTCAATTAGTTAGTACATAGCATAAATTTGAAGAATCAAGCGAAGCGTATTTGCCTGGTAGTGAATGAGGGCAAAACGATATATCTTCTGTCATCAAACAAACAGTCGTCGAAATAGTGACTTTGCTTCCATGTCACTGTTTGACAGTCATAACTTCGAAGCCGTAGCTAATTTCGTCTATCTGGGAACCAGCATAAACAGCAACTGCAACTTCAGCCTCGCAATCCAACGCAGAATAACTCTTACTAAAAGGTGCTTCAAATTTTGTGGTGAATATTTTTTAAGGTGTGGGATATTAAAAAGTTAGTTGTAATGAGGTCGGCGCAACCCTCTTACAATAGATGTTTAAATTAATAGTTCTCGAAACATTGAAAATTTTGTCAATTTCGCTCATTTATGTTGCATATCTTAATCTCATGAAACCAAAAGACATTGCTGGAGCTGCTATAAGTCGTCTCAACAAATTTGTGGCAGACTCAAAGCGCTTTGTCGATTTGTAAGAGTCTTATGATTCAGTATTTAAGAGGTTTAGGTACCACAACAAAGCAGCGTTGTAAGCTATTCAAGTGAGGCCCCTATAATGAACGAACTCTGCCTGGAAAGACATTTTAAAATTGCCAGTAAATTTTTTTTCCAACCACCAGCACTTTCATTTGCAAAGTACAGCGTTTACTAAAAGTTCATTTGCGCTTACATGAAGTGGAAAAGCATAATTTACCTAACCAATTATTTATAATGAAAATGCGCACAGAAGCTCCACATTTATTTTCAAGCATTTCTACTTTTTCCTGTTTTTTGTTGAAAAGCGCGAACGCCAAATAATTTACACCTAGTTAGCATACTTCAAATTGCATATCCTTTAAAAAGCAAATAAATTATAAATCATTATACGCAAAAAATACACATATATTATCATATATATGTATATGTACACATACTATATATTAATAATAAAGTAAATGCAAGAAAAAAATATTATAACAACTCCATTATGGCTCAAGTGCCTCAATCGCTCTTTAAACAACAAATTGTTTGGCACTTCTGATAAAAATTTGTTAAAAAATAATCTATCG
The DNA here is from genome assembly GCF_016617805.1 of Bactrocera tryoni. Taxonomy (NCBI): domain Eukaryota; kingdom Metazoa; phylum Arthropoda; class Insecta; order Diptera; family Tephritidae; genus Bactrocera; species Bactrocera tryoni. Next base: position 18,615,472 of record NC_052499.1, read on the forward strand.
CAATAAATTATTATTAACGATGGCTTTTATGCTATGAAAAGCGAAAAAATTGTGCAGCTTTTTGCATGACTTGTCATGCCACCAATTTGAAACCACCTGTTTCTGCGTGCTGCAGTCAGGCGTTTATGCTGCGCATGTGTGTATATGTATGTATGTGCTTACGTTTGCATATGTGTAAGTGTGTATGTGTGGTTACTTATATGCATGTAGTACTTTTAAAATTTATTATTTATGGCCTTTAACTCTATATAGTCAGAATATTTACTGGAAAAGGCGCAGCTCAACACGGCGTATGAGCGACTTTTTTACTCTTGCTGAAAGTTCATGTGTGACTCTGTGCAGTTACATATACATACATGTACGCTTTGTTCAATGATCCTATTCTCTTGCCATTTTTTCACATTTTTTTATTATTTCCTCAATTTATTTAAATTTTTTTAATTTTTATATTTTTTTATTTCCAAATTATTTTTTCCATTTAATGCTTTTCAGTTTTTATTGTTTCATTTTTTCCGGTTTTTATTATTTTATTTTTTAGGCTTTTATTATTTTACATTTTTTCGATTATTATTATTTTAATTTTTCGCTTTTTTTTACTTAAATATTTTTTCCATTTTCTCACCGTTTATTTGTTTTTTATTTTTCACTGTTTGCTTGCTTTTCCTATATTCCCAATTTGGCTCGAGCATGCGGCATATCGATTATATTTGCACGCACATAAATAACTGATGGCATTTCATTCAAAATTTCCGTCGGTTAGTGCCGCAAATAAATTTGAATTTCAATTTCGTTTGTAGGGCTTTGGCCGAGAGGTTGGAAATTGCCATTGTACTTGCATTGAAAATTTTTGTTATGAGTACATTTATTAAAATATACAAGTGTATTTATATGTTTACTCATATTTTATTTACCCACTATAGCTCTGATAGTTTTTAAATTTTGTTCAGCAATTAAATGTTTGGAAACGCATGCATTTTTCTTGATTAGAAAATTCCTCTAAGCAAACATAAAGGGTGATTTATGAGAAGAAGTTTAATATGGATAAGAAAAAAAAAGAATGAAAGAAATTAATTTATATTTCTAGCCTTAAACTGTGTGACTAGCACTCGCCGATTTATTGTTCGAAACTCACAAAAAAGATTTTGAAAAATACAAATATTTTCCTGAAAACGACTTCAGAGTTGCTCAAAGCTTATTAACAATCATTTTGTCGGCTGTTTCGGTTTAGTAATCGAAATTATCTAAGGAAAACGTGAGCCCACCAAATGACCTCAGTCTTATCTTAGTTTTCTAAACTGTTTCGAAATTGAAAGCTCAAGTGAAACCAATTTTCCACTATTTAATTCTGTCAACGCAGAAAAGACCTCTCAACTGCCAGTAGCCATAATCATATTGCATACTTTTAGTACTGAAGTATGCATGCCGTATCACTCTGGTTTACCACTATAGAGTCAAATTTCTAGCATCTTCAGCTGAGCTTGAGGAAACAGAACTTGCCAGGAGAGGTTTGATTGCCGGAATGTACGCGCTTGGAAAAGTATTGAGTTGTTAAGGTCTGTTATCAACCGACCGTTCCTACGATAGGTAGAAGCTTTTCGCAGAATATTTTAGCACTTTCTGCAAAACACAACAAACAACGTTAGAGATCCAATGTTCCTAGACCACCTCATTCAACCGAAATGATAGTTTTGCCGCCGACCTCCCTTACACTATGGCACATCTTGTCGTTAACAAAAGCGGCTCGGATGACCGAATAAGATCGGTATACCCCAACAGCCGACCGTTCCTACGACAGGTACAAGTAACTAGTATTTTTATTCGGCCTGTAGTTCTTGGCACCACTCCTCGAAATTACTTTAGGAACAAAATCAGCCGGTACAACAGCTGCCGACTTCTGAGAGGAATTGGCAAACTGTCAGCTTGATATATAAAAGGCTACCACGTGGCAGTAGCTCGGACTCGACTGGAGTGGCAAACCACTCGACGAAAAAAATGGTCATAACGTGTGATCCAAGTAGAGGTACTTTTTTCAATAGCCTTCTTGAGACCCAGCATTCATTATTAGATAATATTCAACTATATAGCCAACGTCCAGCTCGCCGTGAAGAAAATATAGCAGCCGTAGCCGAGCGACCGTGGAGAGTCGATTCGAAGTCATTTGCAGACAGTCGGACCGACGAATGGAACAACTTGGCGCATTTTACGTGAAGATCTTAACTAGAAAGTGCACAAAATACTGCTTGTGTAAGAAGTGAAGGCGCTCGAACTTCCCAAGTGACATTGCTTTGCTCTATGGGCTCTTGAAAATTTCCAAGAAGATCCCACATTTTCGCCCAAAATCTTATTAAGCGATGAGGCCCATTTCTGGCTCAATGGATATGTAACCAAACAAAATTGCCATAATTGGGGCAAAGAGCAATCTAAAGGAATTCAAGAGCTGCCATTTGACCCAGAAAAAACTACGATTTGATGCGGTTTGTAGGCCGTGGAATCATCGATTCATATTTGTTCAAAAATGATGGTGGTCACAACGTAACCGTCAATGGCGACCGTCATTGCATCATGGTAAACGAATATTTTTGCCTGAAATTGAAGCTCGTGATCTCGGCGACATTTGGTTTCAACAAGACAGCGACACTTCCCACACATCGCATCAGTTAATAGATTTATTGAAAGAACACTTACATACATAGGTGAGCAGATAATTTTACGTTTTAGGTCGGCCAATAGGTCACCAAGAACTTCTGATATTACACCTTTTTTGCCTGTAGGGATATGGAAATTCTAGAGTCTACTTTATAGACCATCACGCTTCGATTCAGGTCTTGGAGCAAAACATCACTCATGTCTTTCGCCAGTTACCAGTCGAAATGCTCGAACGATCATCAAAAATTGAATTCAACGGATGGACCATCTGCGACGTAGCCGAGGGCAAAAGAAAGAGTTAAACTTGAAACGCTAAATGACAACAATGTTTTTTCGAATGATAATAAATATTCCCCATTAAATTTTAAGTTTTTGTGTTTTTTCTTTAAAAAATCAGGGAATCTCGGAAAAGCTTTCAATCAGCGCTTACGTTTTCATGTTGATTCTTTTCTGGCGTTAGTGTATGGAAACACTCAAGTAAACTACACCAACCATTAATCATCTCCATTTCAATAATCGGAGGATCTTATTAATAGTGGAGACATTTCCGAAAATTCGAAAGATGCCATAATTGTCATATCGCAAACTACTAAAGATGCAAATCGGACATTAAGCGACCTCTGCATTCTTCATTACATTATACCTAAGCCCAGTTAAGCTCTAAAAAGTTACTCAGACCGAACTTCTTAACAGAATAATTCCCAAGTTGTACGAAATACCTAATGAAATAATGCGCACAAAATATGCGTCACCTCTAGATTAAACTGCAACACCCTGTATTACATCGAGTTATAGCAATAAATGTTTTCTAGCATATTGATTACGCCTGTCAAAGGAAAAATGCAAACAAAAATGTAAAACACCGAAATAATTGCCACGCGTTTTGTGTTACATTCCACTTTAATTGACTGATATTGCAACAGTCTGTTTAGAATATAATGGTTAAAGCCAAATGATTTCATAACGAACAGATGAATGCGGTGAAGTATTGAAAGGGACAATGTGTGGCGGAGCATTTTATTGTGTTACAGATAAATGCAAAGTGGACAGAAAAATTTTCCAATGAAATATAATTGTGGCATAATTGAGAAAAGATAACAAAAGCTCGGTATTTTCATTTCGATTGATATTTGTTTCTGTTTTCATTGAAAGAGCATTTATGAAAAGTTAACTAAGTTGGAAGAAATTCCAAGTGTTTTCATAAAGCTGACAAAATTATAATAAAGTTTTGAAACCATATTCCAAAAAACAACATTAATACGAATTTTAATACAAAACTTTGTAGTCGCTTTCAAAAGAGGATCTGTTGAACCAACACAAACATTAAATGCTCAGTTCAATTTTCTCAACAGTTTCTAAAACCTCGCGATTTCCTTCAGTGCCTACAGAAAAAAACTTTTAATGGCTTCAATGCACTCCCGAATAGTTCCCCGAGTAGGACTTTTAATTTCTGAGTGATAACACTCGTTTCGTGTTTGTCCAAAAATTCAGTCGCAATCTTAGAAGAAAGTGACGGCGCGGCGCATTCAGGTCTTTTGATATGAGTCTAGCAGTGATACGTTTCATACCCAAAACATTAACCACAACTTTTGAGTCGATCCATAAGCGATGTTGAGAACCGCTGCTATCTCTCTCTCTCTTGCCTATGCAAAGATGTTCTAGCACTGTTTCTTTAACTATGAACGCTTTGTGCAACTTAAGTTCTTGTGTTTGTGATAAATAAGACCACCTAGATTATATCTGTATCATTATCAGTGATGCTATAGCGGAGGACGCCGGCTTTAGTTTTATATTCTCAATATTGCAACTGTATACAGTTACATGCTTAGTTAGTTGAACGAGACTCAACCCGTCAACGATCCGGTGAAGTCGGAACAAGTGTGTCCACCCTCGTAGAAATATACATGCCGGTTTGAACGCACTCCACGAAACGAACACCCCATTTAAACATCATTGCCTTGACGACGCTTCTGTAAGCCGAAATGCTACAAAATCCTCCCACTTTTATCAGAGGCCCCACCTCTTCCTCATAATTCCCATACAGCAGTAAGTGGCAACGGATGCCCTGCTTTCTCCCTGCTAAATTTTTAGTCTCGACTTAAGATTACGTCAAAAATTATCCACAGCTACTTCACCTTGTCAACAAAATAAAGGTGCAAGCCTCTAATTGATGGAGATGGATGCTTTACATTAAATACAAGGTTCTTATTTGATCAACATGCTTTAACTCCTCCAATATTTTTCGACGCATTGTTAAAAGTTTAAAAACATGGACGATGATGACCCGAGATGTGAAAGCATTCGAGAGAACTGTTCTTCGCAAGATCTATGGAGCCGTTCACGTGAACGATGCATTTTGAAAAAAGTGGAATCATGAACTGAACGAGCTCTACGGCGATATCGATATGGTAGCATAAAATGCTAAAAATCCAACGAATGATGCCTTGACTTGAGACCCAAAAATCAAGTGCATAGCGGTCTTTGCAGACTTGTTATGTAAAGATAGAGGCTGGCGAAGTTTTCTGTTTACGGCCCAGACCGTCCCACGGTTGTTATGTCAAAGAAGCAGAAGTTGTAGTTTTAGAGTTCCACATACGGCCCACATGATCCATGGTAACATCACTATACACTGATTCTCTTTAACTGTTGCTAAGTCTGCTTGTCAGTATCTGATCTGTAACTGGGCTCATGCGAACGGAACTAAATATTCCCTTCTGTTTCAGCTTATTTGCGTGCTTTGTGGTTAGGTTGTTATTTAGTCGTAGTCGTTCATTGTCTAGTTTGCTATCTTTACCTTAATTAATTTCACTTTGTTTATAATATTCAGCACGCTACACGTAATTAAAAATAGCTAAAATTTTTATCAGCCCAAAAGGCTTCAACTGAATTTCTCTTTCTCTTTGGTGTTTGCTCTCTTCAAATTAATTTCATTTACCCAGCACTTATTGCATCCTCGCGAAATGAACAGCGAAACAGCTGACTACGCACAATTCGCAATTTAAAAAAATTTCCTCCCACTTCGCCTTAATAACTAAGGATTATATGAAGAAAGCGCGTAGCCGTTCAAAAAAAAAAAAGAAATACGGCGAACCGTACCGGAAAAAAGGAAAGAAAAAAGACATTAATAAATCGGAAATGTGAAGCACCGCAATTTTTCCGCATCAATGCTTGCCACTTAGCCAAACGAGCGTGTATACGCACCCACACACACACGCGTCCAAAGCCTCTCATAACTGGAAAAAAGGCGAAATGCGCCGCTAACAGCACGAGCCATTTTATTGCCGGACCTCGATGCGTAAAATAGATCCTGACCCTCCCCCCTTTCGGAAGCTCAAATTTCTGCGTATATATTTTTACTTCAATTCCTTGTTGTTTTATCAGAGACTTGTATTGCCCACGCTCGGACGATGACAAGGCAAACACGAGCACGGCCTAGCAGGTAGACGATAGGCGAAGGCTGACCACGAGCAGCAGCAATCAGCAAGTGGACTTCAACGTTTTTTCTTCCGCGCCACCGCTGTTTATTCAACTGTGTAAGCGCAGAAATCTGCAACGTAACGCACACGCACCGTTATCTCGATAAACATCGCCCGCAACGAACGCTGACTTAAAGCGGAGGCGTAGAAGATGCTGCAACAAAGAATGTGCGAGATGGAAATATATAAATATATGAAGAAAATACAAAAAAAAAAAAATTAGAGATCTTCTGGAGTTATGGAAAAGTGTGTACCGTTATTTATATACGCACCACACTTCCTAAGTGGAATGATAATTCGATTTCGTTTGACGGTTGTTCACAGCGACACCAAAAAGTGGAGATAGAGCACAAATTTCACGATAACTATCTGTGCGTCAAGTTATTAAAAGAAATGGTAAGTTTATCATACAAAGAGTGACAGTGGTCTTAAGTCACACCAACGAAATTGTCGGTTGAAAAGCCCTTGTGAAACACATGTTTTCGCGAAATTCCTTTTTTTATTCAACATAGTTCCTTTCAAGGGTGATACGACCCTCCAACTTTTCGATACCATTTTTGTAGTCGAATTTTTCCTCTGCTGCAAAATAGGCCTCAGTTTCGGCGATCACCTCTTCATTCGTTGAAAATTTCTTCCCAGCTAGCATTTTTTTGAGATCTGAGAACAGGAAATAATAGCTGAGAGCCAGATCTGGAGAATATGGGTGATTCAGAAGTAATTCGAAACTGACTTTTGACATGGTGCATTGTATTGGTGAAACAGCCAGCTTTCTTTTTCTTCAAATGTGACCGTTTTTCGGCGATTTTGTTCATCTAACGGTCCAATCACGCTATGAAATAGTTGATGCTGATGATCTCTTCTTTTTCAACCTTAACTTGACCAGCCGACTGTTGCGTTTTTTTACGCTTTGCAGCGGGTTCATCGTGTGCGGTCCATTCGGATGACTGTCGATTGGACTTCGGTCGAATTTTTACTGCTGCTAAAAAGTGGGTCACTAACGACAATGTTAATCAGAAGCGGTGGGTGAAAACGGCCGGCATAAACGGTGGCTAAGCCAGCATTGATTGTCAGGAGGGTTTTCTTATGTGTTTGATGGTATTTTTAGGGAATCATCTACTATGCGCTGCTCTTCTGCTACCAAACTCTCACTTCGTACCACTATCACAAATTGCATCGGCTGGTCATTGTAAGCGCCAAGTCCAAAAGCGGTCATATGGTTTGTGGAGTTCTGTGAGGTTGATTAAAAGATTCTTTCGCCTTTTGGTATCGGGCTGTTTCAGACCGAAACACATATCATCAACTCCTTCTTTTTTGGATTTCGCCTTCTTTTCAGCAGCGGCAGCGACACTAGCAGTTGAGACAGTGGCAGAAACAGCAGCAAAAAACTTGTTGGGTTCCTTAATAAACTTCTTGATGGTAGCAGCTTCCTTGAACTCCACTTCGGTGGCAGCAGCAATAGTCAAAAGATTATTGAAACCATTGACAATACTGCGTGTGCCAAAGTAATACTTGAATAACTAATCTGTAGCGACAAAGCTGGCAAATAGGCAACACCAGCTTGGTATTGCGCACGGAGATCTGCGGGTTTGATACCTTAGGTCTCAGAAAAGAAAGTGAAATTACATTCAAATTCTTGGCAACATTCTTATAATCTGAACTTGTCTCCAAGTGATTGTTAACTTTTCTTGTCTATGGCGAATCTTTTTGTAGGTTAAACATTCACCGCAAGTGCAGCTTGTGAAAATCGGCTACTCTAGTTTCTGGAAATGAGGAATAAAGTGAGACTTATGAGAGTGACATTATGAAATTTTTTTCAAAATGACAACCAGTTATCGAACTAAATGGTCTATATTTCACCTATATCAAAGCGTTCAATGGTAAATTAAATCTTCAAGTCAATGCTAAATTATATGTACGGTCTAGTAAAACAAAATCTATTATGCACTGGCCAATGAATGAGCCTTTTGAATAAACTTAAGAGAGCGTGTTGCTCTTTGAATTGGTAACGACACTAAAGAAACACAACGTCCGTCTGGAGAAAGTCTGTGTACGCCAGCAGCTGAACATTGTTAAAGAATATTGTACCTTCTCTATTTTTCTTTCTCGTTATATTTTTTCCAACAAAGGGTTGAAGAACTCGCGCGGTAGGGAGTCGCCTTGTCTGAAACCTCGCTTGATATCGAACACCTTGGAGAGGTGCATGCCGATCCTAACAACGTTTTTGCTATTGCTCTGCGAAAGCTTACACAGCCGTAGTAGCTTTACGGGGATACTAAGTTCAGACATAGTGGAATGAAGGCAGTTCCTTTTCCTGCATGGAGGTAGTGTTTGTCGATGTTTCTTTCACTGGTCTTTTCCAAGATTTGGCGCATGGAGAAAATCTGGTCAATAGTAGAAGTATTTCACACATGCACCTTGTCAGTTCATCGCCGCCTGATTAGAATAGCTTGGCGGGTAATCAACCGGCCTCTGTTGTTGATATTGGTCAGAAATATTAGTTCAGTTTAATAAGAATTGACACCATAAGTGCGTGAAAACGGTTCATTTCTTATACTAGTTTTGAAGTAATGAATAGATACACAGATTACCGAAGTATCGATTAACTTAAAACTAGGCATTTCTGATGACAAAAATTATGTTTTATTGAAATTGATACTATTAATGAGAAATATTTTAAAAAAGCAGCTAAATCGGAAATGTCTCCAAAACAACCCCTTCTTATTTGGTATTTATGTTTTTAATTTTTTTTATTTAGTATACACTTTTTTTTACTTCTCAACTACCCACTTAATATGACGCTCGTTATGACACTCAGCGAGCGACCCTTATCATTCACCTCGACCCAGGTGACAACAGCTGCAATACAACAACAAAGTCTACGTTAGAAGCGCAGTATCAGCAGTGGCATGTGCGCGCTTACCTATCACACTTGAAGCAATCGTCAACGCGTTTGCCACCTCTTTGCGAAAGCTCAAACGCTCTTCTTAGAAGTGCAAGCATAGCTGGGCTGCGCACATAGCTTACACTCTGTCCACTATAAGAATAAACACTGGAAGTGGAAAATTTGCACTGCTTTTTTACAGAACACAGAGATTTATTTGCTTCAGAGCTGGCAGGCTCTTGTTGTTATTGTTGCCACGTGAACACGACAAAGAATCGGTGTTTCAGATTTTTTCCGTGGCACAGCGATGTGGCTATGGTGTGAGTGGCAGAACAGATGATGCAAAACAAAACAACAATACAAAAAAGAGAAAGCAAAAAGAAATCACAAAAACAAAGATGAAAACAACACAAATAACGAAGGATGATTCTAAAAAGTGGCCTGAAAATTAAAAGCATAATAGCCATGAAGTATCGCTATGAGAATGCAAAAGGTGCTCAGTCCAACAAAAGATAAAAATAAACAACAGTAAACAAAAGTTAAAAATGTGCTCTTGTTCGCTGCTTTTGTTGCATGTTGTTGTGTGGCTGCTTTTCAAGTTACTAGTGGATATACATTCATGGTTATATAAGTGTGTGCTGAGCTGGGCTCATGCCGTTAGTTATAACAAGTAAATTATCTAGCAACTTGTACTTCCAACATAAAAAACAACAACAACAAAAATACAACACAATTAAACATATAATATAAATGTTCAGTTCGTCCAATTTTCTCACACACTATCACTATGGGGATGTTCAAAATCAAGAAGGCTTTTCAACGTTACTCATACGCCTGGCGGGGCACTAAATGTTATATAATTAGCACATGCCTACAGCAATACTATATGGGTCTAAAGTAAACGAGAAATGTAAAGAAAAATAAAATCGTCAAGTTCGAGCCAATTTTTAGTCCGAAGACACTAACCTATTTGTTGTGGAATTTGCCCAGAAACTGCAGGTTTTTATTAATCTAAAGTATGGCTGTGAACAAGTGCTTGTTTTGAGTCAAGCGGATTTTAAATAAAGATTAGAAATAAACAGTTCAACAGCAACACGTTCTGAGCTTATGGTACAGAGCTTGAATTCAATCGACTACAGAATGGACCTGACCTCCACTTTTGTTAATAAACCTGTTAGAACGCTGATAGATGGTGTCTTAAATGAATTCGTCTCTAGTATATCTTGATGCAAATTTAATTATGTACTTACACCTATATGACGGATGTAGACAACTGAAAATCTGATTGAGCTGATTCATCATGCGTACTAACTTTCTCCAGAACAAGAAACAGCCCGTGGAGTATGGAGCCATGTGTAGAAGTTCACTCAATTGGCCTTTCACTTCGGAGTGGCCAAAAATTAAATTAAAAGTTAAATAAAATAAAGGTTTGGGATATGCAAGGAATTTTTTACTCCTGTAAAAGTACATTCAATTCCTTTATGTATGGAACTCGACTTCTTTTGCATGGGGCCCCCGGGCACGCTTCTAGAAGTCCTGACGCTGAACCCAATTTTCGACGGTTTTCGAACATAAATCGGCCGATACTGCTGGAATTTCACGTTCGATATTTATACGAAGTTCATCAATCGAGCCAAAAATATTTGATCTGGATCATCACGGCAAAAGTACGTCCCCATGACCACACCACAAAGTAATTTCAGTAATTTTTTCGGGATGCAATGGTGACTCATGGAGTAGGCGTGGATTGCTGCTTCAAGCCATTCAGCCAAAAATGAGCCGTATCGCCGAAGATGATTTTTCATTGAAAATCCGGATCATTTACACGTTGTTGCTCAGCCCAATTTACGAACATACGACGATTCTGGTGGTCAAGCGGCTTCAGAGCCATGTGTAACAAATTTTTTAAGGCTCAGGCAGCTCACGACTTCTGGTCTCAGACCAAGTATCCTCTGGGAAGGCAAAAAACATCAGTTCGAAGGTCCGAATCAACCTATTTTTTGACATATAGACATACCATTATCAGAAAAGGATTATCTCCAAATTATTATAAGCTCACTAAAAATCTGACAGATTAGCAATATTTTCCATAAAAGGTTCGCAATGAGAAACAAGTGACATATTCAGTGTCTAGGGTTTTGGATAGTTTTGTTACGATTTAGGCAATTTCTGATCGCCAGGGGACACATCTCAAAGGCACTATTCGTCCAAAGCTTTATCCGTGTAATTTTTTGTATACTAGAAAGTGAAATAATCATATGAAATTTAAGGAGTTCCATGGTTTCCCCTGGTTAAAAACAGCTTTTTTTCAAAATTTTTTTCTCATATAAAAAGTTAAATATTTTATTAGAATTTTTATTGTTACAAACATAAACTATTAAAAAAGAAATTCTGAAATTTTTGGAAAAATATTATTTAAACTCGGCTATTGCGACGTAGTTTACGGTGAACTCTCGCAAAAAAGATGCGCACCTGTTGGCAGAATAATTCCTTACAGGATCATCAAAAGTCAAAAGATACCTGTTTTAGTTAAATCCTTAACTTAAAATTTGGACGAACGAAATAACTGAAAATTTGGTTTTTGGCAGACAATTTTACAAACAAATGAAAATTTCAGTGAGCATTTAAAAAATTTAATTTTATTAGAAAGAAATCCTTCGTCCAAGTCTTTAAGAGTTGTATCTCAAAGATCTGTGTACAAGCTCATGAAGATCGATTGAGTAGTTCTTGAAACATAGTTTCGCGTTAAAAACGGCGCACTCAGCTTAGCTAGCCTGGCGCTCACAAGTTCTCAAAGCTGTATCTCCGAAACTATTACTCGGATCAAATTGAAAATTTAGGACAATATCTAGAGATTTTATACTTCAATATTTATGGGAAATAGGCATAGTTTTTGTCTAATATGGGAATGTCAAACTAATATTACCAACCGAATTCGGTTTAAAACGTTGGTGGAGCTCCCGAAATATGAGTTTTCACCAAAATGTTGGCGGAGCCACGCCCATCGCCCAAATTTGATACCAGCTACTCTAAAGCCCTTTCATATCATATCAGACGTAAAACTTTATGTCTCTGATTATTGATTTATACCACTTTTAGTAGTTTTTAACAAAACCGGTTACGAAAAGTGAGCGGTGTTATTATCTTAATACACACAAATCCACAGGATTGGTAGGTATACCAAAAATATTTGCCTGACTGAACTTCTTCATTATAGCTTGAATGATTTAGAAAATACATATGTATATATTAAACTTATTAGAGTTTCATTCAGAAATCTTTATTTTTACTAAAGTAACAGCTTGTATAGACGGACGAGACAAACATACTGACATACAGACAGATATTCACTCGGATCTCAGCTCGTTTCGTCAGCTGATAGTTTATACAGGGTCCGGCACCAGCTGTTTATAAATTTGCTGAATGACAGTTCGGAGTACTGTTCACAAGTGTACAAATGCGTTTTGCCAAAAGTGAACGCAAAAAAAGTGATCAGCAATGGAATTCAAACGAAATGCTGTGATTGCTTTATATTTAGCTGGAAAATCACAGCCAGCAATTGTTCGTAAGCTCAAACACCTTAATGTGAATAAAGTTTTTGTTTATCGCACCATCATACAATGATACTGGTAGCATCGCAAAACGCCATGGAGGTGGTCATCAAAAGACTGCAACGTCACGTGAGTTGGTTCGGAAAGTGAAGAAGTGACTTGAGCGAAATCCACGACGAAGTGCCAATCAAATGGCTAAAGAACTGAAAATATTCGACCGCAGCATCCGACGCATATTGAAAAATGAGCCTTACAAGTTCCAAAAGGCCCATGATCTCACACCGAAGCAGCAACAAATAAGGCTTGATAGAGCGAAGCAGTTGTTTCGCTTGGCCGAAAGCGGTCAAATTCCGAACATTGTTTTTTTCTGACGAAAAAATTGTTCCAATTGTGCAATTCGTTAACTCTCAAAACGATAGGGTTTACTTGACCGACCGTTCATACGAGAATCTAAGTCATCGGTTGGCCACCAGGAGGCACACAAATAATGTTTTGAGCCTGGCGTCAACGTAAATGCGACATATTATTGGGAAAGTGTTCTGGAGGCTGCTTTGAAGTCGTGGGCATACAAACATTTCGGTCGCAAGCCATGGACGTTTCAACAAGACTCAGCACCGGCTCACAAAGCGCGAGTGAACCAAGAATGGCTGAAAAACAATGTTCCGGACTTCATTACGACCTCACAATGGCTCTCGAATTCACCAGATGCGAATCCAATGGATAATTCTCTCGGGGCCATTTTGGAGAGCAAGGTACGAAGTAAAAAATACACCAGTCTCGAGATGCTGAAGAAAGCCATTGTTCGTGAGTGGGCCAAAATACTGGCAAGTCACATACGGACAGCTTGCGATTCGTTTTTTGACCGCCTCAAGATCATAGTTAAGGCAAAAAGTGGACATATCGAGCAAAAGTGAATTTATCCTGAATTTATGATTATTTTCACACATTTTTTACTTTCAAATAAATAAAAATAATTTTTTAAACCAAATTTATGGCTTTTTTAATTTTAATAATTTATAAATATAACTCTAATCTAACGCGATTATTTTTAGGTGTTACAAACAACCGTTAGGAAAGCTAAGCATTTTGAAAGTGTATAAAATAACTAATCGGTGGCTTTCTTTTTTCTCTAAAGAGTTAAAATCCGGCTCTTTAGTTAATTATTGTCTAAGTTGCCAACTGCAAAGGAAGAGGGAAGAAGAACTTAAACTTGTAAGGTCTCTACTCTAGTAACTTTCAGAAAAAAGTAAACGTTAGCTAAGACATCAACCACACCTTTTAGGAAAAAATATACGTTATCTAATACATCGACTGCAATTTACAAATGTGTTCTAAAAAAATATTTTTTTAGATATGGAATAAAATGAACGTCATATCCTCATCCTAAATTACTCTTTAATATCAGTTTTTACTTCTGGAAACAGAAAATAGTCACACGGTGATAGTTTAGGTAAATGCGCAGGTTGCTTGATGAGAGAAACACCATTTTTCATCAAAAACTTATTAACTTTGCTACATTTAGTTAAAAAAAATAAGCTCAAATTGTCACTTATAATTTTCCAGAAAGTGATTTTACTCATATATAATCCATCAGCCTATATTCTTGTGGTAAAATTTGCCTCGATACCAAAAATTTCCCCGACTCAATGCAGCACGATTATTCACTTCTGAGCGACTTGACCTTTGGCCGTCAAAGCGAAGCACCTTAGTATTCAATCTCAGCCTATACTCAGATCATAAACAAATAACAAGAGGAAAATTTGCTGCCGCTATAAAAGCAATCAGTTTATAGTACAACTTTGGTCTGAGAGCGATTATTTGTAAATGCTGGGTGCTGCACTCAAAACTCAAAAGAAATTAAAATTTTGGAAAACTGCGGATTTCCAACTCATTTACTCAAACATACCGTAAAATTGTGTTTGTTTAAGCTAAAAGCTAAGCCGAAAGCGTTGTGCTCTCCAGAACCTCTTTGGTACATTGTCGTATTGTTGTTGTTTTTCTTGTTGTTATTCTTGTTGTTTTTGTAATCTGTATTTGTACTGTATGTAGTTGCTCTCATTTACGCTTTCATTAGCGCTACTATTGTCATTGTGTTTTTATTGTTGTTGTTGTTTGTGTGCTCTTGCCATTGCTCAGCTGCGCTTGCAAGTCGCTTGAGTGGCTTCTTCTTTACTACAGTCACAGCATCGCACCTGTCCATGGCACATGACCTGCATGCCCACCTAACTGAAGTGTTGGCTTTCCAATTTAACTGTTCACCGCCGCGTAGTCTCCTCCACCACCCACCCACAGTCGGTTGGTTAAACGCGTTTTGGCTTCATTAAGGTGCCTATAATCGGACGTTTTTGGTTTGACTTGGTCGGTGACTCTTCTACGAAATGACTTAGCTTCATGTTGTTTGCCGAACAGCAGGGTAGGTGGTTGGAGGGGTAGTCTGGCAACACCAAAATGCTGTTGCCAAATGCTTATTGTTTCTCAACTCTCATTTTACAGCGCTGGAAGTTGCCGCTGTGGCTATGCTTATTTTAAGGCGACGTGATTGTTTTTGTTGCTGCCGGGCTAGTGTTTACTCAAAAGCAGAGGAGCACGGACGGACGTTGACAGTTTGTTTTTGGTGCGCCAAAAGGCGTTTGCTGGCTCTGTTTGCTTGCTTTTCGGTCTCGGCATTTTATTTGTGCTGGCTTTTGCTTTGTTTGCCCTTTAAGCTCCTTATTATTTTGTAGCATTTATATGCTGAGTGCACTTACATGTCACACTGGCAACAAAAACCAAACCAAAAACAACAAGAATAACAGTAGCAACAACTAACCAACTAGATACTGGAAACGACTACTCGTCCACATACTTGGTCATTTACACAAGAATCTGTGTGGAGAGCGCCAGCCAATGACACTTGCGAGGTGGCAGTGTCAAAATTAAGTAAACTTGTGAGCTCGGCGACAACACCCCAACACGAGTGAGTAGAATTGCAAACAAAATGGCATGAAATAAAATAATTAAGAGAGCTAAATGGAAATAAATGTCAGGATGAGGAATGCAAATAATGGGTGCTTCGTACATGTCAAGATCTTAAAAGGTTATATCCGCTTGTGAATGTAAAAACAAATTATATCTCTAGCGTAATGACATGCGTGATGTTTTGCTCCAAGGCCTGTAAAAGAAGCGGGATTGTCCGCATACGTCCCCACAGGAAAAACTCTAACAGTATAGTATCACACAATCTTAGTGGCCAATCGACCGACCCAAAATGTGCAATTTTCTGTTCACCGAAGTGTTCTCTCAGTTAATCCATTGACTGATGCGATATATGGCAAGTGGCGCCAGCTTGATACGACCCACGCACGATTCATGAAAAAAAGACTATTGAAAAAAGTACTTGTTTGCATCACCCGTTAATTATCAGTTAACGATTGAGTGAATAAAATTTGAAAACAATTTCGTTTTCTGGGCAACTCTGAAGTGTTAATTTTCTCAAAATGGAATGTTGTAAATGTTTGTAAAAAAAAATTCAAGAAATCTTATTATAGCAGCTATTTTATCGTAGAAGATTACAAAGGGTTCCATAAACAGATCGAATAAAAATAATGCAAATAAGGTTATATAAAGACAAAATAAACTGACTTACAAAGCATAAGCCGCCAACTAATTTCTGATGAAATTTCCTGAAAAATTTCCACAAGAATACAGGGACGATGATAAAGGTTTGCAGCAAAGGATCTATAAAGGAAAACATCTTTAAATTGATTTCCATTGATTTCCATTTGAATGTCATTTAACTCCATATAATTGACATTCTCTCAGGTGTATTAAAGGAACTTCGAGTTTAGCTTATTATTCGAGGGTATCCTATACACTGATTAGGATATATTAAGTTTGCCACGAGGATTTTTAAAAGGAAACGTCCTAGGCACTGTAAAATATCTGCCTGATTTGAAGTATTTGTATGGAAAACTCACTCATTTGCTTGGATATCTTCCAGAAATTTTACCTAAATTATTATCAAAGCCAGTGATAAAATCTCAGAGGAAAGTGTCATTATCGGATCACTATAGCATAGAGCTACCATACAAACTGCCCGGTCAACATATTTTATAAGTGTGAATGATATTACAGCTTCGATAGAAGCGAGGTTAACTTTTTTTCTTGCTTGCTTGAAAGCAAGCGTCACTAAACCTGCCACCTGTAGACCTCTTCGCTGAAAACTGCGCAGCAAAATCTACGGAACGACTACTGGTGGCTTTAGAATTTACACATAGAACCTTCGGCTATAGCTCGGTGGGTAATGGCGGTTGGGCAAACACCGACTACATGAGCCCACTTTTCAACGTAAACATAGAAAAATATGGCTGACGTAAAGGTATGTTAGCTAAGCGCAACACTCTAAAGTGCTATACGGATGGCTCGAAAATGGACCATGGCAATATTTTAAGTTATCTGACCACTGCTGTATATTTCAAGCTGAGGTTTTTGCTATTGCGAAAGCATCTGAGCTGGCCACTAATATACCTGCAGGCAGTTCCAGAGTCAACATCGATGTAGACAGTCAAGCAGAAATCAAGGCAGTAACCTCGTATCGCATATCGACCTGTAGTACCTTGGGAAGCAGGCCAGCATTGGAAAGTGTTGCCAGAAGAGAGAAACTTAATTTCTACAGGGTGCTAGGCCACAAAGGCATCGAGGGTAATTGTCAAGAATGGTGTTGGTTCAAGAACCGAAAATGTGATCAGGATTTGGAAGCCCATAGAATGAGCTACCTCCGTGCAAAACTGCAAAAGTCATGGGCAAAACGTAGATCGGAATACTAACTGGTAATTGTCTGGTGGCGGCGCACGCCCGCAGAATGAGGCTGACAGAGCGAGAAGACTGCGGAAATGTCTAGAGCAGGCCACCAGTGAAAAAATCGAGCAAGAATAGTTCCTTGTAAGCATCTGATAAAACATAACCTAACCTAACCCAAAGCAGGCGTCTGCTGTCAGAACTTGTTCACATAAAATGTGATTTTTTGTACAGCGAACTTAAGACAATTTTATTAAAATTGAGCTATATTAACACTAATGAAGAACGGAAGAAATTCTTTTTATGCAAAGATATATAATCCTGATGACCTTCAACGTTAAAAAGTGTTAAACTTAATGAAAATTTGTTTAAGAAATACCCACAGCAATCGCCTTTAAATAATGTCTATATTTTTCCATATTCTCTAATAAAATTATTAAAAATTCCACTAATTTTCAAGCTGTCTTCTCTGCCATGAAAATATCGCCAAAATGTGCAATAAAAAGCATATTTACATTCACAGATATTTAGCTTTGTACTTTGACTAGTGTTTACTATGCGCGTAAGTAGCACGCAAACAGCAAAGGCCATGCGCCGTGGCGTATACGCAACATGTACGCGCTAAGTTGCTTTTTCTTTACTAAAATATTCACACCACCAAATGGGACTCAAGCAAATGCCTTATTGTTGTAATTGTTGTTGTTGTTGTGCGTACTATATATTTTACAAAGCTGACGCGAGAAATTAAATAAAAACTACTTACGCTGCGGTTAAGGCACTTAAACAGCTAATGTTGGCATCACCGCAATCAACGGGAAAATCCCCACACCCGCTCACATACTCAACTGCATAGATATGTTTTATGTGCATACAAATAAACATGTAAGCTACACAAGAGCACAGTGCATTGTACACACAGAGGGCGCTGAGTGGCACTTGGAGTAGTTTGAAGCATGTGCAAGCAGATATTTCTTTGGCTTGCTTGCTTGCGAAGCGCGCTTTTATCCAGCCACATTGAAACTCATTTGACTGGAGGCATTGTCCGGCGAAGCTTTTCGCTTGCTAGTGCGTAAGGTTTTAGTTTTGTGCTGTGGTCACTAGTTGGGTGGAGTATATAGAATTTGTTCAACTAACGGTTGTTTATGAGCGTAAACGTGGAGTTAAGGAGTTGTTTTAGTTGTGCCTGTAAGCTTGTTTGGACGGTGTTTCACTCGTTCCGCATGCCGTAAGGCAGGTGAACTTCAGGTTAGAGGAAAGGATTTTGAAATATCTGGCTTAAATTTTATATAATATTCGAAGGAAGAGAGATTTTTTCTGCAAAAAAGCGTAAACGAACAGCTGACCCGCTTAAATAACGGTATTTTACTACATAATTTCAATTAAATAAAAAATTGGGACCACAAAGCCAACCTTTAGTAGGAGCCCAGACACCAAAATATCATAGATAAAATAAAACTTTTTAAAAGTAGGCGCCCACTTTTCATTAGAACTTTTGACTCTGAAACCGTTCAACCAATTTTAATAAAATTTTGTGCAATGCTTTTTATGAATTCTTCTTGAGATACTCCAAAAAATAATATGGCCTACCTGCCATACAACGGTATGTTGAGTTATATTGATACTTTGGCATAAACTATAAATAACTGTGATATTCAGACAGCTTTCGAAAGAAAATTTTTGATATAAGTTACTTATTATTTGTACCAAAGAACTTCCGGAAATTATTGAATGCTGTGCATCATACAGCTACTGCACCCTTAAAGGGTTATATACAGTTTGGATTTTCAAAAAATCGATTATTTTTTTATTGGGTAGTCGAGAAAGTCTTTTTGTATTTATAATGAAATAATTATTTTTTTATATTTATAATGCACTTTATTGACCCAAATATGTACCATTTTGGTCGACCATTTTTCGCCATTTTACAGCTAGAGACATTATTCCATCATTGTAAAACTTTTCTAGTTTCTCGGCGAAAAACTGCGACAAGTTATTTTGACAGGCTTCTCTTGAAGCCAACTTTACCCCATTAAGGTAGTTCTGCATTGATCGAAACAAATGGTAGTCCGATGGTGCAAGGTCAGGGTTATATGGTGGATGCATTAAAACTTCCCAGTCAAGCTCTCACAGTTCTTGCCGAGTCATTAAAGATGTGTGTATTCTAGCGTTGTCCTGATGGAAGACGAACCCCTTTCTGTTGATCATTTCTGGCAGTTTTTTTCGATTGCTTGCTTCAATCTCATCAGTTGTTGACAGTAAAATGTAGAATCAATCATTCGATCAGGCTGGAACAGCTCATAGCGAATGATTTCTTTCCAATCCCATCAAACACTCAGCATAACCTTTCGAGGCGTCAATCCTGGCTTTGCATCCATTTTTTGAGCTCCACCTTGCTTGGACCATGATCTTTTTCGCACATTATTGTCGCATTTGATCCACATTTCGTCTTTTATTACCTTTCGCTTCATAAATGTTTCGATTTTATTTCGTTTCAGCAAAGAACCGCAAATGTTAATTGAGTCAATCAAATTTTTCACAGACATTTAATGTGTTGCCCAAACATCGACCTTCTTTTTGTAGCCAGCCTTTTTAAATGGTTCACGCCCGTTTGATGATTAATGTTACGTTCCTAAGCAATGTCATAGCTGCTTGTGTGACGGTTCTGGTCAATATTTTCCATTATTTCATCGACTTTTTCAATGATAGGTCGACCAGAGCTAGGTGCGAGCGCACCATTGTTGTGCCACACGAACTAAGACAGCATCGTCTTTGTAAACTTCACAAATTTCATTGATGGCTTGCGTGACATTCTTCCTTTTTTATACAAAAATTTCAAAATAAAACAAATTTCTTCATTATTTTCACTCAGTTATGAACAGCTGTAACTTTTTGTCAACATTACCGAATTTAATTTTTTTTCGGTTCAATGGAGCTTAATATCTCACCTTTCCAACACTATATGGTATGAGACAATGTGATTGGTAACACTGGAGATATACTACTGCAACGATATCTATTGACAAAATACGAAAATATTTCTTCGACTACCCAATATATATTAATTGCCCAAAAAACGCCTCTTGGTGCCAGCCGTACTCTCATATTCCTTACTTTTTTATAATTTTCTTGCTTTCTACTTAAGACGCATGTTTATTTATCTACGCTCGTGTATTTTTCCCCACTCCCGACATGTACTTATTTCGTATCTCAGACTGGTCAGTGTTGCCTATCGCCCATGCCCAACAGTTCATCAGCAAATAACAAGTAGCAAATAACATAATAGTATTTTCTATATAGCATACACTAATATATTGCTGTATTACATGTAGCGTAAATATGGCACCACCTACTTACGCAAGCTTCTGCTTAAATCCGTGCCAATACAATTTATATGTGTCTGCATTCATAAAAGCATTTACACAGTCTAAGAAGCAAAAAAATCAAAAAGCGAAAAAGCAAATACAAAGGCAAAAAGAAAAATCCACGAAAATGTGTCTAAAGAGCAGCCTATTTACCCGCTTTACTCGCTTATAAGTGGGACAAGATATGCGTATTGGCAACACACGCACATGCCATATAACGCACACCACGGCGTATACGCAACATTCCGCATAAGTATTTTTTTCTATATGTATATACACATACAAACATCGACATTGGTATGTGTGCTTATGAAAATCGTACGAAAAAATCTGTAGGACAATAAGTTATGGTGCGAAAGCATATCGCCAGCCGACAATGCTCGCCACGCCATGGGCTAATGCGTAATGAAGCAACGTTGTACACATTAAAAGTTAAGCCTGATATACTGCAAAGTGCTTTGTACTGTGTAATATGCAGCAGCGACGGCCGAACGACGCTTCTTTGGCCTCTAGTGTTGTTGAGTAATGTAAAGAAGCTTTTTGTCTCAGCACTTGAGTTAAAATATCCCAGTATATTAAGCGTCTACTCAGCGTAAGCATAAATGATAGAGCAACAATAACAATGCGAACAGAGAGAAAATAAAAGCAAGTGGAATAATAGGCGAAAGAAGGGCAAAGAGAATAAAATGGTAAGAACAAGCATTGGTAGAATAAAATCAAAAATGGCGCAAAAATTAAGGTTTTGTGTGTAAGGCATTGGCTTTAGGAGCTGTTAAGGCATAAGGCAGTTGCTGTTGACAGTAGTGAATATAGTATGCTGTACTGTGCAAATGGTATGTTTATTACCTTGGTCCATATGTTTTTAACCTCTGTATGTTTTTAAACTCGGTATCCCGAATTTCGGAATTTTTGTTTCGGGATCCCGGTACTATTAAATTATTTTTATTTTTATTTTTATAACTTTAACACTTTAAAAATATGTATGTTTTTAGCATCGACATCCCGAATTTCGGGATTTTTGGTTCGGGATCTCGGTACTATTAAATAAATTTTTCTATTTTTAATATTTCAGAATATTAAAATATTTACAGAACACAAATTATAAGTAATACATTTCGGGATCCCGGATTTCCAAATTTTAATTTCGGCAACCCGATAACTTATAAATTATATGTACTTATTATTATTATTAAAGCTATTAACTTTTTATTAGTTTTATTAAAAATTGTAGTGCTTTCTAGCCTTCTAATATATTCCGAGGCTTGAATTTCGGAATTCAAAAATCTTATAATATTAACATTTTTATTGAAAAGTTTATTGTTTTTCTAGCTTCTTTGCACTAACTAATATTTTTCAATAAGCAATAAGGGAACAACGATTTTGGAATACCAAAGACAAATTTATTTGATGGAAATGCATACAAAATTTCAAACTGTAAAACCTTTAATGCGTTTCGATTTCCCGAATTTCGAGATTTTTTTTTCGGGATCCCGATTCGATTAATTTAATTTATATGCTTTTGACGTCTTTAAAAAAATATTTTCTATATATAAGCAAAATCATAATTAATACATTTCGGGATCTCGAATTCCGAAAAAAGAATTTCGAAAACACATTGTAAAAGATTAAGTTCTTTGATTTAGTGTTTTTAGAGATTTCCAATGAGCCGTTAAAAAGTTTTCACCTCGAGATTTATCAGCACACAGAGGAATTTTTATTATTATCATCAAATTTAAACTCTTAAAAATTTAATAAACTAAATAATCTGTTTATGTGGCTATCATAAATGAAATTTTTTCGAACTCTCTTTCAGACCTTAACAAACTATCATTTTAAACTGGCTGTTATATCTGTCATTTGAAACTTTTGAAGAAAAGTAACGAGATTATGGTGCTATACTTGAATATTACCTTTTAGTCGCAAGTGGGTTCGGAAAGATCAAAGGAGAGTGACGATGATACTTACGGTAGTCGATAAATAGTTTTCTTCTGCCTTCCTCGGCCTTTGAACCAATCACATTTTGTATTAAAAGAATAAGCCGCCCAGTGACTACAAATAGTCCATTAATGGTTGTGTTAAGCTTAACACAACATACCTGTAATATCGGAGGGTCTGGCTTTTATGCAAAAAACACAAGCAAAAATAAATTAGTAATAAGAAATTCGGATTTATTCTTAAAATGTTATGATTATTCTCTGAAAATTTTCAGTTAAAGCAACATCCAAACAAATGCCAGTCTTAGAAAGAAGTTACCAACTATTCACGGTGCTCATAACATACATAACACTAATAAATACTACCTGCCTTCACTCACTTCAACCCATTATAAACTCTCACAGCTTTTCACACTCTCACTCTCTTGGGGCATCGTCTGCTGTTTGGTGTTGAAGGCAGTAAATTATATGAGAGTGCTCAGCACATTCTCCTGTTGAAGTATATCCGGCATATATGAATATATATGTGTATGTATGTGTATGACTACGCGTTTTCGTAATTTGGACTTTGGTGCAGAGTTAAACATTTAATTTTTACTTTAATGATTTTCGGTTTTGTTTTATGGCACAAAGGCAGCTCCGAACACAAAAGATGGCAAAAAGGGTAAAAGAAATAAAAAACGGAAAATTCACAGAACACCCAAAGAGTTGAAGCTTACACACAAAGTGATACATTGTCGCCGGCATGAGAAGGCAAATAAATAAAAAGAATATTGATAATTAGGGCGAGAAACATACAATTATTTATATGCCGCATGGTGAAAACGAACAAGGATAATGGAAAAATTTATAAGGAAGATGGGACTAACTGCTCTTGTTTGCGAGAAAAGTGCAAATGGCTGGCTTTCTTGCCACAGGATATATGTATGTATTAACGAATACAGCGACAAGTCGAGGATAGAAAATATGACAGCTGGAAGTATGTATCAGTAATTTGACTCTTAAGGGCCGTAGGCACTTGAAACTTGCTTTTTCAGAACCAAGCTCTAGCTATTCTATTTCTATTTTAACAAATGTCAGAATCAAGTTACATATATGATATTGATACGCCTGAATAGCTGGTCTGAAAACTGCAAATCGGAGAAAATAAATATACTTGATACAAAACAGACATTTGTTGGTTCACTAGTTATCTGACCAATCTTTTCTCCTTGTGGTGTCACAAGCATCGACCTATCTTCCCAGATCTAAAGTACACTCTCTCTCTACAAATTTTTACTATTCTGGGTATAAATTCTGCTATTTGGATCAGCGACAATTGATATCTTCGTCGGCCGACACCAGTTTGTTGCTAAAAACTAAGAGTTATGAAAAGAACTAAGAGCTAAGGATATGGATTGAATTTAAGACCATATTTTGGATGAATATAATCGAAGCTGAAGCGGAGGAATTCACAAATATAAACATAGCTTCCTCCAACGCGATTACCTCTTCATCCTTGACTAGCAGACTGAATAATATTCCTCAACTTGATTTAAGTATTATATATAATATAATAATAGTTTGAGGGAGCTAGCCCACCTCATAAAGTCATAAGAGTCCGTCTGGTGAACTAATAAATTATTGTAACGAATTTACTCAGCTTTCAGTTAAAGGGATCCGAAATATTAGGGTATAGCCAAGGCGTCTAGTAGAATTTCCATTCTAATGCATCTGTAGCCATATCTAAAGGTTCGGACCATATAATTTGATTAATGTTATTCTTACCATTCTTACCATATTCCAACGTGAATGTAATCCTCTGGAAATTGGGATCAGTTTCACGTATTTCGGCATTTCAACATCAAAAGATTTTACAATATAACAGTTCAATCGCAAAGTCCCCGGACTACCAAAGAAAACAATTTTTCTGGCAAAATTCGATTTGTTACTTAACCTAGTTTTCTTCAAGGGTGATACATTGATTATAGCGACTCACCAACTTTTTGATGCCATTTTTGTAGTAAAAATTTCTTCCCAGCGGGCATTCTTTTGAGGTCTACAAACAGAAAAGAGTCACCGGGGCCAGATCTTGAATGGTGAGGAAGCACTTCGACGTGGTTTTTGTGACACGATGCGCTGTCTTTTTGTAACAGCACTTTCTTTTTCTTCACATGCGGCCAGCTTACGGCGATTTCGTTCTTCAAACAATCCAATAACTCTAAGTAATAGTCGCAGTTATTTCATGCGCATCCCGAAATGCAGAAGCCATAACCTTTCCAGTCGACCATTGCATTTTTTCCACCCACTTTGGTGCGGGTTCGTCGTCATCACGTCTCGCATCACAGTCGATTGGTCTACGGAGTGAAATGCTAGAGCCATGCTTCGCACATGGTCACTCATCGATGCAAGAACTTGGGAATATTACGCTTGAACATCTCCAAACACTGCTCCGAATCATCAAGTCGTCGTTGTTTTCGGTCAAAAGAGCGCTCGCTAGCACACACTTTTCAACGAGCTTTCTCATCCCAAGTATTCGTAATTAATATTCTATATGTGAAGATATTGTGCGGGTTTTAAATAGAGTTGGGCTAACAATAGAGGGAATGAGTTCGTTCTCATCGGTTGAAAATTGTTCTCAAGTGCTGAGAGATTCAAGGATTCTTAGTACTTTTTCCAGCAAGATCTCTTTATTTATACGCTACTGTCACGCTATCTAACGGGCTGACGGGGTTTTTTTTACAGGTATTTGAGGAGTCATAAAGTATAGAAATATGGGAGTTTGTTAATTCTCTGAGTTAGATTTGTTTTCCTGTTCTACTAACACACGATCAGAGGCATCCGAGGGACCATGGTGACTTTAAGCTACACGGAAACTGACACCGGACTAATTGATAAAAGCTGACAGCTTAACTGAAAAAAAATCTGCAAATGAAAACGCCTTCACCCACAAGAGATGATAGTTAGCTTGGAGTTCCAAATAGAAACGAACTCCCGTACAAAGATACTTGATTACTGCCATTCTAAAAGCTATCTCGGCGCACATTTTTTTCTGTTTCACACAAAAGTAAATAAGCTTCTTTAACTGCGGTGCGGAAGGACGGAAGCCAGCTTATAACTTTTAAGTGGCAATTTTTTCCCGCCCTCCATCAAAGCAAATATGCACACTCGTCAAAAATAATTGTTCTACATAAAATAGTACTTTATTATTTCGTGTAGAGTTGTTTATACTTTGGTTTTTGTGAACGCAAACGCATGGGTATCTACACACATTCGTTTAAGGTAAAAGAGTGCTCGTAAAAAACGGAAAGGCAGCAGCCGTGTCCAAAAAAAAAAAATTACGGAAGTGACTCGACAATTGTCATTGTTCGTTTGTATTACTCTCATTTTTCTTTTTCTTCTTTTTTTTGACGCTGAGAGAGAGTTGAGTTTCAGAGTTATTGTTGGCTGCGTCCGTCCGTGAGCGTATTGGTGGACACGACGACCCAACATTCGATGACTGAGTGACCCAATGACAAGCAAATATACATGTGTACAGTTATGTGAGCCGTTGTTCCCACAACTGTCAGTTTCGGCAGAAATCCAGCCAGAAAAAAAGCTTTCTAATGTTGACTAACTGATTGGTTTTTTATGTACTTTTGGGGAATGCGCTTTGTTATTGTTCCGTTCCGGAGTGGCGGCCGTTGCAGTCATAAAGTAAAATCAAAATAAAATCAAATGCGTATGCACAAAGGCTGCTTGGACATGGACATTTAATTGAAACAAACAAGATGTGAGAAAAAGTCCCCATCGCATTTTTTGGGGGGGAACTTTTTTACATGTCTCGGAGCTTTATCATCGCGACGGTTGTTTTGACAAGTCACAGCTTGCTTCTTTTATGTGGTATTGTTTAATAATGGGGATACAGAGCTTGGAAGGGGTAAAGTAATGTAATCTCGTTTTAAACATCAACTGTGCTTCCTTTTGATGTGCGAAAAGGGAAACCTTTTCCGACTTGCGTTTTCATAAGTGGCTGGAACATTTTCCGAGGACCATACTACTTATATATTAATCCTACTGAAATCTAAAATATCTTATCAAATTAAATCTATGTATATGTTGTAGTCCATTCCTTCTTCTTCTTTACTGGCGTAGACATCGCTTCAGCGGATGTAGCCGTGTTAACAACAGCGCGCCAGTCGTTTCTTCTTTCCGTAAGTTGGCGCCAATTCGAGATACCAAGTGTAACCATGTCCTTCCTCACTTTCCTACGCAGAGGAGGTCTTTCTCTGTTTCCCCCGGCGGGTACTGCGTCGAATACTTTCAAAGCTGGAGTGTTTTCGTCCCTTCGGATGACATGACCTAGCGAGAGTAGCCGCTGTCTCTGAACTCGCTGAAAAATGTCAATGTAGTCATATATCTCTTTCTGCTCTTTCTGCTTTCTGCGGTACTCGCCATTGCCAATGCGCAAAAGACCATAAATCTTCCGCAGAACCTATCTCTCGAAAACTCGTAACGTCGACTCTTCAGATGTGGTCATCGTCCAAGCCACTGCATCATAAAGCAGGACGGGGATGAAGAGTGACTTGTTGAGTTTGGCTCTTGTTCGTCGAGAGAGAACTTTACTTTTCAATTGCCTACTCAGTCCGAAGTAGCACCTGTTGGCAAGAGTTATTCTGCGTTGGATTTCGAAGCTGATATTGTTTTAGAAGCTAATACTCGTTCCAAAATAGATGAAATTATCTACGACTTCGAATATATGACTATCAACAATGAGGTGGGAGCCAAGTCGAGAGAGAGACGTCAGTTCCTACTCTCCCTGCATCCTGAGGTGTTTACGATTTTGTAGCCAGAATTATGCTATTTGGCTATACTTCTCTTGTCTTAGCTCGAATTTTCAGAGATCGGAGAGTTTGCGTCCACCTCACTTTTTTGTTCTTAAAACATGTTCCACATTCGGGACAATTATCTGCAAGTTTTTGCCGATAGCTATAACTTTTTCTATTTCGTTTTGCATATTTTGTTGTCCAAACTTGTTTTCCAATTTTCTCCGTGGTTCCTTCCACTGATGTCACTTAAGAAAGATATGATTTCGGTCGCCTACTTGTTCGTCTCTATAAATACATGCAGGGCTTTACATTTTTTTCATGTTGTACAAGTAATTTCGGAAACACTCGTAACCGGAGCATATTAACGCTACGCTAACCTCGACGTATTTTCGACTATACCACATGTCTATATCTTTTATCATCTTCCATTGCGCTTGTCCACCGATCTTGCCAGTGTTCAAATATTTGCTCCCTCACCTGTCCTATAGATATTTGTAATTCAATTCTTCTCCATAACCAGAGTTTTATTCTCTCCTTGCTATTGCTTATTACTAGCACTGCGGATTCGGAAACGGCGCGGTACGCCGAAGCATTCCTTTTTAATGCATCAGCGCATATTTCGCTAACATATAATAGGACTGACTGTGTTGTATTCAGGAGCAGCTTCCTTCTGCTAGCAAGCAGACCACCGGTATTTGTAAGCGTGACAGCAAAATGGCTATAATTGCTGAATTTTAGCAGCATGCTGAACTTGAGCCCAATACCTCAGTTTGTTGTCCATCTTTATACATACATAGGTATATTTTGAAAAAACTTGCATAATCACCTGCAGAGGGATGTGTTTTCTAGTAAGCAGGATCAGCTCGGTTTTTTCTGCTCCTATGCTGAGGCCGTGTGAGTCAAGCGATGTCTGTGTTTCCGTCTAGGAAGTGATCAGAGTGTACTCTATGGAATACTTAGGCTTACGTGTGCTGAGGTTATATATTCCGTCGGTGATTAATTGCAATACTGTATGGACGAGTGCGAGTTTAATCATCTTTAATGATCTTCCGTGCCATCCAGCTTTTGACAGACTGAGGTTGGTAGACACACATTCGGCGAACCTGGCAAAGTGACTGAGATTAACAAAATTGTGGTAGGCTTGAGGCGATTTGATTTTCGGTTTCAAATTTGGTCTACATTTAGAAGTTTACGGAATCACAAAGGTTCACAGCTGTTCAAGTGAGATCATAGGTTACCTTTGATGTGAAGATCAGCTCTATGACCTAACCTAATCGCTCAAATATTATTTGTCCTTTCAGAAATTGGTTTCTTGATATTTCAGCCCCCACTATTATTGTTGAAAGTGAGATATTATTGAAGTTCGCCACTAGTATCAGCTTTGCAAGTACGATAGACTGCTAAACTATTTCATATATATATGGCAGATATATGGTGCAAAGACATGGACAATGACAACCTCAGATGAGTCGGCGTTACGAGTTTTCCACAGAAAGGTTCTACGGAAGATTTATGGTTCCTTTCGCATTGACAACGGGGAATATCGCAGTCGATGGAACGATGAGCTGCACGAAATCTCCAGCGACATTAACATAGTACAGGGAATTAAGAGACAGCGGCTATGCTGACTAGGTCATGTCATTCGAATGGATGAAAACACTCCAGCTCTGAGCGTATTCGACGCAGTACCCGTCTATGAAACCAGAGGAAGATGAGGACAACACTCCGTTGAAAAAAACAGGTGAAGAAGGACCTGATTCTCGGTGTCTACGCCAATAAAGAAGAAGAAGATATTATATACCTATATCGACATAAGATATCACTATTCGTATGTGTTCCGCAATGACGTGATATTATAACGGAAAGTTTAATCAAAATAATATAAATTTCCAAATGTTTCGACTCTCCACCACACATCTGTTATATCCGGTACCCTCACAATTCCAGATTAAGGCCCTCAGAGCTCTATACATCTAGGAAAATATCGATAAGCAAACTTCAAAGAGCTGGAGAAGCTTCATAGTGTATTTATGAGATTTATATGCATCTTATATAAAATATATAGAAGCAACATTATATTACCCAAATACCCTTCCAAGTAGTACGCAGCCATTACAGGCAAAAACAACAAAAACAAAATACCTCCAATAACTCAAAAACCTCTGCAACAAATAACTGACGAGCCGACGCGCCGATTCATTACTAAAATTGACGACCAACAAACGGATGCCGACCACCCATCGAGCCGCGCTGTATTGGTACAGTTCATTGACTCGATTGTCCCTACATTTGGTGGCTACGTGCGTATATGTGTGTTTATGTGTGCGTGTTCACTCACTCTTGGTGTTGCTTGTTTGATCGTCTGTTCGATTGTGCTGCCTTTTTGAGTGGCCACATTTTTGTGTTATCCCCAACAAATTCCTTTTATGGCTGAGAACTTCTCAATGCGTTTTCGGTTGAGTGTGTGTGTGCGTGCGTATTTAAGCGTAAGCGATTATGTGTGTATGTGTGTGTTTAAGCGTAGGCGATTATGTGTGTATGTGTGTGTTTAAGCGTAGGCGATTATGTGTGTGTTTAGTTGGGATTGTGCGTTACGCTTTGCGCCATTCGTATTTGCGCTCATATGTCGCAGTTGTCGTTAGGCGCATCATTGCAGCTGCCCGGCTGCTCACCACACACACGCAGACGGACACGCACATTTGTCGTCGCCCGTTGTGGCGGCTCTATTGTTCCATTGCGTCAAACGCATATAGAATTCAAGCGCTTTCACTTTTTTCTGGCATTCAATGCGCTTTTTTCATGCTTTTTTCATATTTGTATTTATATGCGTGTGTTGTTGTTTCTGTGTACATTTGTGCGCTGAAAAGCTTATTCATTGTGCTTGGCTGTGTTGCTCATTGTGTATTGAGCACTTATCTGCCATTGTCATGTCGCCCTTACTATCATAACTTTTTCAAGTGCTCCTCCTTTTTATTTATTATTATTAGTTTTTGTTGTTGCTAGCATTTTGCTTTCGCCTACACTTTGATGTGGTGCACCCGCATTAAAGCGGCCGACCAACTGATGTGCAAAATTTCCCCATTCCTTTTTTTTTGTATTCCGTTTGCAAACCCAAAGTTGTTGATCCCTTTCTTGTCTCCCAATTCTGTAGGAGACGGGCATTCATGTAGCGTTTGGCATTGGTTGCCATACTTTTGGCACGCGATTTGACAATTCGTTGCCTTTCCTAATGCGCTGCATGCGAATTGATATTACTCGGCTTGTGGCTCTTACTATTGTTGTTGCTTACCAACCCGAACTTCGGCTCATGTGGCTTACTGTTGCCACCGTTGCTTGCTGTTGACGGTTGGTTGGTTTGATTGTTGAGCTGTACGGTGCTTTTTCGGTATTTATTGCTATTTATTGCGCCATGTCGTAATTTTTCACTTAGAAACCATAAAAGCATATCACAGCAATTTAACCCGAAATGCGGACCGCCGCTGGTGCGCGTTTGAAAAAAATGGCATCCAACAAAGCGTATACTTGTATATGATAAAATGAATGGCAAATCGAAATAAAGGCTTACAATTTGTAAGCGACCCCCGCTGTGCGGCAGGCAAAACACCAGACAAGCTTGAATCTTGTAAATCGGGGAAATCGGTGCAGTTAGCAAACATACACAAGCTCTGCTACATTCACATATACGAGGACGGTTCGAAAGCGTTTGAAGATTAAAAAAAAAACACTTATTGCCAGGAATCCTAAACTTCAAGTTAGCAACGTTAAAATATCTGTAAGGATTTTGGTTCCTTAAGATAATACATAATATAGTGGCCTTGGCAACTTGGACCTTGATTTCACAACTTATATGAGTATTTGCACCACACGTAGTACTAAATGATAAGCACAAAAAATACGAAAATCAAAAATTTTTTTTTCTAATTATTAGGAACTCTAACAAAGCCAAGCCAAATGCTGATCTGTTCTCATTAAAGCACTCTGACAGTGTTACCACTGCCGAAACTGCGTAACTGGAACAGACTCGGATTTTTTTTGCAGCTGAGGCCAGTGAACTTCATTAGGTTAGATAAGAAAAGATGAGATAAATAGACGAGAATTGACCGCGACCTAAGGTCTACTGTGCCCCTTAAGTAACAACGAGCTATCTCTAATATGCTGCTAGACGCTAGTCAGTAATGTGATCCCTATTTGGAAGCAAGGTTACATGGGCCTTTATCCTGCATCTGCAGACCACTATGCAGTCAACTAGCAGGTTTTCTGGAGTTTCAGACTCCTTATTGCAGAAACGGCTTTTTAAACAAACATGTTATATAAGTGCTTCTTGAGCTTACAGTGGCCAGTGAACAGTGGAACAAGTAGCCTGAGTTTGATCCTAGTGAGGTTGATTACATATTTAAACTGCTGAGGTTCTAACCCCCTTGAGCAACTTGGCATAGCGCATGACTTGGAGTTATTCTCAATACCTCTCTCTGCCTACCCTTTTTTCTTTCGTAGCAACTTCTTTATGGTATGAGGACCCCAGTAGGTTAGATGGCCCATCTCTCAACAATGGCTCGGCACCATACTTAGACTGTTATATGCAGTTCTTCCTAAAGCCAGATGATAATCTCCTGTAGTTGAATATCAGCTGTCAACAAAGCGCCTTGAACCTATCCAAATCTGTATATATGCTTTATTTGTATTTCTGCTATTTAACCAGGAGATATTAAAGTATGAGATCGGAGGTATTTCCGCTTTGATCTGGCAAATGTTTCGAAGAATCTAGCTTTTGCAATGGGCATCCGGTAAACTGTTCACTCTTGCCGCATCAATTGCGATCGAACTGTGGCCAGTTAGAACCTACAATCATCGCCAGGCAGTTTTCTACATTACCACAGTGGACAAGTACCCAAGTGAACCTGATTTGAGTTGCTTATAACAGCAAACTGAACAACGAAGACAAAAGAAAAATGACGAAATGAATGAACGAAAGTAACTCAGCTCGATATGTACAAAGCTTTGGGTCGGTCTGTAGTACTACCGGGATCTATCATCTGTTGGCCTCGGTGATAAGATATGCAGCTTTCACACTGGCTAAAATTAAAGCTTTCCTAGAGTTCGAAAATAATATTTTTTAGATCTCGAAAATAATCCAATCATAAATGCAAGGTCCTCTTATCACAGTGGTTCTTGCTGAAGTTTCAGTTGGACACTCGATTGAAAGGGTAAAATCAGTTAGGTACAAATCACCTGCAGACAAGAATAGGAGAAGATAACCAAAGCCTCACATCAGACGCTACCGTCCCAAATTTCTGTTTTATTTTCGAATTCTGTACTGACAATTTAGAAGAATGTAAACCCAATGGAAGTCATACAGGAGGCTAAAGAAACAATGTCAGAACTTACTTGAAATAATTATATGGCAATATATAATTCGGATGTTGTATAGCAACTCAAGAAATATGAATTTTGCCAAATAGAGTAAAGACCAGTTACTTCCTTTACCGTGCTCTCCACTTCAGAGCGTGCTTCAATTTCTAAACTTCAGAGCTGATAGAAGCTGTTTTTTAAATTCAGGCGTGCCTCTGCTTAACGTAAGATTATCCCTTTAAAACACTTATTTGAAAAAGACAGAGAGTATGAAGAAAGAAAAATAGTTGAGGTTTTGCACTGCCACTTATGGTCTATTGTGCCCTCTTCTATATCACATATGATCAGAAAGGTCTAGTAATGTGAATAATTCCAGGAGATTGCTGAGTACCACTGAGGTGATATGATTCCTGTCCACGTAGATGGATCTTAGGGCCTTGAGCCTGCTTCTACAAATTGCTGGGCAATATATAATCAGGTGTACTGGAGTTTATTGTTCCATGCCGCAAAACCGGCAGTTTGTGGTAGAAACTATGCGCATAACCTGTACAGAGCGCGAGAAGGAGACGGAATTTTTCCAGGGGGAGAAAGCCAAGGCTGACATTTTGTGGTGAAAATTCACCTGGGCAGCTTCTATCCGGGCGCTGGA
Organism: Bactrocera tryoni; assembly: GCF_016617805.1. Taxonomy (NCBI): domain Eukaryota; kingdom Metazoa; phylum Arthropoda; class Insecta; order Diptera; family Tephritidae; genus Bactrocera; species Bactrocera tryoni. The sequence continues at coordinate 18,648,883 of NC_052499.1, forward strand.
GGTCACAGCACTAGTTCTAAGAGCGACAGGTCTTCGCTCGCACTGTCCTCACCATCCTGACATTTCAGCCCGCTCAGGAATTCCAGTGTGGATAGTAGCACCTTCTCGCCCACTAGGAGACTCATTCAGCTCTCCATCAATGACAGCGGCAGTAAAGTCCTGCCCTTGGTTGCCGCACCCATGAAGGCCACAATGCTATTTTTTCATTTAAATTTTTCTATCTTGTGCTGGGATCTTGACTTGACTATCACCTTTTTGGATCTTAGATACTTTTATGTCAGAATTCCTGCTTCAGTTTAGAGCAAGACGACCTTTCCGCTGGCTGTCTTGTGGATTCTAGTCAATAGCGTTCCGGGTGGATGTGTTTGGAGCACATATCTGAGCCAGCGCCACTTTCTTTTGAGAATTTTGCCACAGAGGGATGTTTGTTTTGTGCGTGCTGCTAACTCTGCGTTAAAGACTTTGAGACAGAAAAAGTGGCTAGTATTTTGAAGGCATCGGTTTGTGAAAACTTGAAGCTTTTGGATGTCAGAGGCAACTACATTCATTGTTTGACAACCATATACAAGGGTGGACTTAACATTGAAGTAAAATATTTTTATTTTAGAAAGCCACGTAACGATCGAGAAACTCCAGAACGCATTGCGGATGGCAAAACTTTCCTTGGCCTTCTTTTAGATTGATAAATGAGGAATGCGCCGCGACCTTAGGTTTAACCTTCTTTTATACATATATATATGTAAGTTTCACATTTCCGTATAGTTTTCTAAAATACTCCAATGCCAATCCAGTAACCCACGACAAAACCAATAACTTTCGCTACTGAGCAAACGTGCCGCTCTTGTATACTCAAAAACTCAACCACGCACCACAAGCACATCAACGCTTCACAGTCTGACCGAAGGCAACCGCAAAATGCTTCACATTGACCACAACCGAATTTATGAACGAGCAAAGGCAAACAATTCTCAACTATTGAAATCATCCTTTATTTACTTACTACATATCAGCGGCATAATTGTCGACCGCTTGGGATGGACCAACCAAACTCACACTCCATTTAAGCGACCTCCGTTCTCCCATTCGAGAGAAACTCCCAGCCGCAGCACATTTGTCGGTCATCATCAATATGCCCATTGTGCGAGTATTTGCTGAAATCCATACATTTCCGTCCGTCGCATGCGATTCAATTGTACCGCAACCGAAAAAATTTTAAAGTGTCTGAATTGTATGACTTCATAAGTGTGCTTATAGTCCCCTAACTATTGATTGTTATTTGGTTTATATTTATGTGTACATTGTTGTTGCTTTTCATATATAGCAAATTTTTAAACGTTGTTTTTGTAAAATATGAGTGCACTAAAATGTTCAAGTATCGTTGTTGGTGCGGAATTTCCGAGTTTTTCGGCAGCGTGCGTTTATCTCCGATGGCGGATATGCCAATTTCGGCTAGTTTAATTGCCAATTCGGTGCGGCATGGCGTTGCGTTGCGTTGTGTTACGTAATAGAAACGTTTTCAAAGTTGGCACTTTTCAAAGTTTAATGGGTTGAATTAAGTTTTCTAAGTGAGATATCATTGTATTGGAATTCGTTAAGTGGTTGCTGCTTGATGCTCGGAAAGTGTGCGCCACAAAAGTTTGGAAGGTCAATATCATTTAATACTCCCGCGTGGGTGTGAGGTGACGTGTGTATGTGTGTGTGTGGGTTGGTGATTGTTTTGTTCTTATAGAAGTTGGAAAGTTTTCTATTTGACATAGTTTCAATATAAAGTGGTCGAAATATTTAAATTAAATTGTCGAGGAGGATAATTTTGGCGCCAGCGTGGCTTTGAAAGCTCTCAAAGCTTTTAAGAAGTGTAGAGTTTCAACGTAAATAAAATTTGTCTTAATTGAAAATTTTAGCATTCAAACAGGAGTATATATATTGGTCTGGTATTTGGTAGCCAGCCTTAGTGAAATCCTGAAAACTTGCGTGAAGAGGATTTAATAAAGCTCCCCCCAAAAGGCCTCCTCTTAGAAGGACAATTGAAGTCACCAGCCAGTCTCTCAATTTCGGCAGTTCTGAAAGATTGCCAGCTACCATATACTATGTATATAAAAATAATGACTAACAGCAACGGAAGCATTGAAGTGATGAGCTGTCTTGAATCCGGCTGCCGGCTTTACAAATATAATTTTAGATTCCAGAAATTTTTTTTCTAACTTGCAATCGGAAAATATACAAAGACGTAGAACTTGCGATGGCAGCAGGAAAACTAAGAGTAAGCATCATATTCCCAAAATAATTTTGAGTATTTAACAACACTTGACAGTCCTTGGCTCTTCCTTTCTGGTTACGTAAGCTCCGCTATTCTCGATACGAATAATTCTCTGTAAACAGAACAAGAACTTCGTTTTTTGAGATAACGATCTGCAACTTTGAACATGTACTTTTCTCTGCAGGAGGCTATTAATATGTCGGAATCATCGACATCGAATCACTATAGGATATACATAGCTGCCATGCAAACTGATCAATCAAAATCAAATCTCTATATATAAAACTTTCTTATTTGACAAGATATCTTCATGAAATTTGTTAGAAGTTATAATCCAAAGCAGCGCTACAAACTCAAAAGATATTGTTCAGATCGGACCATTATAGCATATAGCTGTCATACAAACGATCAACATTATGTATGTACTCTTTTTTTGTTGAAGCTATTACAAATATACCTTAGTTGCAACCGTAGTTAACGCTTCCTGCTGCTATATGTATATTTGCTCTGCTATCCATACATATGCACCTAACTATATATGTATGTACATATATCGGATTTCATGCAACAAAATATGCAATTTTCATTATTCAATTTTTCATTGCTTGCGCGTTGACACTCTGACACTGTGATAAGTAGTGAAATCATTAAGCTTTATTGTCTCCGCCAATAGCAGCATTAATTAATAACAACACAATTATTAATGATGTAATCACGCTGAACTGGTGATTATCTTTTATTAATCCATCATTTAGAGACGCATAATGATTTTAGTATGCGCTTTTTGGCGTTAAATAAATTTTTAGCTTCCATAAATGCGGCAGACGCACACACTTTCACAGCTGCTTTCATGAATACTAGTATATACTTGTTTTAGGGTGTTCATTATTTGCTAGCTTGATATTTGTTTTCAAATACCTTTGAAGTTTCAGTGTTAGTCCTAAAATATGGTTTCAAAGTAATCAAGCGCTTTATTTTCAGTTAAACAGTGCCTAAATCTTATTTCGTTTATTATGTATATAACATAGCCTTTTTTGATATTTTGCTTTAAATAAGTAAACCTACAAGTATGATATTCTAGTGCAAAATTTTCCAGCCTACAAAAAAGGTCATAATAATTTTTTCAATATAACCACTCCTTTAAGAGTTATATGCTTTTGAAGTTATGCATAAACTGCACTGCTTCTTAGTACTGCAGCTACTGACCAAGCATACAGTACCATGGCGTATGAGTAACACAAATTTGTAAGGCATTGTGTGAATGCGAAATTCATTTGATGCTTAACTCTAACTGCGCATAACTTTCAAAATAATTTTTTAATAAAGAACAATATTGAAACATTTTTTAAACAGCAGAAAATTTTGTATTCCGTAGAATATCAATTTTTCAACGTTGTTGGTATACCTATTTTACGAAAAAATAGTAATAATGTTATTATATATTGTATGTATGTACATGGGAGAAAAAATATTAATAAAAAATATAAAATAATGGATATATTAATAAAAAATAAATTAAAATTAAAAACAAAAATAAAATGAATTGAAAATAAATCGCCGGTTCAAGTTGCATCTGTTTTCAAGGCAAAAACTGAAACTTCAGTGGGCGTTTCCCAACAAAACAAAAAACCACATAAAACAAAACTTGAGAAATAACGCACACCCTAACATAATGAATTCACATGTGTGCTGTGCTGGCTAGCTGACGAGTTGTCATGCGAAATTTGAACTGATTAATGAATGATCTAAAAACCGTTGATTGATGGTAAATTCATTTGCTCAAATTTCTATTGTGCAAAGCATAATAACAGCCCTGAAATTAAGCGGAAATTTCGATACCGTTAATAAACAACGCCGCAGATTGCCGAAATGATTATATTACCTGTAATTGAAGCGTTTAGGAATATGGTAATACATTTATAAAAGAGCAAATGTCATAGAGGTAAGTTTTTGTAAAAAAAAATTATAAAAATGCTAGTAAATTTTGCAGGAAACTAGAAAAGATGGAAGACTGTAGTCATTAAACTTAAACTATACGCGCTTAGTTTAAAAGTATTTAAAGTCAGGTCAAAAGTCGAAAATTATTATATCGGATATTATATTGCACTTGGACTGATTGACTTAACTTTTCGCATTACACAAGTATAATCAAGAACACTTAGTACATACGAGTTGAAATAATTCCTGGGTCGATTTCATACATTTGCCACAAAGTTAGCGCAAAATTTGAAAATTTTTTCATTACATATAGCACCATATAATAAATCCTGGCATGCGAAAGGATACAGAAGGCAACCATCTACACAGATGGCCAGGCAGCACTACTAGCCTTGTCGCCGCCAAAGGTCAACTGCAGCATAGTAAACAATGCGAACGGGCTTTAAGCTCACTGGCAGGTCAACTCGACTTATCCAAAATTTGTGCTACCGATCTTAGGAACATTTATGGCAACGAAAAATCAGTCGAGTCGGCTAAGTTAGCAGCCTCTCTAGATGAATAAGAGGCAGAGATAATACCGTGTCCCCTAGGAGCGTTCAGGAAGGAGCTCAATACGTAAATTGAAGAAACAGCGCAGAATAGATGGAGATCTATCTACAACCAAGAGCAAGATAAGGAAAAAGATATGACCAATCTATGACAAAACAAAAGCCTAGGACTTGTTACAAAGGTCAAAGAATAGTATATACAGGCTTACAGCCATAACGGGCACTGGCCATTTGGAGAACATGCATTAAAACTTGCACATGCGTGCCCTACAATAGCACGTGCCGTAGCTGCAAATTCGAAGGAAGCAAGGAAACGGTTCTTCACTTCCTCTGTGAGTGTCCAGCTTTATCACAACCAACCCATCAGACATTCCAGGCTTAGTATCCGATGGGTTGATTATCTATCTACAAAACATACATAACAGGTATAAGCTGTTTCATTGAGGATAGTTTGAACATCACAAAGGAACGTGAAATCAAGATAAGTTTTTACCATAGTGTATCAAAATGCAGCTACTAGCGCTAATTGCGCCCGAAAGCCAGCACTCTTGCCTACCTACCTACATGGTGTCCCAAACTATAGGCAAAATTTAAATTCCAAGCCAATTAATAATAATAATATTAATAATAATTAATAGCTTTACAATTGAGGAAGTTAAAACACTATTCAGACAATATTTTTTATGATATTTTTGAATTGTGGCCACCAAGCTTGTATTATTTTCGAAATATTGTTCAATAAGAAAGACAAGTTGTTCTACCATATGACGCTCTCCTTTTACTAAGCCTAAACTGTGAACTGTCCACTTGTTTTTTCTTCAGGGTTGTCAATAAATGACTACCTAAATAGCGGAAAATTTAAATCAGGCGTTAATTTAGGGACACATAAGACCTTTGTTTATGAGATATCGATCAAGAATTTTTATGCTCTCGCAACAATGTTGCTAACGAGACCGTCTGTCCGTCCGTCCGTCTGTCCGTCCGTCCGTGCAAGCTGTAACTTGAGTAAAAATTGAGATATCATGATGAAACTCGGTACACGTATTCCTTGGCTCCATAAAAAGGTCAAGTTCGAAGATAAGCAAAATCGGCCCACTGCCACGCCTACAAATTGGCGAAAACCGAAAACCTATAAAGTGTCATAACTAAGCCATAAATAAAGATATTAAAGTGAAATTCTGCACAAGGAGCGCATTAGGGAGGGGCATGTTTGGACGCAATTGTTTTGGAAAAGTGGGCGTGGCCCCGCCCCCTACTAAGTTTTTTGAACATATCTCGGAAACTATTATAGCTATGTCAACCAAACTCTACAGAGTCGTTTTCTTCAGGTATTTCCATATACAGTTCAAAAATGGAAGAAATCGGATAATAACCACGCCCACATCCCATACAAAGGTTATGTTGAAAATCACTAAAAGTGCATTAACCGACTAACAAAAAACGACAGAAACACTAAATTTTACGGAAGAAATGGCAGAAGGAAGCTGCACCCAGGCTTTTTTTTTAAATTGAATATGGACGTGGCGTCGCCCACTTATGGACCAAAAACCATATCTCAGGAGCTACTAGACCGATTTCAATGAAATTCGGTATATAATATTTTCTTAACACCCTGATGACATGTACGAAATATGGGTGAAATCGGTTTACAACCACGCCTTTTTCCAATATAACGCTATTTTGAATTCCATCTGATGCCTTCTCTGTATACATTAGGAACCAATGATGATAGCGGAATAAAACTTTACACAAATACGGTATTTGAAAAATATGTAAATGACTGATAATGAAATCTCGATTATCACTTTATAATGCGAGAGTATAAAATTTTCGGTGACACCTGAACTTAGCCCTTCCTTACTTGTTTCCGTTCCTTTTTTTCGTGGTGAACGGGCTGTATTTATAGTAATGAAACACCATTTGCAATGCAATCCGCTTACTACCTACAATAGTAGGAAAAGTACCGTTAAAAAATGTTTTTTTAAGAATTGTTAGAGTTACCATAGAGCTTCAAAATGACATCATTCGTTCTTGGAATGGAAAAAAAATTCAGTATTTCACAGAAATATAATAAATATGTTTTTATAGCAATAAAACAGAATATATATACATACAGCTGTTGACAGCTAATTAGAAATGCCACCTACAAAGGCTGATGAGTATAATGATTAAAATTTTTAATATACCGTTATTTATATTCCCAAAAGTCTTGCATTGTTCGTGTTACTCTATGTACTATAAGTTTCACTCTGTTTTGTAGGTTGGAGGTTAAAGTTCTTTTATTTTTTTCCCAAATAGCAAATGCGTTCCGATATAGAAAGTGATTTAAGTGCGACAGCTAATTAGAAACAGTTTTTACTCAAGGTGTTAATATTTAAAAATAATATTATTGATTTCTGGTAATACTGTATTTGAAGCTTGTGGTTTAAAATAAACTAAAATGTATTATTCAAATTTTTCAATGAAGAAAAGCTGCAGCTGTACACCTTCGCAGCTACATTTTTGACTTTTGTCGGTCTGGAAAGATGTGCAAAAAAATTTCGATTAAGGTCAAATGCTCAAAAAAAATTATTTGAATGCCCTTAAGCATATACAGAATTTTAAAACTATTCTCAATATTGCACGCAAAGAAAAAACACGAAAAATTTCAACAGAAATATGACGCAGAATTAATACCATCTCGCGAAGAGACCCAAAAACAGAGTTCCAATGGAATTCAAGGTGAATATAAAGTCCAAATATCCAAGGGAGCAACGGCACGGCGTTTGGTCGAATCTGGACTTCACGGCAGGGAAGCACGCAGGAACCCACTTCTGACTAAAATTCGTAGAAATGACACGTAGACTTTGTCAACTCTTACTGGTCTAAGAAAGCAAATCAACGGAGGTATGTCATTTGGAACGATGTAACAAAAATGAATCGCTTAGGTGCTGATGGTCGAAGATATGTTCGCCGTTCAAAAATTCAGGAATTGGATCCTCGCTATGTTCCACTCGGGGTTTAGTGTGGTGAAGGATCAATCATGGTGTGAGGATGTTTTATCTAGGATTGTGTTGGTCCACTCCATACGATTGTTAGAATTTTAAACAAGGAGAAATACTTCCATATCCTAAAAAATGTCATGTTGCCATGGGCTGAGGAAAATTTGCATGTTATGAGGAAGATTACAATTCAAAGCATAGGTCTAAGTTGACACAAAAGTTTTTTGATAAAAATTATATCAATGTTTTGAAGTGAGAATCATCCAGCCCAGGCTTAAACCCTATAGAACATCTCTGAATGATGTTAAAAGAGCCGTATATACCAAAAATATCCCCAAAATATGGATGTTCTTGGTGATGAAATTAGAACGGCATCGCAAGCGACACCATTGGTGCACTGTCAAAGACTTGGTATATACGTAAATTCGGAATCGATATGAAGCAATATTAAAGTGAAAGAGATAACCAACAAAATACTAACTGAAAGTAAGGAAGCTTTTGTAATAATAAGTTGTCAAAAAAGTCTTGCAGTATTTGCGCTAGTTGGCGCTGAAAGCGCGTAGTTCTAGTTTTATTCGTCGCATCGGGTCATGCTATACCTTTTTGGAAAGCTGATTTCACGCGCTAACACGTGTTTGATTAATTGTCGTTTCTTTTAAGTCGTTCGTGAGTTATAGCGTCGCAAACATGGAGCAAAATAAAGAGAAAATACGGCATATTTTACAGTACTACTACGATAAAGACAAAAATGCATCTCAAGCCGCCAATAAAATTTGTGCAGTTTATGGACCCGATAGAGTTTCCATTTCCACCGCACAACGATGGTTTCAACGTTTTCGTTCTGGTGTAGAGGTGGTCGAAGATGCGCCACGCTCCGGAAGGCTTGTCGTCGAAAATTGCGATAAAATCGCTGAATTGGTCGAAAGAGAGCGGCATAGTAGCAGCCGTAGCATCGGTCAAGAGCTGGGCATGAGTCATCAAAAATTCATTTCAATTTCAATGAATAAAAATACCGCAAGACTTTTTTGACAGCCCATATCATTATTTTTGGTTGATAAAATATTATCGTTTCTAATTAATTGTCTCACTCAAATCGTTGATGCCACATGTTTTTGTTAAAATCTTCAAAACAAAAACGAATTTCAAACATAATTTTTACTATTAGAGTTTAAGTTTAACATAGGTTTCAATAAAAAAAGTGAAAATACAATAAATATACATGATTTATTGGATAATAACATCATTTACTTCAAAATATGTATCGTTTCTAGTTAGCTGTATATTAAATGATGAAAAGTATATTTTTTTAATTAACTAATGTTTGTGTAAACAATAATATCTCAATGAGTTTTAATTTCAACTAATTTTCCGTTAAATTAACTAATTATTTGTCATTACAAATTAGGTTCACAACTCACTTTGGCATTTTCTTCAATTTCCTGAACTTTCAAATTGACGTGTTATTTTACAAATGCGTCAGGCGCTCTTACTTAATTAAGCCACCTACATGAAGACTTGCCGCATAGCAGCTGAACAAATTGACGGCATTAAGTAATTTGCTATCAAATTCGCCAGCTCGCAGTCGAAAGCTCAGCCTGAAGTGTGCGTGAATATGTGCGCAGTCGAAATGCGCCAAACGTATAAATTTAATTCAATTTTGTTATTTCAGAAAATACCATGCCATTACAATTTTGATTACAAGTATTTACGACTGAAATTCGCGTGCGCAACAAAGCTTGTTTGCAAATGTGTGTGTGTGTGTGTGCTTGTGTGCCAACTAATTGATATGCGACATTTTGTCACACGCGCTCAAGAAATTTGTCACAGCGAAAGCGTCAATTAGAAATAACAACAACGTGACAGGCACCCAACAGTTGCCGCAGCGTTGCCACTTAACCACACACCAATCACAATTTATTTCCTTTTTTTTTTTGGTCGCTGCATCTGCGATTGCGATTGTGATTGCTGATGGCGGTTAAATAGAGGAAATACGTGAAAGCGCTAAAATAAAAATTCAATTTTAAAATTTAACAGGTAAACGTTTCTAAAGGCACCCGCAGCGTTTGCTTTCACAGCCATGTATTTGAAATGTATTCATGTATGCGCTTTTATGTGGATATGTAAAATATAAATGAGTATGTGTGCACATGCAGGTAATTTTTGAGTAAACAATATATTATGTACATAATGTATGTATGTATGTCTGTGTGTACAAATGTTGTAAATCAAATTTATTTTACATACATCAGCACTGTACGCAAATCAACTGGTTACAGCGTAATGTATTTTGGACCACTACTCAATTTCAGTTCATTTCGATAGAATGTATAGATGGAACTCTCGCATGTTAATCTCCACCAGGTGCATACACTTATGCAACGATGTTTCCAGACTTCGAAACACTTTTCAGCGGACTTTGTTTTATTTCTTCGATCGACTGAAAACCGGTTCCACGGAGCGGCAATTCCAATTTGGGGAACAAGAAAAAATCACCCGGAGCCAAATCTGGTGGTTGATCGATAGTATTCATTGCGTTTTTGGGCTTAAATTCAGTCAGAATAGTGACTCGATGCGATAGTGCATTATCAGCGCGTAAAATCCATGAATTGTTCTTCCACAATTCCGGCCGTTTTCGACGAATGATCTCACACTAACGTCTGAATATGGCCAAATAGAACTCTTTATTGACCGTTTGTCCCTCCGGAATAAATTCATGATGCACCAAATCATAAATATCGGAAAGAAACAATAAGCATCACCTTGGCTTTTGTGCGACTTTGGCGTGTTTTTTTTGGTTTCGGCCCCCTTGTTTCCATTCCGATGATTGTGACTTGTTTGCATGTCAAAATCATAAATCCATGTCTCCACTGCAGTTATAATGCTCTCAATGACTGTGAGATCGAAATTCGCACGATCAAGCATGTCCAAAGAGACCTGTTTACAGTACTCATTTTGTAAAGAAATCAGCTTTATCGTGATGAATGAACAAAAGCACGTTTCATATTCAAAATATCTATCAAAATCACTCGGAAGAGATGTCGAGCGCTTTTACAATCTCTCTAATACTCTCCTGACGATTTTCAAGTACCATATTCATCACTTTTTTAATATTTTCATCACTTGAATACGTCGAAGTTCGTCCAGATGGAGACTTGACTTCACCGATCTTTCGACCGTCCTTGAAGGCTTTGTACCATTCGTAGACTTGTGTTTTTGATATGAATTACCATAAGCCAGTCGTCTATGACAGGTAAAGACTTATTTTATAGCTTGATGCACCGTAGGAGCTTTACGCCTGACTTTTCCAGAGGCGGCAGTCAAATGCATACACGGAACTCCTTGGGATATCGCTGATTAGTATAAGCTCCAATTTGACGCCTACGACAGCGCCGTATATTTTAACAATACAACCTGCAAGCAAATCCAAGGTGATACTCTGTATGGAAACCCGCCGGATTGTTGAATACATACCTTAAAACTAAGTTCGACAATTTGAGGTCGACCTCCAGCCATCTATCCTCTATGCTGCTCGATGAGATGGAGTTGGCGTCTATGCTAGCCACCTGTGTATTGTGTTTGTGGCCACGTCGATGAAGCTCCTTGCTACTGCTGCACTATTCAGCTGTGTTGCTTCTCTTCGTATTTTGAGCAGAGTTCCTGTCGCTTCACTTTGGGACCACTTCGTTTTCTGGGAACCAGTTTGCCCACTGGTTTCAGCAAGAGTTTTAGATTGTTTACTTTTCAGGAAATTCTCGGTGAAGGAATATTATTTGCTTCTAACGTTCTAGTTCCTCTTCATCAACTGAAGTGCCGGCAGCCTTGGTTTTGGCAATCTTCTCTAGAATAAAAACTGCCGTTTAGTACCGGCACTTCGTCTCTTAGCTCAAAGACTTGTTCGTTTTCTTACGCTGATTTAGAGTGTACTTTGGTTGCTCTTCATGGTTGCTTTTGAAGTAGAAGGCTCCATATTTTAGCTTAAAGATCTTTGCTTGGTACACGCTACGTTAACTACTGAATCCGCCGGCATACTATGGTTGGTACATTCGGGAGTACTCTGCTTCGTCTACTGGCTAGAAGTGAGGAAGGTGCTTTTGTCGAACTCCGTTAATGGTTCTGGCGTCCTGTACTCTATTGTTAAAGTCGTTGTCCCTGTTAAAGTGTTAGTCGTTAAGGTGTTAGAGGTTCTAGTTTTGCTGTATTCTTTTCGTTCCCATGAGTCAACCGAAATTTGTTGATCACTCGTCCGCAGAACCGCTGTGGGTAGAAAAGGCATATAATACCTACGCCTTCGGCCGGACATTGAAAGGGACCATTAGCTAACAGCCATTCTATTACCGCCCACTTACCTTTCAGCCATCAACATGGGTACCTCAACACTTGGGCTTAGGGTAGTAATGTTGGTACAGGTGTATTCACACTTCAACAAACAAGAGATGAGCGTAAAACCAAGAAGTTGATACAATTTGATGGTCTGTAAATCCAGTCCTTACCATTTCAATCACACTTAATAGATAAGTACTCATAAAAATATGAGAAAAGGCTCACAATCATGCCTATTAATGACAGACTTATTTTTTAACTAAAGCTTTCATATACTTCTGTTTGTTAGGTATTTTTATGCTTGCCGCTAAAACTATTTAGAGTCAGATAATAGGTCAATTGAAAAGTCACCTGCCTACAATAGTAAAACACATTTTGTTTTTGCAAAATACATTTTTTTATTCAACATAATTCCTTTCAAGGGTGACACCCGGTTTATAGCGACCCTCCAACTTTTCGATACCAGTTTTGTAGTACGATTTGTTCTTTGGTTCAAAACAGACCTCAATCAGGCTCAGACTCACCTCTTCATTTGACGAAAATTTCCACCCAGCGACCATTCTTATGAAATTTGAGAACAGGAAACAGTAGCTGGTGACCAGATCTGGAGAATACGGTGGGTGCGAAAGCAATTTGCATTTAATGGTTCTTCCTTTGTGAAGGTAGTCAATGAAAATTATTCCATGCACATCCCAAATTACAAACGCTATAATCTAGCCAACCACCTGTAGCGATTTTTCCACGCTTTGGAGTCGGTTCAACACTTGCAGTTCACTCCGATTACAATCGATTAAACTTCGGTGTGAAATAGTGGAGCCATGTTTCACCCATTGTCACATATTGTAGCAAGCATTTAGGTCAAGTTCTTTTCAGTTGCCAAGAAAAGTTTTTACTTACAGTTTCTTAATGTCAGTCATTCTGTCAGCAGGTTCCAGATGCTTGCGCTCGAAACTGGGTTCCTTCTGTAATTTATGTTGCAACTAAATCATAAATTTGTTTTGACTTAATTAATGCTAAATTCAACTGGAAATTTCCAATTCAACTCAATGGGTTGCGCGTAATACAAATAATTACATACATAAAGTAAAACCCGCTTTTGTGGCCCTCGTTAAATACAGACAGGCTGATTGTTGTCTGCTGCCTTCACTTTCGACTCCGTGCGCTCCAGCTTCTCCAATTGTTTATACGAGTATTGTGAGCGCTTTGGTTGGCTCGCCGCTGATATACAACGTATAGCATGATTTATTCGCATTTATTACGCTTGCCTACGATGTAGGCCTGCGGCAGTCATGGCTATTATCAGACACAAATACAACGATGTTCTTTTGGATATACATATGTAGGTACGTATGTGTTTGTAGAGACCACAGTGGTATATGAAGTGTAGTCATACAAAAACCTATCTCATGAGTGAAGTTGATCACAATTTTTTGACAAATTGATATGTGGACTGATGAAGCACGATTAAGTCAGCATGCATTAGATTTGCACCAAGTAATGGTTGGAGAAGAGGTGGCGCGCACACAATTCTATGAGGGTAACTGCTTATTCCATGTATTGCGTGTGACAGTTCTGGCAAGTCTTTGTATCTACTTACGCTAAGCGATGATGACAAACATGTTGTTGTTATCAATATCGCTATTATGATATGAAGTACGAGAGGGTGGCTGGCGGCGGTGGCACAACAAAAACAGAAATCGAAGGCCAGAGCACGGAACACAGAGGGCAGAGCACGTAAGAGCAAAGAACAGGACGCAGCTCGCTGCTCAAATGAATGACAGTAAAATTGTTTGCGTTTGGCAAAGCAGCGCCATTGGCTGTTTGCCGGTTGCCGATAACTCATACGCATTGTGGAACCTTAAGCCCATAATTTCGTGCGTGCTCAGTTATTAGTGTGTTTGTGTGTAAATGTACGTTGTCTCTTATTTGTGCATGTGTGAAAGTTATGTGTGCTGCTACCTGTCTTGAGTTTAATGGATAATTGCACGTTCGCGGCAGGTATTTCGCCTAAACTGACACAATGTGAAGTGTTCGCCGCGCACATCAACGAAATTAAATTAAGTCAGAAAGTGAGTTTACAAAGGATATTGCTGAGCTATAAAATGAGATAAGAATTAATTTTTAAGCAGTTGAAAGTAATGTTTAATAACTTTAACCATTCCTAATTCCGCGCTTTAGTTTCAGTGGCCACTGAAAAGCTTCAACAAATTACAGTTAGTGTGGAAAGGAAAGCAGACTAAGACATAAAACACTCAAACACTTCCTCTCCGTATGGAACTCACTCACTACACTTAACTTAACATGTAGAAACGGAGGCGGAAAAGAATAAGCAGCTTTATATAATATATGTTTTTTAAAAGAAGCAGCGGCTATCGCTTGCCAAATAGCACCAAAGAGTAGAAACAAGTATATAATCCTCATTAACTCCTTATCATCGCTCAAAGCTAACCTAAACGTAAATTTTGCTGCCAAATGTAGGAAAAATAAAACGCTCATGGATACCCAGCCATATCGGTATACTCAAGCAGATTTCGAAACCAAACTAGTAATTTATCCCCCTTTAAACATATATAATATATATCTAGCATTATCAATAATGGCCTCAGATATCTAGGCAAAAAATAATTAACGATAAGTCGAAAAAGAATGCTGGGCGAGATATTCGCACTACTACAAAAACACAAATCCCTATCGATGTCCTCCAATCTTTCCTACAACGATAACTCGGAGACAGTGCTTTCGCCTTGGTCACACCAGATTAACACACAAACACAAATTGAAAAAGACCCAACTGCCAGTCTGCCCATACTACATATTGGAAAATCTCACAATTTAACATCTAATATAAAACTGCCCATCATTCAAAAATACAATAAAATATGAGAAAGATTTTGATGATCGGCAATGAGCAACGTTGCCACTTTTCTTTTCTGAAGTGAACTTCAGAAAATTCTTCAATTTCTGGCCAACATGCAAAGACAGCGAAAGAAGGATTTCCGGTTTCCCCTGTTGTATATATGTGACCTGGTCTACGAAAAAGGGGCTTAGGTGTCAAAAAAAAGGAGAACCATTAATGAGATAACGAGAAACTGCCGATTATTTTTAACAGCTTTTCCCAGAAAACTAGTTTTCGCACGTTAGCCCCCTTTTCGTAGGTCACATATATACTTTATAGGGTCTCCGATGCTTCCTTTAGGGTGCTATTTTCAAACTTCGTGGCAAACTTGAACTTGTTCAGGGTATAAATAGATAAACACTTAATTTCTTTGAAATGTACACCAAATTGACCGGTGTGAAATATACGATGTCAACAGAGACGTCAGAAATTCGATATATGGTGACATGTGTTCTCCATGAATATATTTGCGCCATATATTAAATCAAGTCTTCCACATAATTATTAGGAACACCATTTATGTTAAGAATTTCTTCGATATATTAGTTGAATATCGATAGTACCTAATAATAGGTAATCGTTATGCAATAAAGGCTCATCATGAAACCAGCGACAGATTTACAACTTTTTCCCAGCGTCAGTTCTTCGAGAAAGAGAGAGAGAAAGAGATAAGAAACGAAAGAGGAGGGAAAAAAAGAAAGAGCTAAAGAGGAAGATGAAGAGAGATACACAGATAGAAAACTGGAGGAAGTGAGTGAGAGATATTTTCGAAATAATATTAGATTAGTGAAAAGAAGCCAAACCAAGAAGGCTGCAACGAAACTATAGTACCGTTCGCGATTGCTTTTCCTATGGAATAAAGGGATAAAAAAGACCTTTATTTTGATTTTGATGGGTCAGTTTAAACGGCAATTCGCTCTCAACTTTTTATTTATCAATTTCAAATTTTGCATTCGTTTGTTTCTCCTCAAGAAGCTTTTCAGTTGTGGCAACCGCAGTTATCAGGCAACTGTAGCATATAAATAGCTGTCATATTAACTACACGATCGGAATCAAGTGCTTGTAAGGAAATATTTTCCAGTGTATGAAATAACTGCCAGAAATTTTCTAAGGATTATTATCCAAAACATTAATGCAATCTTTTGAGAATTGGTTTAGTTGGCATAATAACGGCACATAGTTGTCATAAATACTGAACAATCAGACACAAGTTCTTCCAAAGAATTTATTTGTAAATTGTATTAAAGGGGGATCCATTTCGAGGCTCCTTTTTTCGAAAAGAAAAACACGGAAACTTTAAATTTAATGGGGAATATTTATTATCATTCGAAATAACATTTTATGGCCTTGATTTTCTGAAACTTATCTCTTTCAAATGGTGGTCGTGGCTGCTTCTCAGATTATCCATCCGCTGAGCCCAATTTTCACTGACTCGATCATGTTTTACCATAATGAAATGCCAAACAAGAGTTAGTTGGTCTTTGATAAAAATAGTTGACCAGAAAATATCGCTTATATCACAAACACTTTTCAGCTCGCTCATAGAATGATTGGAAAGAGTTTCTTAGGGCTAAAACGCTGTGAGTTACGGGTAAATTTATTATCATTAAACTATTATTTAATTTCAGAATTTGTATAAAGTTCCTTACTCATAAGACTTCAATATTTATTAACACACGCTAACAACACTCTTACCTCTTAATATTATGATTTGAAACTCCTTTAATTAACTCTCATTATATTCAGCTTAAATAAACACTCAACAGCTCTCAATTTAAATTTCTGTAATGCCTGAAGTGGTGCTTTAAATATAATTTAAACAAAATTTTTCTGTCAACACCCACATAAAAAATCAATAATGGCAGCTCTATAACATTGAAATGAGTTTTACTTGGTTGTGTAGGAAATTACGCCCGAAATTTCATAAACCTTCCATAGCATTCGGTACATATTTATTTATTTAATCCGTGACATATGCACTTACACAAATTTTAGCGAGAGTTTTCACACGTCAGAAAGTTCGAGTGCTCACCGAAAATTTGTATGCTTATTATATATATGTAAGTATTTGTCTGTATGTATGTATGTATGTATGTGTGGTATGTGTGTACTTCAGCGCAAATGTCAACTAATTTTAGTGTGTGCTTTACACTCGCCTCGCAGGCATTTTGGAATTTACGGCTTTCGCAGATATCGACGCCATCATTACCATAACCATTACCATTAGCTTTAATAGCAACAACAGAAACAATATCAGAAGCAAGCACAAGCAGAAAAGTCAAAGTTGAAGCTGGCAAGCACACTGACAGCATAATTATTGGTTCGTTTTCGAACTGCTGACACCTGAACGACTACTAAACACTCATCTATGCGCGAATGTATGTATGCATACTCGCAGCTTCGGTAAATACATATTTAAGGTTAGAGAGTGTGTGCTATAGAAATCTATGTTTGCATATTCTAAGTTCGCATATAAATACATACATACATATGTATATGGGTGGCTTGATTAGTGTGTGAGTTTGCGTAACTCTCTTCTATGAATTTTTAGTGCAACGCTTCAACTGTCAATAAACAGCAGTTAGTTGAAAACTGTCAGATTTAAAGGTAAGATAGTGTATTTAGTTCGAGTTTATGGAATTGTGAAAATTGGCAACGTTGGCAATTGTATCATAACTTGGAAAATAATAAATTTTGCACACTTTAGAAGCAGTCTTCATTTGAAAAACTCTATATAAAAAAAGAAAATTTGAAATCTTGACGGAGAAATCTCCCAAACTTCAAATTGGTAACAACTATAAGCTCTCAGCAAATTGTCAATGTTTAAAATTGTGGCATGACGTGAAATATAGTACATTTTACATACTTTAAAAGCAGTCTTTATTGGAAAAACTCCACATAAATCAAAAGAAATTAAACTGCAGCGAGGAGGGAGAAATCTTCCTAAAATTCAGTTTAAATTTCGCATACCCAGGAAGGTATCATTATTGGGAAAAGTCTATGCTAAACTAAGAAAATTTAAATCTAGATCGAGATGTAAGAAATACTTCCAAACTCCAAATTTGCAATGACCATGTGCAAATCGGCAACGTTGTAAATTGTGATATTACTTGGAAAATAGTAAATTTTGTATACCTTAGAAGCAATTATTAATGGAAAAACTCATTATAAATCACACGAAATTGAAACTACTCCGATATGGAATAAATTTTCCCAAACTTCAACTAATTTGGGAAATCGTAAATTCCTTATACTTTTTGAAAAATTCGTATCTTTATTGGAAACACTCTATATAAACCAAGAAAATTTTAAATATATACAGAGATGTAAGAAATCTTCCCAAACTTGAAATTGGTAACAACAATGCGGTCTATGAAAACTGGCAACGTTGTAAATTGTGATATTACTTGGAAAATAGTAAATTTTGTATACTTTAAAAGCAGTCTTCCCGGGAAAAGCTCTATAATAACCTACAGAAAGACCTAGACCGAGTAGTAAGGAATTCCCCAAACTTCAACTGAGTAGCCATTTTAAAACAGTTTTGTCATCTTTAGCGGCAATCCTGATAAAATTTCGTACAAGTATGTAACAAATAATGTTCAACAAAGAGTACTGTCATTGAAATTGATCCGGACCTACAAATTTTATTTCATTTTTTTTTCTTCTTTGCTTTCGGCTCATTTATAAAGCTCCATTCCAGATTGTTGATTTCAGATGGTTATATAGTTTCATTCATTCATAAGCCCAAGTCTCGTCAACAGAAAATATAGGATGTTCAGCCACTTTGTCAAGCATCTCTCGACGTTCGATTTGCAGAAACTTTCATTCTTTTGTTATGAGTTTAACACTGACACGCTTCTTAGGCAAAACATTAACCAAATTATGTCAATTTATAAAAAAATATGGAGATACTCTGCGAAATCGAAGAGGTTTCTATATATTTTACAAATACCTGAGTGCCAGGGGAATCGCCACAAATTGTATGCTTTCATTTTAAAAGTGACAACGCTGATAAAACTAATAAGGTTCCCTTTTCGTTTAAAGACGACAGATTTGGACGCAATTGAGGACTGAGACACAGACTATATTGTTACATATACTGACCTCGAAAACCTGGCCAGAACTTTAAAGGCTTATCGGGTCCAGTATTTGTAAGAAAAAGCAAAGACAACGATTACCTTTGAACTTCTGCACAGTTTTCAGTTCGGAAAGATAAATATGTTTGACAGGCAATATGAATGTGCCGGATGCTGATCCAGTACTTCTCGCGAACCTGCAGGATCCATCATCACCAAAGAGCACAACACAAATAGATGAAAAAGCTCGAGCGAACTATTGACTATTGGAAAACATGAATACTTAATAAGAGCTGGAGATAAAAAACTGAAAAGGTTAGTCTCTATATTGAGAATTTTGTTTTGTGAAACTCATATTTTTGGGCAACTTGCAGCCTCTACAAACAATCCTCGTTCCATTCGTTGTACACATTTATATGTATGTGTCTGTACTAACACATTTTCACTCACCTTTAATCAGCAATTTGAAAATTGATTTCCTTTGGCTCACAGCTAGCGTTGCTAGCATTTAGAAAACTCTTCAGTCATATTACCGTTACGGTATTTCAACATCCTATCTCTGTAACTGAAGTTGTTGAATTACGAACAGCGTCAAAAATTACGCAACGGCATGTAGGTAGAGGAATTATGCTGTGTTTCACACATACTTACACAGAGCTTTCTCATCATTATCTTCCACCATCATTTTCGGTTCAACACATTTGGCTGCAACGAACGAAATGAATAGAAAATGAATGGAAAATGAAAATCCTAAATACTGCAAGTGAAGTTAAAGAAGGTATGTATGCACACACACACACACACACATGCACTCCAAAAATTCAACCAATACACACCCATTGACGTGTCGTTCATATTTGTTTGCGCCCATGTCTGCGTTGCAAAGTTCGGTCGGAACTCTTAATGCCGTTACCAATACCGATTGCTAACAATAATTGCCTCCTGTCAAGCGAGCTGGCACACAACAAACATACACACGCACTTGCTGGCACTTCAGTCGCGTGTAGGAAGACTGGCTTACGCATTTGTTGCTGCTTAGCTCTGTGGCATTTTGCGGCGCCGGCCCTGGTGTTTTCGGTGTGAAGCTTGAACTCACGATTGTTGTTGCTAAAATTTTTCTATTGTTGTTGTACGTACTCTTGTTGTAGTGGTTTTTGTTTTTGTACTTGTTCTTGTTGTTGTGATTGTTGTTTTTGTATTTGCTTAGTTTGAATTAATGATTTTTGTTGTTGTTATTGTTGTTGCTATAATTTTTGCTCTTGTTGTGTAGTCTCACATGTTGTTGTAATTGCACATGTTGCTGTAGTTGTTTATATTGTTGTTGTATTTTTTTATATTATTGTAATTGTTTATATTGTTGTTCTTTTTGTTGTAAATGTTTATTTTGTTGTGTTGTATTTGTCACTATTGTTAATGTTGTTGTTGTTATTGCTGTTGTTGTTGTTGCTTTTATTTCTGCTTGTTATTGCTGCATATATTGTTGTTGTTATTCGTGCTGCGAACGCACCTTCCAATATCGACGATGTTCGGTAGCAGCGCTGTTGTTGCCGTTATCATTTCCTAATATTTTTTTTTCGCCGCCCGCCATTTGCAGTCTAACGGTATTATTGCCAGCTATACGGCGCTCACGTAGGAAGCGGATATGCTGCTTTAATGGTTTCAAACGGAAGTCACGCGCATTTCGGTTATGATCGGAGTCACAGAGTGGAAAAGCCAATGCGAATGCTTGTGTGCGTGTGTGCGTGTGTTTAAACAGGTGAGCACTGCGCGGCAGTAGTATGATGTTGCTTTTTGGACTGGGTTAAGTGAGCTCACAAAGTAGTGACTAGGTGGCTTTCGTGTGCCAGATATGTTTGCTAAAATAAGTTAGGTTAGAAATCCATACACTTTCATTGTTTTGTTTTTTGAGTTTGTAAAATGAGATCCACTATATAGTCGAGGGCTTTGTTACTAGAAATTACTTATATGATAGGTTTTAGCGTTTAGTTTCTCTTCTTAATACAAATAGTCGCCATAGGGGCCAGTTGTCTTAGCTTTAGCTATAGAGGTTTTTATATCGCTTAGCTGTTAGTGCCAAATCTACAAGTCTGGAATATGAAGACGGTACTTAAGGATTCGCAGAATATATTAGGTGCGCAACTAAGCTCCTGCTGTTTGTCAATAAATGGCTACAACTAAACCCGGAAATTTCAAAAAGTAACTGTGTTTCCGCATTAGAGACTTTGTTTATGTGTCATATACTTGCGGTTGTGCCAACATGTCTGATTTTTTGCAAATAATCGTCATATGCGGGAAGTGTTTTACAGTCAAAGAAATCGCCGGCTAAAGCATATCGGGAACTCGAAAAAGTTTACGAAAATGCTGCCTCAAGTGAAACAACGTGCCGTGATTGGTGTGTAGGAGAATCAGAAATCTTCGAATATGATGAATTGGAGACGTTGGTCGAGGAGAATCCGCGTCAAACGCAAGAATGTATTGCTTCTGCCAAGCTCTTTCAAGGCGACTACACGCCAATGATCTTGGGTGCCTTTTGACATCAATACCAGTAGAGGCATGAAAAAGTGATGCCGCAGATATTGCACTGTTCGATTAATATTTCTCTTCAATGGCATATGGTCTGGTTCAGAAGTATTTTCACTCGCAAGGCGACATTGAAAAATGGCTTGATTTTTGGATAGCGTCATGATGAACAGGTATTCTAGTATTGCTAGATAGATGGGAAAAAGTTGTGACAAGTGATGGGCAATACTTTGAATAAAGAAAAAGAGTATCACTGAATATTAGGAATATTATTGGATGATAATGGTATCTACCATGTTGCTTAGAAGCCTATTTAAATCCCAGGAAACGCTGACTTCTCAAACTGACAAATTTGAGCAACTGTAGTGAAAGCTCATCCAGATTCACGCGATATCTACAAAGCTGTCGAAGCAAAAGTATTCATCAGAATCGAAGACTTACTTGTGACAAGGGCTATATCCTATCCTAGATAAGTAACATTTTCAAGCAAGTTTTAAAAATCTGAACTTGTACAAACGAAGCATATTTCAGTATGACTATAAAAATCACAAAATTTTTCATACATGTGGCAACCCTTCTTAAATGTATCTCCAGCAGCAAGCTTTTAAACACATAAAATAAATAAATAAGTAACTGAGGATTGCAGAGCGATCTAGGGTCTATTGTGCTATCTCCTAAGTCACAACATCTGAATTAGCATCAGCAAAACTTGTGATGGCGCATGCTTACGAGTTGTATCCAATGCTGTTCCCTACCCACTGCATCATTATTGCAAAGCAACACCTTTATGGTGTGAGGACCAACTGCAATGAAAGCTTCCGGTCCTACCATGTTGGTGAATGTTGCGGAGGCAGCAAGCAAAATTTGCTTTGAGTGCCGCATGATTACCGCTTAGTATGGCTACATACATACATATATGTATGTTCATTGCGATGGAAGTTTAACTCTACACACCAACTAATAGCAAAGACTCTGCTTGGAATATGCTCGGAAACTACCCATAGATATGGAGAGTTTTGTGTGTGATCCTGCGACCCCTCCACCAATTCCCTCCGACGTTTTCCAGCCACTTGATTGTACTGTCCCTAAACAGTAGCTCTAGAGCGGAATCGTTCTATTCGCCCTTACTGCTGAGGGTAACTTTAAACTTCCTAGCGAAGTAAATTTTTTGATAATGCTATCCCTAGAGAGAGAGGCCACGGCAAATATCGCATTCGATGGAACGATGAGCTGTATGAGATATACGACGACACTGACATAGTTCAGCGAATGAAAAGACAGCGGCTACGCTGGCTAGGTCATGTTGTCCGGATGGACGAAAACCCTCCGGCTCTAAAAATATTCGACGCAGCACCCACCGGGGGAAGAAGAAGAAGAGGAAGATTCCACTCCGTTGGAAGGATCAGGTGGAGAAGGACCTGACTTCGCTTAGAATCTCCAATTGGCGCCACCTTGCGAAAAGAAGAAACGACTGGCGCGCTGTTGTTAACTGTAAACGCGTAAGCGGTTTCTACGCCAGTAAAGAAGAATATCCCTAGAGAGAATTAATTGTGGTATTTCTCCACTTAGGCCCTTCATGCGTAGGGAAAAGATTACTTCATTTACTATGTCAAACCCTGCTGGTGTCATTTGGAGTAGGGTATGTTTAACGACTTGACCGATTACTAGGTGAAGCGTTGTGAGTTCCAGCAAGATTTCAAGTGCCGCCGTCGGAGATGTGCGCATGGCGCCCGACATGCAGACGCAGGCGAATCGTTACAGTTTCTATAATTGAGGTACTACCGAAGTCTTCGATGCTTTCGGGGTTCAAGCCACCGTTCCATATATGATATCGGTCGCACAATAATAGTGTACAACCATCTGGGCTTGCACATCATGAGTGCCAGGTAGCTTTGATCAACAAGCTGCTTCCAGCGCAGAGCGGAATTCAGCGTAAGACGAAGATATTTAACCATATTAGTCATCTTTATCTCTCTGCCTTAAACATATTCCTTTTCATTCTTATACTACAACGCTTTTTATACACAATTCTCTAATTTTCCTGATTAAAAAATGTAAAAGGGTGGCAACCCTTCAGAAAGTATTTTCGAATGTAAGATTTTCTAATATCTTAAACTTCACACCTATGGAGAGAGACATCTTTTTCATCTGAACGGTTTAGTGAAATCAAAATTAGGTGGCAACACTGTCGTAAAAATATTTTCTGTTAAAAACTTGCTTAACCCCTTTAAGTCGATATATTGATATTTTTATTAATTTCAATTATTTTCAATAAATAAGTGGCAACACTTTACCATAATTTTTTTTTCTTGTTTTAAAGAGGCAGTCTTTCTCGAAATTGATTTTCATATTTCGGAAGTCAGAAAGTGTTTCGAAGCCTTTATAATGTCTTAACTTTGGAACCTAAACACATACATATGTACATATGTATAGTATGTAGAAATTTTCAAGATCTGTTCGATGTTGTCGAATGAAAGCTAGGTGGCAACACCCTACAAAAAATATGTTCAATAAAAAGCTCTCCCAGACATTTTCAGTTGATAATTGTATATATTAATATTTTTCTTCATTTACATTTTTTTCATGTAACTGGTGGCATCACTATAATCTTTTTATTTCGAATAGGTAGCCGTTTTTGAACCAAAAATTTTCTGATTTCAGTCTTTTTAAATCTTTTCAGAGTTAAATAATAATGATTCAAGCCCACTTTACTGGCCTGAACTCAATCCTAGTCTCGTCCTCTTCAAGATATAATATATATATGAAGAGGAAACTTCTCTTTAACTTCAGCAAATGGCAAAAATCTAATATATTTTATAGATATATCCTAGAAATAAATGCTTTGCCATACTGATAGCAAAAAAAGGCCGGTACTTTTGTCTCCCTCAAAAGTTTTGTTAGCGCAAGAATTTTATCAAAATTACTCGAAAAAAAAAATTTTTAAAAGAGAAACATCAGTGCTAAACAATCCTTGAGTAATGAAGATGTATTTATGAATGTGATGCCATTCCTATGTCGCAATATCTTGTAGGTGGTGCAGTTTTTGTGAACGTAACTAAATTACAAACTTCGGTATTAAATATTTCAAAAAGCTTACAGTCGAACTTACCATATATCAAAATCACAGATTTTCGAAGAAAATTACATTTTCCATTGGCGTTCCATAAAATATCAGCAAAATTGTCACGTGTTAATCGAAATTAATTTTTCCCTTCCACCAGTGCGTATACGTAACCTCATATTAAATACAATATTATGCTAACACACTGCGGCAGATGCACAGGGGAAAATGTGCACAAACCACACACACACACACATCCACACATTTTTAGAGGCTAAAGGTGCCAGCAGTTGTGCACCTGAGCTTGCCTACGCTATGCCAGATTTTTTTCTTCTAAATATTCGTCTACAGTTGGTGCGTAAGCAACAAGCACTGCCAGATTTTTTTCATATGAAGTAGGGAATATAGAGCCCCACCTTAGAATTTTGAAGTGTACAAGTGTCAAAAAAATATTATGCAGCTAACACACGCACACACACATATACAAATACGTGCAATATTGCCCATCTACATCGAGCGCTTGTTGTTGCTTTGTGATTCTGTGTGCACGCCTGTGCGTAATAAGCTCCCATGCTTGCCGTTAAGGGAATACAAATCTGTGTGGAATTGAAAATGTTGAAACGGTAAATTGAAAATCATAAATTAACGCAGTTTGGATTTGAAATTAGCAAATGTTTGGCAATATTTAGGCAAATAATGGATTTAATATATAATTTGTGAACACAGAAAATTTATTGCTTATGTTTTTTAATAAATCGCTGCGGTTCCAATTTGCTGGAGTTATAAAATGAGAAGTAGGTGAAAATAAACATTTATTTGTTGTTAGAGGGTTGCCACATATTTCAAATGTATTAAAAGAATTACAATTGTACTACTTTAAGGAATTATTATAGCAAATTGTAGCTGTATAAAAGTAAATTTTAAGAAAGCTGGATTTGAAAATCTGTTTCGGGGACGTTGCCACCTGTTTGAAAATTCAAAGGCAAAAGCAAGCAAATTATAAAATGAAAAAAATAATATATGGTTACTTTTAAGGATATTGAAAGTTGAATATTTTTTTGACAAGGTGGCCACAAGTTTGTAAATTTAAAAATTTTTTAGAATCTATCAAACGTTTTTAATAAAACACTTCGTTTCCAATTTGCTTGAGTTATAAAATGGAAAATAGGTGGAAATATAAATTTAATTTTTTAAGAATGTTGCCACGTATTTCAAATTTATTACTAAAAAAATGGGGCTGTAATTAATTAGTACAGAAAATTATAGTCGTATAAAAGTGATTTCTAAGAAAGCTTGAGTTGAAGGTCTGATTTGAGAACGTTGCCACCCGTTTGAAAATTCAAAGGCAAATGTGAATAAATGATAAGATAAAGCAAAAGTAATATGGTTACCTTTAAGGATACAGAAGTTTGAATATTTTCTCTGACAAGGTTGCCACCTGTTTGAAAATTTTAAGATAAATAATATCTATAAATAAATAAATTGTAACATAAAGAAACATTTAAATATGGTTATCTTTGAGTATACTGAAAATTTATTATGTATAATCTCTGTTGTCAATGTTGCCACCTATTTGAAAATCTAAAAGCAAAGGTAAATAAATTGTTAGAAAAAGAAACGCTAAAATATGTTAATAGTTAATAATAGTGAACACAAAATGGTTAAATCATATAAAAACGCTGATATTTTATATTTTTCCTTGACAAGGTTGCCAGGTGTTCGAAATTTCGAAGACAAAGGTAAATAAACTGAAAAGAACACCACAAAATAGTTATGCCATATAAAAACAATGAAATTGAGTATTTAAAGAGACACTAAAATATATTAATGTTTAATTATACCGCAAGCTAATATTCTTTCTTGACAAGGTTGCCACCGGTATGAAAATTTAAAGCAAAAGCACATATGTAAATGATAGGATAAAGTAACAGTATAATATGATAATAATTGATGATATTGAAAATTAAATATTTTTCCTCGATAAGGTTGCCACCTGTTTGAAAATTCAAAGAAAAAGGTAAATAAATTTTAACACACGAAAACACTTTGAAATGTTTATAAAAATTACACTATTTAAAAAAGTTGAAAGTTGGCTGTTCTTCCCTGATAAGGCTGCCACCTATTTAAAAAGTTAATGGCACAAGCAAATATATGATAAGACAAAAACATGCTTTAATATGCTAAGAATTAATAATACAGATATTTATATATTCTTCTTTGACAAAGTTGCCACCCGTTTAAACATTTTAATTAGCACATACATATGTATGTACATATGTATATCAATGAAATAAAAAAATATTGCATAAAAAAATTTAAAGATGCTTACAGTCGGAAATAAATTTGAGGTGTGTTGCCACTTGTTTATATTTTTTATCAGTCAGTTAAATTGGTACTAAAAATAAAAAACAGTAAAATTCCTTACTTTGATCGGTAGCTTGGAAGGCAGCCATATACAACAGTGATTCGATAGGAACGATTTCTTCTTTGATTGCACCTTTGCCTAAGGCTAAAATCCGAGTCAATTTTCATAAAGAAATCTCATCACAGAAAAAATTTTTCTATGCAAACATGTTCCATTTGTTTGACAGCTATAGTAGTCTGATATTGGACGTTCCGATGTAAGAAGTTTTTTAGTGAGAAAATGACGTTTGCAAAATCTAGGATCGATATCTCAAAAACTGAGGAACTAGTTCGTACATATACAGGCAAACAGACGAACCACAAAAATTTCGCACAACTTGTATACTTTTTTTGATACTAAGCGATTGATCATGACTTTGCCAACTACACAATGGTCCTTTTGCTCTTTTGATCAACTTTTGCGGAAGGAAATGGCTCTCTAAAACCCAAGGAATTCGTCTTGGTATCGTTTTTCAAGTACAGTTATACTCTTCAAAGGTAAATAAACCCATTCTTCATTAACCCACTTCGTGGTTAAACACGTAGGCATTAGGCCTTGACTTATTCACTCTCATTTTCGGTTTTTTGCACAGTTTATTTAGAGTAATTGCTCTGAATGGGAGCTGGTTAAATGTGAAAACATCTTTCTTTTCTACCCACGTCTAGGCAATTAAGCAAAATTCTGCACAATAAGCCAGCTGTTAGCTTAGGTAAGCGAGCTTATTCATTCGCACAAAAAATTTAGTTGCATTGAATCTTGTTCCGTTAGTTTGCTTTGCAGCTAAAATTTATTATTGTACTTTTCTTGCGTTCGCTTTGTATTACTGCTGTTCCTAGGTAAGTTTTTGTCCGCTCTGCCTCCATCTCCGTCTTCTCATGGCTATATTTTTGTGCTAAAAAACTTTTGTGTTTCAATCACTTTTTAAACTATCTGTTACCGTTGTTCGCCGGTTCTGCTGTTGTTGCACTTATTGTTGCATACCACAGCCACAATGGTAAAGTATTTAAATTCTTGTTGCCAAAAACTTGGCTGTCTACACAAGTTGTGGTAAGCAGAGACAATATGGCAACAACAGCAGAGGAAATGCCGAAGAATTTGGTTTATGGTGGGGTTCGGCAAGTAATAATTTTGGTGAGATTTTCTGTGACTATTTATTTCTGGAAATAACATTTACCAATAAGTTTTGTAATTTGTGTCTTTTACACTTGCAAGAAGGTGAGAGTAATGTGTCTTCGGTGTGAGCGTGATTCTTTCATACGATTCATTTTGACTATGGCTTTCTTGTGGCAATATTAGAGTCAGAGCTCGCTGGTTGGGTTCGATGGTCTTTTCGAGTTATAGTTATAACTTTTAATAGTCGAGCTTAAAAATTCAAAGACTCAACTTCACAAGAACATCAGGTACACCGAACACAAACACTCGTTAATGTTTCCAATACAGCCGAAATACTCAGATTTTTACGGACTCTATTTTGTTAACTTTCTTTAAGTCAAGCCAAATGGGTTGAAAGCTCGAAGTTAAGAATAATAGACAATGTTTTGGTTCGAGTATGGTCATCTTTAGTACATACTTTTTCTATCAAACTATGTAATGAGGCCGCAAAGAATTCGCAACCCCAATATGGACATCTGCACAATCCATTGCAAATCGCCTCAAAAAGACTTCCATTGCTACGAAGATCTTCATTTTTCTGTTTTGACTTAAGTGATGGAATTTCTGGTAAAACTTAGTTCAACCTCAAATGGTTTCAGATAATACATATGAGAAACCACAGTGATTATCTCCAATATGGTACACTCTTATGGTCTGTTTAAAACAATAAAGCTTCTTCTTTAGTATTAGTTCTGGTAATGTAATGGCAGACCACATAAGAATGGATCCAGAAACTTTGTTGAACACAATCTAATAAAGACGTTCTCCACCTACCAGAACACATAGTAGTCAGATGGGGCAAGGTCTGCGCTATAAGACGGCACAGATATAACTTCCAAGTCGTTGTCTTTCGAATTGCGAAAACTACCCCTCATTAACCTATTACCAAGATTTTCGAACATTCGGCTTTGTCCCATATGATCGATGATTGTATGTAAGATACCTTAATTAATTAAGTTTTTAGACTATTGATGGAGTTCACACAATGACCCCAGAAATACTTGACATATCTAAGAGACATACATTTTTAATTTTAAAAAACTTTGGAACGAGTGAGCTACAGCAAGCGGGTCTTTTAGGAGCTAGTAGTCTCCTATCAATATATTATTAGAACCCGTTAAATCAACTGCTACCATTCAACTTTGTACAATCTTGTAGCAAAAAGATCCTGGTAACAGTTAAGAACAGTAAATGGTAAATAAAATAAATTATTCCATGTGCATCCCCTTACAGAAGCCATAACCTTGCAAGACGACTTTTGCGTTTTCCACACTTTCGAGCGGGTGTGCAGACCACTCGATTGACTGTCGATTGAACTTTGGAGTGAAATCATGGTTTCATACATTGCCTTATATCGGCGCAAAAATTGGAGTTTGTTACGCTTGATCATCTCTAAACTCTGCTTCGATTCATGAACTTGTAGCTGTTTTTGGTCAGGTCCCATTTTTTTCACATTCACAAACTTAAAATCCGAGATCTGTAAAAATTATATATGTGCTTTCGGAAGGTTTTTCTTTTTCTTCTTTACTGACGTAGACACCGATTACGCGGTTATAGCCGTGTTAACAACAACGCAGCAGTCGCTTCTTCTTTTTGCTATTTGGCGCCAATATGCTTCCATCTGCATGTGCTGATCCGAAAACTTTGAAAGCTGGAGTGTTCTCTTCCATCCGGACATAATGACCTAGTCAGTGTAGCCCTTATCTCTTGATTCGGTAAGTTATATTAATATCGCCGTATATCTTATTCAACTCATCGTTCCAACGACTGCGGTACTCGCCGTTGCGGATAACCGTAAATCTTCCTCAAAACCTTTCTCTCGAATACTCCTAACGCCGACTCATCAGATGATGTCATTGTCCATGCCTCCACACCAAATAGCAGTACGAAAATGATGAGGGACTTGAAGAGTTTGGTCTTTGTTTCTAGAGTGAGGACTTTACTTCTCGATTGCCTACTTTGTCCAAAGTAGCACCTTGATTTCAAGGCTGATGGGGATGTATTGCTGTATATTCATGCCTCTGGGTAAGTAGTTAAAGTCGTTGTGCTAAACACAATTCCTACTCTTGCGTCCTCGCTGCGCACCCTAGAAACGTGAGTAAGTTTTGTGTGAGATGCAGTAGCCAACCCGTGTGGAGCCTGGTGTGACGGCTAAAAGTGAGAAAGCTTCAGCGGAGCCACCGCGACATATTCGGTTTAAGGGTTCGCTGAAGTCTAATTACAGCGTCTCTTCGCCAGAGGTGCGGCTGCGAACGGGTCGGTCTTGAAACAAGCGGCTCGCTATATAAGTTTGTAGAAAGCTCTATACTACTTGCCCAGCGAGGTTCTGCGCTGGTTTTAGGACCCGCCACGTAAAAAACACTCCCAAGGAAAAAGAAACAGGCAGCCTTTTTGAAAATTAGGACCAACTAAAAATCTTATGGATTTAGTTCTAGTAGCACCATCTATGCAGCTCGTCATCCTGATCAATTAGAAATATTTTTTATAGGGTCTGCGACGTCTCCTTCATTTTTCTGGCAAACATAATCTCCCTGTGTAGGATACAAGGAGCTCATAAAATAGCCAGAAATTATATTTTAACGTCTTTATTAAGAAGCCCACTCATATATACGTAAATATTCCTTTGCATGATATACATATGTACATTAGTATATACATACATTTAAACGCATATGACGTTCGCTTCATTTAAAATGCAATCACGGTACACCATCTTGCAACAATGCCACCGAACTGCTGACGCTTCTGGCGCTAGACGTCTGGAACAGGTGGCAAGTCGGCGTGTTATAAACATTGTTGCGGTAATTATTGTTGTTGCCATTGTCGGTTGTAAGCGTTATAGAGACGTTTGTTTGCAAATTATTTTGTTGTCGTTGTTGTTTTCCACTATTATTTTCACATTGTTGTTATGGCCGTTGTTGTTGTGACGGTGGTTTCGTTCACAGCCGTGCACCTCTGAACTGCACGCGTTGTTGTTGTTGTTGTTGTTTTCGTTATTTACATTTTAATGTTATTTTGTAGCAAATGGCAACGAAGCACGACGATAACGGCGCATTGTTATTGGTGTTGTAGTATTTGTTGTTGTTTGATGTTGTTGTTGTTGTTGTGGCAGCATTACTATTTACCCATTCAAAAATGGCAACTTTGTTTCGCATTGTATTATTCATAATGATTATCCATTGAAATGGAAATGGGAATAAGCACGGCACTGGATATGCAAGTGGATCGGAATATATGTATGTATATGTATATGCGAACATTCATGCATGTATGTGTCTGTGCGTGTGTGCTTGTGAATGTGGCAGTGGCAAGAATTTAATTTCATTTTCAATGCGGAAGCAATGCAATGCAAAGAGTGGCTGAGTGCAGCTGCAGCTGAAGCTGAAGCCGAGGCCAAGGAGGAACGAGAAGAGAAAATAACAAAAACACACATCCTACGCGTTACGAAACAACCGAGCAATTGTATTGTAAGTTGGTGCATGTGTTTGTGCAATGACGGGTGTGTAGATTGGAAACGACTTTTTAAACTTGACGCAGATACAATCGATGCAAGATGAATTTGTATGCGCAATGCTCTGAAAGAGATTTGAGGAAATCAGTGAAATGAAACGCATTTTACATTGACGCTCGGGCTGCACTCGCACTGCTTCGCATCTTTCAATTCTTAATGTTGCTGTGGAAGCGTCTTTTAAATTTTGGGTGTGGCACCGGCGCTTAATTCTGTTCCACTTTTTCTTTAACGCAGATTTATTGAGCGCTCTCATTGCAAAGAAATGTTGCAATTTAACATTTAGTTTAACATTTTTGATATTAGACATTGATTGATAGACGAGGACCGCGACCTTAGGTTTATTGTGGCCTCTCTTAAATCACAAGGACGCACTCAACACCAGCATATTGATAAAGTCCAATATATTGCTGGGTGCTAGCAAATCGATGGGATCCCTATCGGGAAACATGGATCCAAGAGCCTTTAACGTGCGTCTGCAGACTGCTATACAGTCAATTAGCAGGTTTCCTGGTTTTACAGGCACCCTTTCGCAGAACCTATCGCTAAGCAGTAGCTCGAGAGTGCAATCATTCCATTCTTAGTCTTGCAGCTAAGGGAAACCTTCAACTTTTTGGTGATGCTTAACCTATTGATAATGCTGTCGCTTGGGAGAAGGGCTAATGGTGTTACATTACTTTTCCTCTGCCACATCCTTCTGCTGTCATTCGTAGCAGTGTGTCTATGGCTGCCTGACCGATTATTAGGTGAAGTGGTGGAACTTCAAGTGTTGCCATCGGACAAGTGCGTATTGCACCCGACATGCAGATATATGCGAGTCGTTGCAGCTTCGATAGTTGGAGCCCTACCGCAGTCTGCAAAGCTTTTAAGGCCGAGGCCACCTAACGATCCTTGGCTTGCCCATGGTTTACCAGCTAGTCGATTGCACACCATTAGTTTTTTAGTCGCCTTGACAGTGGTCGGCTCAACATGCTGCTTCCGCCGCAAAGTGGAATCCAGTGTGAGACCAAGATATTTGACCATGTTGGTCATCCATATCTCTCTGCCTTAAGGGTAAGGTTCCGGAGGCCTACGTCTCGTGAACGGGACAATGGTCGTATTAGAAGGGTGGATGTACAACTCAACTCCACTGCACCACCCTTTAGCCAGGCTTAAGCCCCTTCGTTTAAGCAACAGAGAGTGTACTCGAATTTGCCTCTGGCTATAATATCAATGTCATCCGCGTAACCTTGACAGCAGTAGGTCGTCCACGACAAGGCTCCTTAACACGGGGGATAGCACTCCACCCTGTGGACAGCCGCTTGTATTATCAAGACGAACCTCAGCTATATCTACCTGCGCACCGTTGCTGCCACATTCCTTTCCTTCAGTGCTTTGGCTACACTCTTGTGAGACGTGTTGTCAAAACCACTTTCGATGTCTAAGAAGGTTCACAGCATCACTTCCCCTCCTTCCAGCCAACTCTCTACCTCTCTCTACTTGGTTAATCTGCCTTCGATCTTATTTCATCATGTTTTACATACCCAGAATGTTTTAAGGTATGAGCGCCATTTGTGTTGTTTACAATTATTTAAAATATTAATTTCGCCAAAAAATGGAATTAAATCGCGAACCAGGGGAGGCCAGACATAAAGAAGGACTGTGAAGCTCTATTGTATAACTATGAGAGGATAGAGAAAGCAATCCCTCACACAGATAATCAGTCGGAATTGCTGGCCTGGTCGTCACCAAAAAATAATTACAGAGTGATCAAAAATTGCAGGAAGGCCTTAAGCCCCCTGCCGTATCAACTTCACTTGTCTATAATCTGGGTTCCCGCTCACAGGAAAAGTTGGCTAAGTTTGGAGCCCCTCTAGATGAATTTTAAACACAGTCAGGAGTCTAATATGCTCCTCTCGTTCATGCAGATATAGTGAAAGTGTCTTCGATGTTATTATCTTTCGCTAATTTCAAGTTTAGATTAGCTATTCACGAAACATTTTGTCATACTGTAGAATAATCAAGAAACTGACTTATTTGGAAAAGAGTCATAATGGTCTAGCATACTCAGGTTCAGAAACGCTGAGGTACATATATCCAAACATTCCCTACTATTTTTCACAAACTTTAACATTTATGCCTTCATCCGCGTATCACAGGATCCGCATTAATAATTCCAAGTTACTCAATTCCAATATTCATGTATCAGAGAAATGCTCACGATCTCAAAGTAATCCAAAGAATGAAATTATTAAAGAAATGTTTGTCTCTAATTAGTATACTACAATCATTATACTTACACCAACAATGCACCTACTTATTCTCTGAGTATAGTGGGAACGATTACAACAGAAATGGGTACGGTCGAAATAACGAAATCAGATCGAGAAGAAATCGTTGAGGAATTATTAATGACGATTTTCCGAAGATTTGAATGTACGACACATTCCTTCAAGAAGGAAATTCTTACATCGAAATAATGAACTTCTTTGAAAAAATTTCATTTGCAACAATTCACTCTTTGAGCAAACGCTGTACCGCTCTCAAGCCTGTAGTACTTAGCTGTGAATATGCATTGGTGCTCGGCTGCAAATGTTCCCCTGCTTTTGCGTTTTTTTTTTTGTATTGTGCGTGAAAAAGTAGAAAAAGCGAACAGCACTAAATTTCCGTTAAGAGGAAATTCAAAAACGGCTACGGCATTTTACGAAAGCTTTCCACAAAGCCAGACGCTTGCTGCAAGTGAAATATTGCACACACCCACACACAACGGCACATTCTCAGCAAAATCCATTTACTAGGAGCCGTGTGAATGGCAGTCGATGGCGGAAGTGAGTATGGGGCAAGGCCAGTAAATAGTTATTCCCGTAATTCTCGTGATATACCGATATATATTTATCGATACTTTTATCGAGTATTTAAGAGTGCGTGTAGTATATGGATATATTCAGTGTTTATATTTTCTTAACTGAAATTTTTAAGTCTTAGAATATCAGTTCCAAATAGGGCCTCCGTGCTGTAAATCTGTAATTTTAATGACTAAATCTGATATTACCGAAATCAATTCTAAAATATCGTTAAAATAATCGCCATCGTAACGAAATATTTTATAAAATAGCCATCGGCTGTGTTCCGAAGATTTATGTTCTTTCTCGTGAATAAAGCTGGAAAACTTAAAGGATCCTAGTACCTAAACTATCTCTCACTAACAACAGCTATTCCACTGTTACTTAGATTAGGTCAGATTGGGTCCTTGGGCTGATCCTAAATCGCTGGATTTCTCCTAAAAATATTTTTTTGGGTCCTTTGTGTTACCCATAAGCTGCATACAAATTGATCTATAGAACGTCATAGATCGACGAAGCGTTTTGAGCTTGGCTCAAATTTATTAGGGTCGCATATAGATCAAACTTAGCCAGTTCTTTTGGTGGAAGGTGGGTGGCGTTCTTCCAAACAGCTTTGGAGCGTCCTTAAAAAATATCTTGCCAGATAGCGTGTGATCCCATTATACAGTGTCCAGTCCCTTGTGAATGCGTCGAGGTTGACTAATCAGTACAAGTAGTTCGGAGGACCGGTCTGGTAAACCGGTTCTTCTGACGGTTTACTCTAGTTCAGAAAAATCTCGTAGTAGCACAAGCTGTGACTGTTGATCACCACTCCCTGAACTCACAGAAGGTCCATAGTACCAGCGACACGGAATACCGACTCGGTTCCAATAGTATGAAATTGGGGTAAATGCACTTTCCTACCAAGCTTTGCAGTTTCCGGCGATTCCGCTGTGAGCGTTCACCCAAACAAATATAAAATGAAAGAAGTTGCATGCTATTTCTATTAAGATTATATACGCCTTGACTAGTTTTGGTCGCAAGTTAGCGAGCTCAAAGCCAGTATAGCCACTCGGCTAAAGCGATTTGGTACCCTGAAATTAAAATTGATGAAGATTTCGCAACAGTAAACACTACCTTTAACCTTTTTGCTTAACATAGACTCAAAAATTAAAAAGCTCTCTTCTCCTCTTATCCACTAGCTTTGCCCGCCTTCATAAACTTCGCAGCTGTGTGAACAAAGAAGTAACCGCCGGAAGAAAGTTCCGCAAAGCAGTGATCCAGATTTTCAAGAACGCAATCGAAATAGTATAGACTTTCAGTGTGTCCCTACTCGAAGCGCACCTCATATCCGCAGTATCTCTAAGATTAATAGAACCTTCGCCGCAAAGTCTACATATACTTATTGAGTAAATTACTAGTCAAGGAACTTCTAGTTGACAAAATGAATTGAGGACTCATACTATATGTAGCCCATTCGAACTAATTTATATGAGACCTAATTTCTAGTTGACAGTTTGAAATTAGTTGCAGAGATCACTCACAAAATTTTGGAATTTTGTCTTCTACTGTTCTAGATCCTCTCTCATACCAGCTAATTTATATAGGTGTCTTCCGGGAAACAATTTTGTTTACAAGTAACTGCACCTGCTCAAGATTCTTCTGTATGGTAATGGAATTTATGTATGACATCAACAGTAAGAGTTCTTTTCTGCTAAATTTTTTTGTTGCTTTCCGGCTACTGATCCGTTACATATTTTTAGTTCTTCTTCAAATTGATATTTATTGCACGAAGAGAGATTCTAACTGGTACGGACTAATACAAATTGCACAGTTTAGATACTGAATTCATCAATTAATTGGGTAATTAGTAAATTGAACAATTAGTATTTAATTAAGAATAAAAAATAAACCCAAAACATATCTTAGGCAGCTTTTTTGCTTAAGAAAAATTTAGCGAACACTGTCAGTCAATCGCCCACTACTATTTGCTACTTACATAATTGTTTCAGCTAATTGATCTGTTTCAATGTGAGATGAGACCTTGGATTTTTGAGAGATTTTAAGCCAGCTCATCAGAACACATAACCAAAAGTCAAGTGAATCCGATTTCATTTGTTTTTGCTTTATTTTTAGTTTTAACAAAACTTACCGACAAACGAGTCGACACAAAGTGTTCAAGACGCGGACTCACTCACTAAGAGTTTCGCCACTTTTAGCGGGTTTAGCGAGTTTAGCGAATTGAAACGAACTATTATTTATGTGGAAATGCAAAGTAATGGAATGACATTATTAAATCGCCGTAGCGTGTCTTCCGCCAATTTGCCCCCTTTTTTTCGCTTCCAGTCAACTACGCGGCATTGTTGCTGCTTTTGTTCATATTGGGTGGAGGAATTACGTGTTTACACATGCTTTACTCTGCTCAATTCACACTCACACACCGTCATAGATAATATATGTATATACGTATGTATGTGTTATACAATTGCCCATATGTGCGAAAACAGCTTAATTACTGTTTTATTGTCATTTAATTGTTGCTTTTAATTTTAATGTTTGCAACTTTCCATTTTATTGCATATTTTCGAAATTACACAACAACAAACAAAGTAATCGGTATTTAAATGAAGCAGTTTCGACAACCGAACAGAGACACTCTACTCTTCTATCGAGGTCTATTATAATTGCTAATTGAATCAAAAAGAGAATTTTAAAACATTTTCCCAGAGCTCAACACCATTAAAATCACAATCACCAAAACTGCATTGAATAGTATCGAAATTCGATCGAAAAGAGAGCTACAAGATCAGAGGTCAAAATGTCTTTATCAAAAATGTAGCTTTTATTAACATAAAAAATGTGACCGGTACGAAGTTCCCTAATTTTTTGAAGCAAAAACACAGAAACTTCAAATGTAATGGAGAATCTTTATAATCATTCGAAAGAACATTCTTTGCATTTTTTTTTTTTTAAGATGATCTATTATTGGCCGCGGCTACGCTTCAGTTGTTCCATCTGTTGGGTTCAAATACCAATGACTCGTTCGAGCATTTCGATTGGTAACTGATGAATGACACGCGTGCTATGCTCCAAGGCCTGAATCGGCACAAGATTGTCTTCATAGACTTCAGAAGACTTTACATATCCCCACAGGAAATAGTTTAACCGTCCGATATCACACAGTCTTGGTGGCAAATCGACTTACCCAAAACGTGAAATTATCTGCTCACCGAAGTGTTCTCTCCAGAAATTCATTGGATGATGCGTTGTGTGGGAAGTGGCGCCATCTTGTTGAAACTAAATAGAGATCACGAGCTTCATTTAAGACATCAAATAGTCGGTTAAGAGGTGATAACGGTCGCTATTGACGGCTACGTTCTCACCGACATCCTTTGTGAAGAAATTTGGACCGATGATTCCTCCGGTTCACAAACCACATCAAACCGTTTTTTTTTCTGAATGAAATGGCAGCTCCTGAATATCTTCAGGTTGCTCTTTGTCACAACCTCAGCAATTTTGCTTGTTTACGTACCCATTGAACCATAAATAGGCCTCATCGCTGAACAAAATTTGGCTCGACTCCTCAAATTTCTGCGGAATATTCGACAGACCATGTTGTCAAACGCTGTCCAATGTATTCAATACTGGACTTTCAGACGAACAACCATTTGTTCCACCAAACCTAAGAATATTGCTTTTAAACCGCTGCTGAGTGACTTTTGCCTTGTGAGCTGGAGCAAACTTTCGCGTGAATGCTCTGTATCGAAGAAAATATTGATAGTATGCTTTACCATGCCGCAATTTTAATCCCTTCGTCACTGAAGAGGCGAAGAGACGCCTTTATAGGAGACTGTCACGAAATCAATACTGCTGCGAGATGTTTGACCACTTCACTTAATGACTAATAAATATGTTCTTCGATATCACCTATTATTGAGAGGCAACTACTTAAAGGAATATTTCTTCTTTACTCTGGCAAATATAAAATCAATTTTTGAATGGATTTTGTCACTTAGCTTTTGTAATACTAAGAGGTACAGTAAAGCGGAAAGATGATTGCCCTTGGTTTTGGTTCTTGTCCAAATATTATTCGTTCTTTTCTGTGAAGATTTCATCTGAAGAAACTTATTATGCAAATTTGTGAATAGCATAATTATATTTTTAATATATTCGGTTCACGCCAACCTATAAGCGACAGAAACTGTTTAAAATGACGTTGAACACTATCAGAAGCTTCGTCATGTGACTAAATAGAGAAGGTACCATCTTTTATAAAGGCGTACGCCGCTGACATTGATATTATTGGCCTCAATATCCGCGCCGTTAGTTCTGCTTTCTGCAGACTAGATAAGGAAGCGAAACAAATTGATCTGATTGGAAGGAGATAGGTAGGAGTGTAAGACGAAATATCTCCTGTCATCAAATAAGCAGTCATCACATTCGCTACTTAGCTCCCACGTCACTGTTGACAATCATAACGTCGAACTCGTAGATAATTTCGTCTATCTTGGAACTCTTGCCAACAGGTGCTACTACGGACTGAGTAGGCAATTGAGAAGTAAAGTCCTCTCTCGACGAACAAAGACCAAACTCTATAAGTTACTCATTATTCCCATCCTGCTGTATAGCACGGACAATGACATCATCTGATGAGTCGACGTTACGCGCGGTGTCTACGCTAATAAAGAAGAATATGCCTGTTTTTACGAAATTCTTGATTTTTGGTATGGCGTCTATATGCATCTCATGCTAACCGACGAAGTTTTTATCTGGTCCTAATGTGTTTCGATGTTTTTGCTCGAATCACGTCTTTTTTAAGAAAATTATCTTAAACAAACCGGCAATGACGGAGCGATGAAGTACTAGGGACAGATTGGGAAAGATCACAATGGCAACTAATCATCGACGAAGTTCTTAGGTAATTGTTCCTTGGTTTGGTAAATGGTTTATTGATGACACTAATTTTTTGACATCCTATGCTAGATTTTTGAGAAATAATTTTAGAAAGGTAGGTCGATATGAAAACAAATATGTTAGCGGTTCTAGAGAAGGTAAAAGGGCGAGTTTTCAGAAAATCTCTGTTCTTAACGAATGCGGGTTTTAGCTCACTGATCGTGTGCTTAGCTAAGTTAGCAATTGCTTAGCCTTGTTTGCTAGTGACTACAAAGTGGATGCTGTAACGAGAATGATCTCACTTATTACATTTTTACAGAATTGAAGGTGGAAACTACCCACATTGCACTTTTGCGGTTTACTGCAGAAAAGGTAAGACTCACCTGGGCTCAACGTTAGGCCGGAGTCGCGAAGTCTTTAGACCTGTGGTGAATGACAGGAATTCTAGTAGAAGTTGACAGCCAAGCGATAAGGTTGAATCAACTCGTCCTTGCATTTTCTTCGTATATCGTTCCCGAATTCCGTTAAATCCAAATGGCAATGAGATGTGAGTGCAGACTCTGAGAAGAGTACGACCAGCAAAATAACGGTTGAAGATTATTCACATCGTCGGACTTTTTCAATTTAAAAAAATTTGATTGAAAAGATGCAATGCGACTTCATCTAATTTTTCTTTAATCTTGACAAAACTATAGAGTTAGTGTGAAGTGAATCGCATTAAATAATTGCATATATTGTAGCTTGACTATTAAATACATTCAAGCAATGAAAACCTTTACTTTCTTCCTTTATTTAAACTCGCTCGATTTATTCTGCTTTTTTTGACTACTCTGTTTTGCGCTCTCTCGTTCTTTCTTATCATTTGGATGTTATTGTAAAGCCGCAAGGTAAAGTAGTAAACAAGCTCGATGAGACTCAGAATGCTGGCACCTAAAAACAAACCCAATATGCCACCGATAGTGACCACGACATCCAAACGCGTACGCAATGCCTGGCGACGATAACGCTCAGTGGGGCGATCAACTAGACTGATGGCAACACTACGCCTTTCTACACTTTTGCGACCGCTGTGACGACAAAATATTATGTTGAGAGCATATCAAAGAAAACGAGCCGGCACTACAAACCTCGGGCTATACTCGGAAACCGCACGTAAGTCGTGTTCGGTGCACGAGGGCAAGCAGTCACACGTTTCATTATTCTCCGGCCATGGCAGCAGCAATTTAATATCGGGCGAGACCTTCGTTTCCTTCTCCAAACACAAAATTCCGTTATATTCACAATCGGGCCTATCCGCACGTGCCGATGGCATTAAATTGAATATCGTGCAATTGCAGTAACGCATTTGCAACGCAGCAATACAGTCGACAATGCAGGCGCTGAAGCTGTAGACGCGAAACGATGACTTCGGCATGATCTCGTCGGAGAAACGACAACCTCGATGCTCTGGTGATACTTCACGCACATCTACATCGTTAACCATTTCTTGCACGGATATTTGTAGGTCCGTATGCTTGCCTCGTGTTGCCACCTTTGTTGTAATACCAGCTAGATTGGCGTAAGGTATGTCCTCCTCGTTGAGCACGAAAACCTGTGTGACAAATGCATATTTAAGTGTGTCAAGTCTTTGATTTCAAGCATACCTCGACTGCAACATCGGTGACTAGGCGCATCGTGGCATGATTGTCCTCTACCTCACTCGGAAACCAATGTTTGCTGTCGCTGTTGTGATAAAGACAGTGGACGTGGGGTTAGGTTAGATGGCTGTTCTCTCAGCTATTCAGGGAGATCTTAGACTGTTATGTACATTTATTTGAGATGCCTAACGGAGAATTCCTATAATTGGTTAACAGCTAACAGCAAAAACTTCTATTTCCGCTGTTTCAATTATTTTTTACCTTGAAGTTCGAGATATTTTTGCCTTGATCAGAAATTCACTAGAGATTTTACGATTATCACTGTGCCAGGAGAATATTACGATTGCACAGCTGCTGGTAGTAAACGAACATTTGTTTAGTTGGTCTGAGACACAACAATCCAGTTGTCAACCACAGGAAGCCAAAAGATCTCCTATCCGCTCCTAACTCGCAGTTATTGAGACTAAAGTACCTGTCCGTGCAAGCTCATTAGCCTTAGAGTTTCACACAATACCGCTTTGGTCAGGCATCAAAAGTAGTCTAATCATAAAATAACTCGATGGTAAAGATATGGAGTCTAGACATCCTTTC
The DNA here is from genome assembly GCF_016617805.1 of Bactrocera tryoni. Taxonomy (NCBI): domain Eukaryota; kingdom Metazoa; phylum Arthropoda; class Insecta; order Diptera; family Tephritidae; genus Bactrocera; species Bactrocera tryoni. The sequence goes on from NC_052499.1 coordinate 18,690,466, forward strand.
ACTGGTTTAGTTAGCGCACTCTAGGCTAATATCACTGCCGGATGAGTGGATAATCACCAGTGTGAGGCAGGCTGAGCTTCGGAGCCGTAGTTATAGTACTACTTTTATGGCAGACATATCGGAATATGAAAAAAGTTTCTCTGTCCGTCGGCTGGAATTTTGTTTGTGAACATTTGTAAAGATATGATTTGACACGATATACTTTGATCGTCTCCGAAGTCTTATAAAGGTATAAGCTGTAGGTACTAACTAAAATTTGCATAGTTTTGATCTTTCATACAAACTCTAAATACTCTTGCTCATCATATATAGTGTCTTTTGAAACATCTTTACATAATCTTTATACCCTCTACATCTATTACTGGGATTTTTTCTGATTAATTTTTATTAACGAGTATAACTTACGGATGATTGTTTTGCCTCGAATTCAAAAGATAACAGTAGCCATAAGGTGTAAGTAGTGGTACAAAGTAGTGACAGCAGTTGAAGACCTTGTGCCCGAGCGAGCATTCAACCAAAACGTTGGAGCAGTTCTCATGAAGCTGGAATCCATTTGGTAGACATTTTCAAACTTTTCACTAATTTCAATATTTTTATATATATTTAGACTATAGCATACCTTTTCCGTTAGTTCCCTGTAGTGGGTATGTGGACACTCAGCATCGGTGCCCTCCTTATCGAAGCAATGTGCTCTGGCATTGCCGGTGTTGTACTCATGCGGAAAGAGTAATTTTAATACATAAATTTCGACGTCATAGTCATACTCTTCGGGGTAACTGAGTTTTGAAGATCGTGATTTTAGTGAGTTGTATGGTATGTAAATATTTTATAATGTTGGGATAAAAGCAAATTAAAGTCAAAGAAATCAAAAAAATATATAAATAAAATGCAATAAAATAAGTAAAAAAACACAATTAATGAATTTTGCAAAATTGAAAAGTAGTTTTAGGTCTTGAGCAGTTACTAACTGAAAACACGTATAAGTAACTCCACGTCTCAAAATGCGTTCTACAACCGACAGCTTGGCTTTGCGACAGCTTGGCGAGCGCTGAGCAACCATCAGTACTTGCGCTGTCTCAAGATCCTTTTGGCACAAGATCGGCCGCAAGAGGTTCAGTGAGCTCTGTGGCTTCAGGAAGTTTAATCTATCCTAAGTTTTGTGACTTCTAACTGATCAATACATTATCGCCGACATCTCAACACTTACTTCTTGATTATCTCGCTTTTACTAAATCTAGGCTCAATAAAATGTGAGATCCTCTTTCAGATAGGATTAAATGCTTAATCAGATTTGTATTGGCCTCAAGGTGACCCTGATCTAATCTAACCTGACACCAAGACTCTCAAAAATACATACTACTGTGCCCAAAAAATAAGGTGATATTGTATTTATTTTGAAAATTCTTTATTTATTCTTCCAAATCAATTTCATCCCTTCAAAGTAATCTCCTCGCGATGCAATACACTTATGCCAACGAATTTTCCAATCTTCAAAACACTGGTTGTAGTCACTTTCTGGGATGGCCTTCAGTTTCGTCTTCGCTACGGCTTGAACCTCCTCTATCGTATAAAAACGGTGTCCCCGGAGCGGTCTTTTGAGCTTGGTGAACAGCCAGAAGTCGCACCAGGCGCGCCAGATCAGGTGAATACGGTGGTTGCGGAACGATATGGGTTGAGTTTTTGGCGAAATGATCACGAATTACGAGGGCAGTATGGTGCATTATCGTGGTGCAAAAACCAAGAATTGTCTTTCCACAATTCCGGCCTTTTTAGGCGGGTAGAGTTACGCAAACGACGCATAACGTTCAAATAATATTCCTTGTTGACTGTTTGATCGGTTGGAAGGAATTCATAATGCACCACACCACGATAATCGAAGAAAACAGTCAACATGACCTTAATTTTTGAGCGACTTTGGCGCGATTTTTTTGGTCTCGGCTCTCTTTTGGCACGACATTCGCTCGATTGATCGGTTGTTTCGGGGTCGTAAACATAGATTTAAGTCTCATCGCCAGCTATAATGCATTTCATGACATCCTGGTAGTCGGAAAGCTTCGTTTCACACACTTCAACGCGAAGCCTTTTTTCCAAAAAATTCAATGTTTTCGGTACCAGTCGAGATTTGACGCGCTGGAGGCCCAAAACATCTTTCAAAATGGTATTGGCTGAGCCTTTCGATATGCTAACTTCATCAGCAAGGTCTCTAATGGTTAATCGACGGTTTTTCAACACCAAATCTTTCAAAACGTTCTTCGTCTTTGACACGTTCACGGCCGGCTTGGAACTCACTATACCACTTGTAAACATTTTTTTTAGACATAGCCTCATCATAAAAGGCTTTCTGCACCATCTTCAACGTATCCGCAGCAGAAAATTGATTCCGTAAACAAAATTTAATGCAAATTCTTTGCTCAACAAATTTCGACATCGCAAAAAACGAAGAACTCACTTTTAGCAGCTCACAAAACGTCACGTATCTCAAACACTAATTAATATTTTGACATGAAATTTGACATAAATGTGACTGACAGTACTAGCAACCTAAAAAAAATAATAATTTTCCAAATCCTTCGACGCGCGCAGTTTAAATTCAAATGTCACCTTACACCTCACCTTGGGCAGAGTAGTATATATATATTTTTATGCGATCTTTTTTATAAATCGCTTACTTTCACTCTTGATATGCAAGGAAGAGCCACCCATATGGAACTATTTTTAGTTTGGGTGATTCAGAATTTCTTTGCTGAGAACTTTGCATTCAATATAACTTAATTTTTGCCGGGAAGATCCACAAAAGTCTGAATTTAATTGAAACTGCTAGGTGCCAAGTTTCCTCAGTATAAAGCAGGCTCTTCGTTGAATTGACAGATGCAGCACAGATTCACATAAATTAATGAAACGTGCCAATGTAGAGGTCGAAATTGGAAGGAGTTGATTCAAAATATATTCGAAAAAAGGATATCAATTAATTTTTTTTGGATGTTATTACTCGATAAAATTTCTGTTGAAAATTTTCCGTTTAATATTCGTACGAAGTTCATCAATCGAATCTGGGTTATTGGCATAAGCCAAAGATTTGACGTAGCTTCACAGGAAGTAGTCCAGCGGGGTAAAATCGCACGACCGAGGCGGCCAATTGACCAGGCCACTTCGTGAGATAACAAGTTCATAAAACTTGGTTTTCAACGAATCGATTGTAACATTCGCTGCGTGGCTTCTGGCGCAATCCTCTTGAAATCGCATATTGTTCAAGTCCATATCATTCAATTCGGGCTAAAATTATTCGGTTATTATTAAGCGGTAGCCATTGCCATTCACGGTAACGTGCCTGTCTTGATCATCACGGCAGAAGTTCGGCTCAATGACGCTGCTGGTCCATAAGCCTTACCAAACCGTAATTATTTTGGGATGTAATGGTGACTCTTGGAGTACGTGTGGACTACTGCCTGACCAGTAATGCATATTTAGCTTATTGACGAAGCCATGCAGCCAGAAATTAGCCTCATCGCTGAAGATGATTTTTCGATGAAAACCCGGATAATTGTCAAGTTGTTTCTCAGACTAATTCACGGACAAACGACGATTCTGTTGGTTAAACGGCTTCAGTTCTTGTGTCAATTTAATCTTAAAAAGATGTAGGCTAAGATCTTTTCGCAAGATTCGCCACAACGGCGTCACAGATGTCACAATGCTTGAAAACCACCTGTGAGAGACTGATTTGGGTCTTCCCCGTTTGGTGCGTTAGCGGCAGCATATTCTCGACACTACGGGTACTTCTTTGTCTCACTGTCACGGGAACATTTTGTCAATTGTTGACCTGACAGGATGAATTTGGCGACCATAAATTAGACGTAGCGCTCTTAAAGTTGAGGCCACTGACTTCGAATTTCGGTAGTAAGCTTTAATAATTTGGACTCGTTTTTGGGTCGTTTATCTTTCCATGATGAAATAGCAAATCTTACTAAAGACAAATGTCAAAAGAGCGAGAAAAATATTGCGTCGTTTGCTATTCCTATCGGTCTACTTTTGTGGCGTCCTTATTGAAAAACCCGTTGTATGCCTTGATTTCTTTCTCAATCTTCACCATACGTTTTGGAAGCAGAGGGTATCAATACCAACTTCAAAACACTATACTATATTGTGCAGGATTTCGAGTAAAAACTCGCAGCTAAACTCAGAATGCTAGCCAGAAGTGAATATTGTAATGTGAAAGAATAGTCTTAGATACCTCACACCTAAACTTATATTCGTAATTGAATGTGAAGTCAAAGTTCGTAAAATAAATTAGAAAAGCTCATAGTAAAAATTTAATACTGTTGTTGTAAACTACGGTCTTTCAATGGTATTTTAACTTTAAACCGAACAAAGTCGATATTAAAGTAGATATTGAGGAGACCCTAACAAATCAACGAGTGTGAAGAGTACCTGTCCGGTCAGCCGACAGTTCACCAACGTAAAACATTCGTTTACCCCCCTAGGCTCTCTCATGCTTTTCAATCAGTTAATGTATTTTCTGTAAGACTTAAGCCGTATTCTCAAATATATGTACATTAAGAAAATTAAATAAAAATATTCGATTTTTGGAAAAGTCTAACTTATAACCTTTTAATTAAATAGAAACTAAGCTATCCATTTATTGTCATATCCAGCAATTAGATATAATTAATTTAATCAATTGTCAATCACACACAACAGACGAAACTTTTGAAAATTTGAAAATCTTCTGTTGGCAAATCAATTTTATAATCCAACTGCTAAATGAAAGCCGAGAATATGAGAAATATATGTGGTTAATAAGGAAATATTGCAAAATAGACTGTTAATTGCCTAAATTTATGCTTCCATTTGTATATATGTAACTATCATATTTGCATGCATTTTCGCTTTTAACGATGAGCGCTGTATTCCTTGGGATTTATAATTGCCTCAAGCAGTTTGAAAAAAATATATTTTCTATCATCTTTCATTCTACTTCATGCTAATTAATATTGTACAAACATATAATATGATGCGACGGATATGTGCATGTATTTGTAATTATGTAATGATAAAGAGTACGTACGTGCTACATGTGGAACCGAGGAGAGCGAGAGAGAAGAGAAATAAATGAGTATATACTATATAACGATTTTAGTAGTAAAAATATATGTTTTTAATAAAAGAGTTTATAATCGATAAGAATATGAAAATATACTAAATACTAAGCCTAGAACATTTCCCCATCTTAGCAAAGATAGAAGTATAGATATAACTACATAATAATCTAAATCCTCACCCATTGATATATGCTTGGGATCTCTCTTATGCCTTACAGCAGCTCCTACTAAACCATATCGATCTTAAAAGAGCACTACGATCACACCTAAACGTGTGGAACTTAGCAGAGAAGTCGATAGAAATAGTGTGGAAATATAAGTTATTGCTAAAGGGTATGTTGACTCTACTGCTCTTAATCTATCGCAGGGACCTAAAGTACGAATAGAACAAAGGAATATTTTTCGTTGGCGTAGGCAACGCTGACGCGCTTACAGCTGCTATAAAATGGAACTAAGGTGGTTAAATTAGTAAGCTTTCTGAACCCTGTTGTTTTTGTAACGGGTATCTAATCCCCTTTAGGATGGTAAGGATTAGCCAAGTTGTCGTCGACGTCATCCAACCAAAGGCCCAACAAACGTACTTTTTCGACGGGGTCGGACCAAACAGAAAGGGGTGTCAGACGAGTGGGGTTGATGGGGCATACAAAGAGGTGGCCAGTGTCATGCGGGAACTCATTTCACGCGGGGCATAAATTAAATATGTCGGGATCTATTCTAGATAAGTAGGAGTTTAACCTGATAGCCGGTTCTACGCACCGTATTTTATTCGGCCAAGGGCTGTTATTTTGGAGATCTAACTCCATCTAGATCGGTAAGTCTTAGTTTATTTTTTAACTATCTTCAAAATTCCCGAAACAATTCTGTGCAATCCGCACTATACTCAGCATTAGAAGTAGCTGTGAAACTCTGCCCAAAAACTGTCGACAAAGTAACATAGATAGACTCAACCAGTGAACGGGTTTATTCCTCCCGAGCTTGGATTTTTAGGACGGCAACAAAAGTTTGCAGTTTTTTTGGATTAATGGATCATATGATCTGCATCCTATATCCTCTCCGGACTCCGGCTGTAGATGAGCTAACAACTACCGACAACCATAGTAAAATACTATATAACTTCAGAAACCACAAATAATATAATGAAATAAATTTTTGAGAAAATTCCACACATAGTTATAAGTCTGAAGAACACAAGTTTTGTGTCTAAAGATTCTGAAAGAATCACGAAATTATTACACTTTTCTCTCATGGAAATCAGTACATTGATATACAGGTCGCGAGATCAAGATTGTGAGACGCGAATTATCTTCCTTTCTTTCTTCTTCTTAATTGGCGTAGACACCGCTTGCGCGATTATAGCCGAGTTAACAACAACGCGCCAGTCGTTTCTTCTTTTCACTACGTCCTTCCAACCGAGTGGAGGTCTTCCTCTTCCTCTGCTTCCCCCGGCGAGTACTGCGTCGAATACTTTCAGAGCTGGAGTGTTTTCGTCCATCCGAACAACATGACCTAGCCAGCGTAGCCGCTGTCTTTTAATTCGCTGAACTATGTCGATGTCGTCGTATATCTCGTACAGCTCATCGTTCCATCGAATGCGATATTCGCCGTGGCCAACGCGCAAAGGACCATAAATCTTTCGCAAAACCTTTCTCTCGAAAACTCGTAACGTCGACTCATCGGTTGCTGTCATCGTCCAAGCCTCTGCACCATATAGCAGGACGGGAATTATGAGCGACTTATAGAGTTTGGCCTTTGTTCGTCGAGAGAGGACTTTACTTTTCAATTGCCTACTCAGTCCGAAGTAGCACCTGTTGGCAAGAGCAATCCTGCGTTGGATTTCCAGGCTGACATTGTCGGTGGTGTTAATACCGATGGTGTGGTCTTCCTTTCTTTATATTATTAAAACATTACAGGTTATGAAAACAAAAAAGTTCCAACCCATACAAAAGGTTACAGATCTCTCGTCACGATTGTAAACCTCTTCACCATGACATAAAACAGGTTTCTCTTCTTTGCCATTATAACTGTGGGCCGTTCAGAGTCGAGAAAACAAAACTTCGGCAGTTACGAGGTCACATCAGTTCCATATCCCAACTGTAGACAAGTCTCTAAGTACTTGGCATTTCCGTTGGATGCGTGTGCGCTTTTGATACCATTGTACATCTATCGAAGATTTTTTTGGAGTGAAAATAGGGTGAGCTACTTTAGGTCTGGGTTAAAGTTGCAGTAACATACCCGGACTCCGTTGCTGCAATGGCATCAAGTATTCACTTTAGCGGCTCAACAAGGAGGTGCGGCTGCAAACGCGTGTCTGCTTGGAGTAAGTGGCTCGATTTGCAAACGCAATCAATAAATATGCGGCTGGGTTTCGGATACGACACGTAAAAATGCCTAAACGTTGACGGCGACAGCCTGGTTTAGTGAGATCTAACAAAGAGACTGTCTGCCAAACCTTGCACTAAAGTCGGACCAAAATGTGTCTCATGAATTATAGAGGACAGAATTAAAGATATTGGAATATAAAATGGGTTAATTACCTCATTGATAGCATAAACAGTCCAAAAAATGCCTAGAAACAAATGAAAAAATATTGTCCCGATTTTTGAATCTGCCCTAATTATCATAGAATTACACGCGCAAGACAGGATTAGTTTAGTTATTGGGCAAACTCAGAAGTAGTAAATCACGTAGTGATGGTAAGTTCATTATGGACCTCTTTAATTATTCCTCTAAATTTCGCATAGGAGAAAATTTTTTAATGCCGTATTTTCCAGGAAAGGTATACCGTTGGTGGAACTATGCCAGACCTTGGTATCTTAAGTACCCCAATAATAATTTTTCACTAGCCCCACCATGTTAAAAAACTTTATGGGCTGATTCGGACAATTTTTCTCCTGAAAATATTACTTATTACTCGTATTATTCATTGAAATAATATATTTGGAACAACAACGTCGACCTCGAAATCCAAAACAGCATGACTCTTGCTAACAGGTGCTACTTCAGACTGAGTAGGTAATTGGGAAGTATAGTCCTCTCTAGACGAACAAACTCTTCAAGTCACTTTTCATCCCGTGCTGCTATGTGGTGCAGAGGCATGGGAGACGAGAACATCTGATTAGTCGGCGTTACGAGTTTTCGAGAGAAAGGTTTGGCGGAAGATTTATGGTCCTTTACGCATTGGCAATGGCGAATATCGCAGTCGATGGAACGATGAGCTGTGCGAGATATAAGTACATATGACACCATTGACACAGTTCAACGAATTATGAGACAGCGACCATGCTGACTAGGTCATATCGTCTAAATGGTTGAAAACACTCTAGCTCTCAGAGTAATCGACGCAGTGCCCGCCGGGAGAAGCAGGAGAAGACCTCCACTACGGAAAGACCAGGAGGAGGAAGATCTGGCTATACTTTAAATCTCGAATTGGTGCCAAACAGCGGTACGGCAGAACGACTGGGTTTACCATGGTTTGACGCACAGAGAAGTACTCACCCGGCCAGCACTACATTCATCGAAACTAGAAAATCTGCAGTTGTCGAAAATACACTTACCTCTCGATATATTGTTCCACCGCTGGCGTGGTGCCATCCTTCTCCAACGTCTCACATACGGCCACACTGGGAAAATATATTTTGTCATACGGCGTTAGACTCTCGAAGACAATGCTCACAGCGGATTGCTCAAAGTCACGTTCGAATGTTGAAATGAGCTTGTACGAGCCAAAAGCGGAGAGTATAAAACAAAAGAGCCAGAAAACTCGTTCACTAATATGCAATCTGCAAGTGAAAAGAAGAAAAGTGACGATGAGTACAAAACGGATTAGAGTCAGTATATTATGTTTGAAAATGAATACAGTGCTTTAAGACAAACGCATTTCTCAAGGAAAAAGGAAATGAGCAGGATATGGATTATGCTAATGCTAAAGAATGAAATGAACTGTGAGCTTTGCCGCCTTTGTCAGGAGGAAGTAGAAGAATTTCGCTCTGCAAGACAAAGCAGATGTGGCGGTAAAACGTGAGTTGCCAGAGCCTAAAGCGCTACGTGACAATACAATCTGAATTATGCATGCTCTTGGAAGCATTTATGCGCTATGCAGTGCTATGTGTAAGCAGCATGGAAATACAAAGATGAGCTTGCAGGGTTGCAGCAGCCAACGTACTTACTTGTTATTGGCAATGTAGCTGATGCCGGCCAAGGAGCAATTAGCACAGTAGTCGCGCAAACAGGCGAGCAGTGGCCAGAACATAACTGCTCTACAACACTCTTAGCAGACCATAAAAGCGCGGCAAGCAGACTGCCGCTGGCTGAATGACTGGCTGGCTGGCTGGCTCTAGACTGCTGATAGGCTGACGTCGAGTCAGTGAAGCAAGCTGAGTCGGAGGTGCAAAAGTTACAAACTTGTTGATGAGCCGAGTACGGGGCGCAAGCTCATTGATAGGCTGAATCAGAGGCTGACAAAGTCGTACGTTTGGTTGGCCGCTATTTCGGTTGCTTCGTTAGCTGCTTGCTTACTAAGTGCTCCGTGCTGAATGAAGCCAAGTATGGTGCTCGAGTGCCACTGCAGCTTTCAGCCAGCAAATAGTAGATTGCAGTAATAAACTATCCTACGGCTATGAGTGAGTATGTGTGTGTGCGTAAATTCTCCGTTATGCATATATGCATGTTGAATTGTATAATTGTCTCCTGCATGGTTTTTGAATGTGTATATGTGTGTGTGTGTGAGCATGTGTACTGTCGACCACAAGTGGAGAGCGTTTAATTGCTGTTTCCTTTTGCGTTCACCACAAACAAAGCGGACAAGGATAACGTGAAATAGCACAGCACTCGCTGCGGCAACCGCATGCCACTAACAACAATAACAGTAATGACACTCCAGGCAGCGGAGTTTGCAACAGTGAGACAATTTGAATACAATTTTACTGCTGTGAATAATATTGTGAATTTGTAGAGCTTGAGTCCAACAAATGCTATGAGTACAATACCTATATATACTTAAATCTGATTATTAATATGGTTTTGGCAAACAAAACATGTGAGTGAAACTTTGAGCGACATTTGAGATTGATTATAAGTTTGAGTATAAAGACTAAGTTGAATATTTATAGCAGTATTTGAATAATAGAAAAAGTTGGAGTATCTACAGTTACTACGAACATTCACAAATGGCTGGAGTTGAGCATAAATATGATTTTGGATATACTAATGGGTATGACTAAAAATTGAAGAACGCATAGGAGAACTTTTACGAATATGAGTATATAAATGTAAATAAATAAATTTAGGAATATTATTGGTACAAAGTAAGATTATAAATATGGAGCAAGAATCTTCATTTTAGTATATATACGACTTTGAATAAATAAAAGGAGGTTTGGAATATAATAGCAATTGAAGGACTATGAGTATAAATTATATTAAAAATACTCAAATGAGCCAAAAGTTCAAATTTTGGAATAAATAAGAGTATAAATGAACAAACTAATACCAGTATGAGGAAGAGTATGACTATGAGTATTTATAAAAGGATGAGTTATGTATGAATGTGAATTTGAATATTTAATTATGAGTTTGAATATGAGTATTTATACGATTATGAGTAATTACATAGAAAGATGGAATAAGTATATATGATGTATGAGTATGTATGAGCAAGAATTTAAATATTTATTTAAGTATGAGTTTGATTATGAGTATTTATACGAGTATGAATATGAATATGAGTAAATATACAAGGCTGAGTATTCATAAAAGGCTGAGTATTATTTTAGGTATGAGTATGATTTTATGTTTTTATTTATGAATATGAATATTTATACAACTATACAAGCATGGTAAAGTAAAACTTGACTTTTTGAATCCTGCGCCCACTGGTGGCGCCATCTATATGTCGACTGGTGCGTTAGAATTTGCTATCTTTATCAATTACTAAGTGAGAAGAAAAGAATTCAAGCTTCAGATCTGAATATTTAATGACATTTCATCTATTGGAAGTGAAGTTATTGCGTTTTAAGTGTCAGTATGTTTGTGTTAACGGTGCAAAAATTAGCTTCGAATAATTAGCCAACATTAAATTTCATTTTAAAAATGGTCAAACTTTTACCGAAACGTTTCAAATGATGAAACAAGTTTATGGCGATGATTGTCTATCCCGGAGGAGAGTGCACGAGTGCTTTCACCATTTTCAAAGTGGTCGTGAGGACATAAATGACGATCAACATGTGGGCCAATTAAAATCCGTGATCACCAGAAATTCCATCGAACCTGTGCGTGAATTCATCACAAATCAGCCGAAATCAACATTGATATTCATGGAAATAGAATTGAACATCTTTAAAATATCGATTTATTGCATTTTGACCGAACATTTGGGCTTACGAAAGGTGTGTGCATGGTTTGTTCCGCACAAATTGACTGACGACCAAAAATTGCTCAGAATAAAACATTCGAAGGACGATTATTTGACAAAAAATTACATTTTTACCATTAACCACTACCTGTGTTCAACTGATATGGCACCGTGCGACTTCTTCCTTTCCGGAAAAATGCATTTGCCAATGAAAGGAAAGCATTATGCAGACGTAGAGGCCATTCAAAAGGCTTGCACAGGCATACTGGCGGCCATACCGGCCAACGAGCTAAAACACTAGTTCGACATACTTTGGGACCGTGCAAAAAGCTATTTTGAAGCAGAAGGAGACTTTTGTATAAATTAAATTGATTTTGCCAAAAAAACCATTTGTTCTGTTTTTTTAAAGTCCTGTTTACTTTGGAACGCACTTTTTAAGTATAATTACGAGTATTTATATGAGTGTAAGTATGAGTATTTCAGTGAATATGAATAAGAGTATTAATCTCATTTCTTCTTAGACAAGCTCCTTCAACGTGTCAGCCTACGATTACAGTCCATTTCATCGCTTAGATAGGAAGATCTTTACTTTCATAATTTTCCAAGCGACCACAGCTTTCTCTGTCACTAGAAAATGATCAGAAAATACTATATCCAGGCTAATAGCTATTGTTTTGACAACTCTTGAAGCACTACGTTCTGGCAGCGCTGTGACTTTTTCAGCTACAATCTAGTAGTCGTAATTCGGGGTAACAGACGCTCACCTTAATTATTGTCCAAGTCCATATTCAAACCGTATTTTTTTCGGAATGCAATGGTGATTTATAAAGTACGTCTGGATTGCTGCCAGACCAATAACGCATAAATATACACTGAACGCCAACGTTACAGCAATTTGGAGTGATTTTGAAACCTTTTATCAAATTTTTTTTTTATACCAGTCTTATACTTCTCCTTTACGTTCGATACCTCTCACAGCTTTTTAATGCATAACTACGTCAACTTTCAAGGTTTGTTATACCCTGAGTAGTGTATATTAAGTTTGCCACGTTATTTGCAAAACAAAAAATGAAACTCAGAGACCCTGTAAATTATTATAGCTTCCGTAGGACTGAAGTAAACTTTTTTTGTTTGTTTATATTATCATTTAATATTTGTCATCTGGCTGGTTGAACTTCCTGCCTCGTGGGAAATAGATTATTTCTATTTCCGATAGCTTTCACTTGCTCCTTGTGAGCGTCTCTACTATAAATGACTAGCAGTTTGAAGAATTTCCTCGACATCGTAAATAAATATGCCGCAAGACCCGCTATAAAGCTTCTAAAATAAAATTGAATATGTTTTTCAACACCTTAGACCCACTGTGCTACCGCACAACAACCTTGTACAACAAACCAGGCAACACAGCAATGCATTCACGTGAGAATTGCAATTAATGTTGAAATATTTTGTATGTCAATGCTGCATATATAACAGGAAGCGCGCATGTTGTTGCCACTGCAGTTGCAGCTATAGTTAGCGGTGGTGGCGCCCCAAACGCAAACGTGTTGCTGCTTCCGCACAGTGTTCTCGCGTCCTTTATGTTTATGCAACGGTGGCAGATTGTCTCTCATATTTTACAATGCCACAATATATGCTTGTATATATTAAATAAATAAGTTCCGTTCGCATACTTATATATATGTGTGTGTATGTGTAGCAATAGTAACATACATATATATGCAAAATATGATTAATTTATATAACAGCAACAAAAAATAATAGCAACCACACGCAAGATAAGTACACAGGATGAACAAAAGAAAAAATGCCATGGCGTATACGTAACGACACAACAAGCGCGTTTTGAGTGCTGCCAAAGTGTGAGTTAATGAATGAGTAGGGAAGTGAATGAGTGCGCTAGTCAAGCGGAAGTGTGTATGCGTAGTGTTGCTAACATACTTGTACCGGCACACACTAATGCACACTCACCAACACATATGTATGTAACTACATATGGTAATGCACAACAACATGATAAGGTACTTAACGCTAGCTGCAATTATGCAATTAGACTCTGTTGTTTATTTTATACCAAAAACACTTAAAAGCAATTATTCCGCCAGCACGAAGACACCCAGCTTTAGCGTGGGGGAGACACACACGCACACATACACATACATACTCACACGCATGTGAAGTAATTTGCATACAGAGGACAAGTTGTTGCCATTCTAGGCTTTAAGGGTGCTTCGTTATGCGGGCGAACAGCTGCTACGCTCCATTAACGGTTAACGCATAAACAAACACACGCGTAATTGTAAACGCGCGCACACACATACACTCGCTTGTATGTATGTTATATGCAAATAACTTCAACACTCTCGATTGGCAGTCGCATAAAATGAGGAATTAATATGGATTTGTAAATTATTAATGAGCGTCGAAGTGTGTAATTCAGGCAGCGCGCAAACAAATAAACGCATTAGGGTGGTGCTTAATTTGTTTGCAGTAGATCTTAGCAACTTAGTAACAACGAAAATAGTTTCAGTAAAGGTGATATATATATTAGGGTGTGTCATTCTGAGTCAACCTTTTTTTTTCAACTGAAAAACAAGCTAAAAACTTTCGAAAATGTGAAAAAGAAAGTCACTCAAAAGATGCGCTTTTTATAATAATAATGGTTTGTCAAAAAAGTCTTGCGGTATTTTTATTGAATTTTTTGTTTTTTTATTGAAATTGAAATGAATTTTTGATGACTCATGCCCATCTTTTGACCGATGCTACGGCTGCTACTATGCCGGTCTCTTTCGACCAATTCAGCGATTTTATCGCAATTTTCGACGACAGGCCTTCCGGAGCGTGGCGCATCTTCGACCACCTCTACACCAGAACGAAAGCGTTGAAACCATCGTTGTGTGGTGGAAATGGAAACTGTATCGGGTCCATAAACTGTACAAATTTTATTGGCGGCTTGAGATGCATGCTTGCCTTTATCGTAGCAGTACTGTAAAATATGCCGTATTTTCTCTTTATTTTGCTCCATGTTTGCGACGCTATAACTCACGAACGACTTAAAAGAAACGACAATCAAATGAGCTTTCCAAAATGGTATAGCATGACCCGATGCGACGAATAAAACTAGAACTACGCGCTATCAGCGCCAACTAGCGCAAATACCGCAAGACTTTTTTGACAACCTAATATTAAGAGGTGCCAGTTTCAAATTTTACATATGTTTTCCATATAAATTATGTGGAAAAAAAAACATTTTTTTTGTGGTGGTTATTGTGCGGAGGTTATTCTATGTGCACGCGATGGCTGCCAGTAGGGATGGTAAACTCGATTCCGATTCTACTCGAAAATCGAGTTGTCTCTTAAAATAATCGATTTTTCGGAATCGATCTTCAGTGGCTAAAGTCGATTATTAGGGTGGTACTTAAGTTTTTGCAATAGGTCTCTTATGACTTAGCAACTATGTATGTAGGTGTACAGTTAACACCTAAAACTTTACCCCTAAATAGCAGCAGAAGCACTAGAGATATGCACATTAGGGTGGTGTTTAAATTTTTTGCAATAGCTCTCATATGACTTAATAACCACGACGGTATTCACAGTTAACACCTAAAATCTTACCCCCGAATGACAGAAAATATGCTAGTAATATAAGCATTAGGGTGGTGCTTAACTTTTTAACAAGAGATCTCGTATCACTTAGCTACTAAGAGGATATTCACGGTTAACATCTAAAAATTTACATCCAAATGGCAGCAAACACACTAGCGATGTACATATTAGGGTGATGCCTACAGTTTTTGCAAAAGATCTCATAAGACTTAGCAACTACGAGGATATTCATAGTAAACACCAAAAAACCTAAACCGAAAGACAAGCAAATATGTTAGCAAGGTAGTACACATTAGGGTGGTGCTTCAACTTTTAAAGTTGAACATACAATGCAGTGAACACGATTATATTTCCAACTATTATATAAGAAATTTGCTCGCAGCTGATCGCACTCACACATACATAAATATACATTAGGGTGGTATATAATTTATTTTGCAAAATATCTCTTCAGCGGTAGAGACTTCAACAGTGCCCCCAGCCATCTTTTAAAACCATAAAATTTCACTGGAGAACTTTCAGTTTTGATACTAACCTAATGTTTGGTATATGTAGATATATGATAAACTTTTAATCCATCTTTCTTTGTTACCACAAATGTGTATCTTTATATGTACATATGAAGATTTGCTTTCTACTGTTGTCAAATGCCAGCTGGCAGGCGACGCATAACGGTATGGCATAACTTCTGAGCCAACTTCCGCTGTGTTTGGCAAGTCACTAGTTGCCAGAAAAAAAGCTGGCAGCAAGCAACAACTGCCTCTTCGTATGACGTGACAGCAAAGCCTGATGAATCTTTAATGAGACCGCTTTAAAGTGTGGTTCCTGCTAAGATTACGCTTAATGGCGAGATATTAATAGTAAATATGTAAAAGATTTCGGTTTAAGCAAATATCCGATATACTCTAATAAGTGGCAGTCGATATAATCCTTAATAATTAAATAAGAATCATTTATACTTACAAAATTTCGCATTCACTTCATCCTCTAGCAGATCTCCCGGAAGACATGGTGTCGCACCATATTGGTGCGGGTAGTTAAACATAAGTCGGTCGATTGCCTTGTATGTTGCCTTAGTCTTTTCTCCATATACTGCCGGTTAGTGACTTGAGGATTTTATTGCGATCGTATGAAGAGTGAAGAAGCACATGATATCTAGTGTCGCAACTAAAATCTTAAGATTTTTAACAATTGGAATTTTAACGTCATCGATTGCAGTGTTTAAGTCTAATCTGTACTTCTTCGTCCAGTTTGTGGGGAGGCCCTTTGCAAAGAAGAAGCAACAAAGTTCAGAGAGATAGCCGTTTCTAATATCCACGACAGCTGGATCATTCTCTCTATATCGGTGATCTAACCTTGTTTGGTTCGCTGAGTTTTAGATTAAAAATATATAGTCGATTGTATCTGTAGCGGCTTTCGTTAGTTGGCTGTCGACTCGGATAGACGTGCGTGCGCATCGTTGTGATATTTAAAGTGTTTTTTCGGTGAATTTTTTGGGATTTGCTTTTGTGCGGTCATTTGTTTACGCGATTTAGCTGGCACCGTTATTGCCTGGCGCGTGTGCGTAGCGGTTCGATGGAATTGTTGGTGCGATCGCGAGTAGTGAGGGTCGGTGACTGCGAGTGTTTTTGTGCGGGTACACATTTTTTTTGCAATTTTGTGCATTTTTGTGTGCCAAATCGTCGTGAGGAGCGGTAAGCAATTTATAATTACTACTGTATATATGGACAACGTGGTCATCCACGTTGTTGTTATTGGCGGAAGCTTCGCACGGTTCCAGTGTAGTTGTTGGCACTCTTGCTGACTAGACTGCCTGCCAGTAGTTCTGTGCTGAGCATCTGGTGTTTAGTTGGCTCAGTGTCAAGAGGATCTGGACAGTATTGCCCAAAGGTTGCTACCGTCTGTCCAGCGTTGGAGTTTGCGACTCCTGTAAGGACCAACGGTCGTAACAGCGCTACCGTTTAGCTCACGGTGCGATTCGGTACAGCGCCACATCGGTTGACTCGGGACCGTTACGGGATCTTTGTCCGGCCGGCGGCCAATTGAGTGGCCTTAATACGACCACTGGTTGGGGTTGTGGGCTGTGCCATCGCGAGCACGCTATAATCGACCGCCTGGGTGGTCGCTGTTACTGCGCGGGCCTTTGTGCGTCGCGTTCAAACGCGCGCACCGGGAGAGCAGCTGCTCCAGAATCTGTTTTGTCCGTGAGCCTTCTACGCTAGTGGTACGCCAGCGGATCAGTCCGACTGAAGGGTAAGTTGGGAAGCGAGATACCTCGTGGACGGAAGAGGAGGACGACCCTCGCTGGAAGCGGAGAATCCGCCGCTTCGACAGTCGTGGATGATTCCACGTCGGGCGGCGATGGGGAAGTGACGGGAGCGACGGGAGTAAGGTCTCCACCGCGGAGTAAACCGCGTTTGGGGTCGCCGCGTCTTGAAGGCTGAAGCGAGGGTGAGAGCGAAAGCTGTGGTGGGAGTGCCAATTTAGGGATTCAAATTATGGTTTCCCCTCAATCCCCTCCCTTGCCTTATGAGAGTCCATTGCGGCGATGGCGTACCATTGGTACTGACTGGAACCAATATGGACTCTCGGTTAGGGAAGCGGTATCCGGTATATCGCTTAGTGAATTTTAGGAGTTGGGCGTTGACGAGCAGATTGCTCGTCTCTATGACGCTGTTTGGGGGGTTAATGATAGGGGTTTTCGTAGGTATGACTGTTCTAAAGTTAGTAAAATTAAATGTTGGACGCGTGAGCTAACCTTGATGAGAAGGACTGTCAGGCGATTGAGGCGAAAGTTTCAACGCGCCCGACGGTCCAATTCTGATAGGCTGTCTCAGCTTAGGTACGAATTTAGTTGTGCGGATAGGGAGTATAAGGAGATGTTAGTGAAAGTTAAAGAGGAAGATTGGAGGAGTTTCGTTAGTGAGAATAGGAACGACCCCTGGGGTCAGGTCTATAGGATCTGGCGGGGTCGTAGGAGAGAGGATGTCACTTCTCTTCGCGTCGGTGACACTTTGCTATAGTCGTAGAGAGAGTGTGCGGGGGTTCTGTTAGGTGCGTTCTTTCCTAGGTCGGAGGTGCAGGTACCTCAAGCACAAGAGGTGCCAGTCCCTCCATTAGATGATGGGGAGTTGGGGTACGCCTTTGGCTTGGTTAGGTCTAAACGGTCCCCAGGTTTTGATGGTTTGAACGGAGAGATGTATAAAAGCTTATGGAAGTTCATTCCGGAATACCTGGAAGCCATTTATGATAAGTGCGTCAGGGAGGGATACTTTCCACGCGAGTGGAAACGTGCTAGGGTTGTTCCTCTCCTGAAGTCCCCTGATAAGGTCAGGAGCGATCCTCGATCTTATCGAGGAATCAGTCTCCTTCCAGTACTTGGAAAAGTGCTGGAAAGAGTCATGGTGGAACGGCTTCAGGAGCTAACGCGGGGTATGTGGTCGGATAGGCAGTTTGGGTTCAGGAAAGAGCGCAGTATAGAGTATAGATGCGTGGTTCGATGTTCAGAATGTCGTTAGGGAGAATGTCAACAAGTATGTCCTTGGCATATTTGTTGACTTCAAGGGGGCGTTTGGCTACCTAAGCTGGTATCGAGTAGTGCAACGGCTGGAGGAGCTTGGCTGTCCGGAAATTACTCTTTGGCGGAGTTATTTTTCGGACAGAAAGGCCTCTCTTGTCGGCATGAATGGGAATGTGGAGATTGGAGTAGTTCGTGGCTGCCAGCAGGGTTCAATCTGTGGTCCATACATTTGGAACCTTACGATGGACACTCTGCTTGGGCAGCTCGAGCCACTCTGTAAGTGTTGTGCATATGCGGACGACCTTCTTCTTATGGTTGAAGGTCGCTCGAGGTCTGAATTAGAGCGGGCGGGAGGAGATCTCTTAGAGATTGTTAATTCTTGGGGTTTTGGTGTGGGGGTGGACATATCGAGGGAAAAAACGGTGACAATGCTGCTTAAGGGCAGGTAGGGTTAGGTGTATGTGGCAAGAACGTTGGGACAATAGTCCTAACGGCCGAGTGACGTGCGAGTACATTAGGAACGTGGGGTTCGTTGAGGATAACCCAGACTTCAGATTTTGTCTGAAATAAGCAGAATACGTGAAGAAAATTATGAATTATGGGATATAGGTCTAGATCGCAGCTCTTCAACGTTTCCAATGCAGTAGTGTAACTTAGTAATTTGTTGTTCATACAAACGCGTTGTCCACGAGCGGCCTACTTCTAAGTTAATTGCCGTTATGCCGGGGGAAAAAATAATAGAATTATGTTTCCTTGATTGAAATTGTGTTTTGTTCTAGATCACACTCTTTCATAAAATGTATTAGTGAGTCCATTGTATCGTACATATTATAAAAGAATGATTAACATTATATTACTAGCCAGACAATATACAGAACATTTGGGTAAACTCATAGTATTCAGGTACGTTTTCTTTTCAATATGGGGAACCCTCAAAAGTAAAATTAAATAGAGCAGCAACTCAGAGACCTTCAGGTAGGAAAAACCAACGAAAAAAGTTTCGCGTTCCAATCCTTTTGAACAACAGATAGTTGTGGCAGGTAGTTTCTTTCAGCTTCTTCGTCGAGTGATTTTTAGTATAGAAAGGCTTGCAACGGCGAGCTTTACTTTAAAACCATAAAGCACTTTATTAGAGCATCATCACGAGAAATTATATTGTCAGTCGTAAAACGCAATAAAATAAGAGAAAATAATGGAAGATTTATTCGACTTCTTAACTCAATCCACATTTCAAGAAATCAACGAACATAACCAGACTGCGAACACCAAACATGTTCCTAAAGCTCATTCAGCGCATGGAAAGTTACGCGATATATGCAGTCGTAACTTACGCGAACGCCTTATCCACCTGTTGGCACTAAAGCCAGAAAGCCGCTCAATAAGCTTGAACTGAATGAGCGTCTACAAAAAGATGGCATTCTCAAGCCTGAAGAATCTTTAATTGGAAATGTTCTGGCGGAAGTCGCTCAACTACGCAACGACGTGTACAGTTTGAAGCACTGTATGTGGAACGAAGTAAAAACAAATTGATCTTATTACACGGAACAGGAACGGCAGCAGTTGAATTTGCGGAAAACACAGAGTCTTTTAAATCCAACCGGCTTAGACGAAGACACCTCAACTCCGATCTCTCCTACAAGAATTAGCGCCTCTCTACCGATGTAAATGGAAGCCAGTTGATTGTCATTTAAGCCCTTTTTATGGCATTTTCCATCACTTTGGCCAGAACTTCCGGCGATAGGTCCTCACATTATTAATGGATATTGTCTTTAAGAGCTACAAGAGTCTGAGGCTTGTTGAAACATAAGCCCGTAACTTCAAAAAGCCCCACAAAAAAGTCTGGAGCGGTAAAATCAGGCGATCTTGCTGGCCAGTGCAAATCGCCAAAACGGGAGATTAAGCGCCCGGGAAATGCATCCTTCAGCATATCGGCTTTGGCACGCAGTGTAGCGTACCATTGTTTATTTAAGTGTATTTCGCAAGTGTTTACTACACAAATGTTAAAACAGAACTGACATTAGAGGTCAATTGCAAAATTTTTAGCATCTTTTGATAGGAGGATTACTTTTGCGCCACCCAGACAAAATCTGAAGTCTAGGTTTCCTGCTTACGGGGCATGGGCCTCTGAAGATGATTTAACGTCAAATAATTCGGTGGTCCAAAAATTTTGAGCTTTAGAAGAATTACCTTCAGAAACAAATGGCATAAAATTCACAACAGAGCAAAAAGAGTGTGAAAATTTTTCATGAAAACAACTCAAGTATTGCCCTCAGGACGGCTTCAAGTCACAATGCCATTTAAAGCTGACCGTAAGTTACTCGGACACTCTTATGAAACCGCATTTCGGCGGTTTCAGGCCCTGGAGAGAAGAACGTTGAAAGATCCAGAACTTCGTAAAATGTATCCGGACTTTATGAATGAATACAGAGCACTGGGGCACATGAGCCCAACGATCAATAAGATCCCGAGTGAGCCACACATTCCGCATCAATGCGTTTTAAGACCCGAAAGCACAACAACCAAATTACGTGTTGTTTTTGACGCTTTGAGTCGTACTTCATCTCAAATTTCATTGAATGAACTTTTGATTGACTTAACACCGTTACTTACGGCACTGCGCCTGCACTATTTCTCGCAACACGGTGTCTACAAATGCTCAGTGATGCTAGTACAACTAAATACCAAATCGGTTCATTGGCCATTAAAAGAAACTTATATGTCGATGACTTATTGACAGGATCTGAAAATGTTGAGTCTCTAGATCTAATAAGAAGTGAAGTAATGAAAATATTTAACTCGGCAGGATTCACCTTAACGAAGTAGTTTTCGAACCACCCTAAATTTTTCGATAGTGATTGCACTGAAAAGTCATTAAGCTTCAATGACAAAAATTCAACTAAAACACTAGGAATCCATTGGTTGCCGAAAGAAGATTTGTTTCGATTTATTTTGGATGCCAACTTTAATGAACATATTGTCAGTTTCCGCTCGCCTTTTCGATTATTAGCCCCACTAGTTACCAAAGCAAAAATCTTATTGCAAGAGCTTTGGATTCAAAAACTAGATTGGGATGAGTCGATTCCATTGCGCCTCGACACTAGCTGGCAGAATTTAAAAGCCAACCTACTGCAGCTCTCGTCAATTAGCATTCCTCGGTATGTAAACCTAGAGTCGACTGCTACATGCCAAATCCATGACTTCTCCGACGCTTCAATAAGAGCGTACGGATGCTGCATATACATACGAAGCCAATCTGCTAGTGGTGTTAAATGTATGCTGCTTACTACAAAGTCTAGAGTGGCTCCGCTGAAGACCAAGTCTCTTCCGCGTCTCGAGCTCTCGGCAGCACATCTTCTTGTCAAATTATGGTCACGAGTTGCACCAATGTTGAGTCGACGATTCGAGAAAATTACATTTTGGACAGACTCTGCAATTGTATTGCACTGGGTAAAAATGCATCCATCTTCATCCATCTTCGTCGCAAATAGAGTGTCCGAAATCCAAGACTTAACTGACAATGTACAGTGGCGACATGTGCCAACGAAACAAAATCCTGCAGATCAAGTGTCTCGGGGTTGTAACATGGACGAATTGAATAATTCTATATGGTTTGGCGGTCCTCGGTTCCTCCTAGAAGACTCCGCTTTATGGCCAATTAACGCTCACTTTCAGCTCTCCCCAGAAAACGAAGTCTTAGAGAAGAAGAAAAACGCTTTCACATTTTCTGCAAATAATGGAACTGATTGAAAACTTCTCTTCTCATCAAAAGCTGCTTCGTGTGGTCGCATATTTATTTCGATGGATCAGACGACCAAAAATGCCTAATGTGGGAAGAGCTCTGACTGCAGACGAATTAAACCTGAGTTTTTTGAAAATTGTCCAGGTAATTCAACATTCTGATTTTGCGAGTGAAATCCAAAAACTGACTAAAGGCGCGACGCTACCCGCAAGCTTGCAAAAACTCAACCCGTTCTAGCATGAGTATTCGGCTATGTCGTTTTCGTTTAAATTAACCCGAGTAGGAGGTCGTCTATTAAATGCACCTCTCCCATACAATGCCAAATTTCCCTTATTACTGAATAAAAATTCGCATTTCTTTATCACTTACTTACGGTTTCTGCACTTTCGAAATCACCACGCTGGGGCAAAAGCGTTCTTCGAGAACGCATATGGCTAATTAATGCCAGAGAAGCTTGCAGTAGAACCGTAAGAAACTGTACACACTGCTTTCATTACAAGCCGAAGTTGCAAACCGAAATAACGAGAAATTTGCCAGTTGAAAAACTTCGAGCGTTACGACCCTTTCTGATATGTGGCGTAGATTTTTGTGGTCCCATATATACAACTTTAAAAATACCTGGTCGACCACCCGTAAAAACTTATATAGCAGTTTTCGTTTGCTTCACTTCAACAGCACTATATTTAGAACTCATCTCGGACCTATCTACTAATTTTTTTTATTTTCGCCCTCAAAAGGTTCATTGGTCGCCGAGGGATGCCACAGAAAATATTCAGCGACAACGCAACCAACTTAATTGGCGCCGACCGCAAGCTGCGCGAACTGAAGGAGGCGTTTCTAGCGCAAGCCCCAGGACTAATGGGATTCGCAGCCGAAGAAGGATTCAGCTTCGGCTTTATACCACTCAGGGCGCCGCACTTTGGCGGATTATGGGAGGCGGCCGTGAAGTCCGCCAAGCATCTGATCGTTCGAGCACTCGGCAACGCTCTACTAACGACGGAAGAGCTCTCAACACTACTGGCTGAAGTGGAGGCCATTTTGAATTCGTGTCCCCTAACACCATTGAGCCAGGACCCCAACGACGGAGAAGCACTAACTCCAGCGCATCTTTTAATCGGTTGTCCGATTGGTTGTTGCTGTCTCCAGCAACAGTTTTGGCAACAGTGGTCCAAAATATATCTAACGAGCCTTCAGGAGCGCAACAAATGGCTGCACCCCAAACGCAACCTGTAGCCAGACGATCTCGTCCTCGTTCACGAAGACAACGTGCCGCCGCAGCAGTGGGTAATCGAAGGTCCAGACGACAAGGTACGAGTGGCAGAAGTGGCAACCAAGGCGGGCACCATTAAGCGCCCAATTCATAAACTCGCATTACTGCCAATGGAAGTTAAGGATCCTGATCATGTCAAGGTGGCCGGTGTGGCGTCAAGCGACTTACATATATATGTTCAACCTAAAATGAAAATAAAACATGAAATTAAAATTAATTAGTTTTCTGAATCAATAGACCGGAATCAAGATCGCACGCGTTTTCTTTCGTTCGCTAATTTTCGTCACAGTATCGTGAGTTAAGTGCAGGCAATTGGTTGAATTTTAATTTTAGTGAATTCACGTGTCCCAACTATTTTATATCGCAAAAACTTTTGAGAAATTTCAATTACAAAAACCTTAAAGATAAATTTAAAAAATAGAAACAATATAAATCTCTAAAACAACTATTCAACAATACAATATATCTTATTTAAGCCTAAATATAAATTATTTTAAAAAATAGTTGGTCTTTGCCGAAACTTCGGCCTCTATCAGTTTAATGCTTTGGATAGTCGGGTAACTACTAAAGCCATAGCTTGGCGCTTCGATATTGCCGTCTTCAATAACAGGGTTCTCAACGGCCTCTTGAAGATTGTTTGGAGTACTTGTTTCTTGTGTTGATCATTCTTATTAGTATCGTTAGCTGAAACTTTTGAAGCTACCCGTAGAACTGATTCCTGGCATTTGTTATTTCTGTGAGTATCAATAACTGATATTTCAGCAGCTACCATGACAACTGGTTCCTTTTGCGTGCTCTTCTTGTGAATAGCTTTACCTGATACTTTGTTGTTTATCTGTAGAGCTGATTCTAGGTTTATCTTCTTGTCGGATGTTCCTCCTGGTTCTGGTGTTGGTAACTCTTGTAAATATCGTTACCCGGTACTGCGGCGTTTGTTTGGGGAACTGGTTTCCGCTGTTGGTTATTCTCCATTTTATCAGGACCTGAAAATTTAAAAGCAATCTCTGGTACTGGTTCCTGGCGTTGCTTATTTTTATGGATGTCAGTAGCTCGTACTTCAGAAGCTGTCTTGAGAACAGGTTCTTTTTGCGTGCTCTTCTTGTGAGTACCTTTACTTGATACTTTTTTGTTTACTTGTATTGTTGCTTCTTGATGCTGGCTCTTCTCAGCGGTATTATTACGAGATACCTTGGAGGCTGTTTGAAGAACTGGTTCCTTGTGTGGGATCTGCTGGTGATCCGTTTGTGCTCCGTTGCATTAACTTCTGTTTCCTCTATTCTTAGTATTAAGCTATGTTGCGGTATTGTTGCGATGATCAACCGAAATCTGACTAATGCGACGCTTTTTCTTAATCTGGGGCTCTTCAAACTCCAAACAAGGACGCTTTCCACAGATTTTAATGACAGGTTCTTCCTGAATCGGTAGAGGGGCGTTAATAATTCTTGAAGGAGAGGTTTGATTAGAAGATGACGTGACCTCGTCTGAGCTGATTTGGTTTGAGAGGTTCTGTGTCTTCCGTAACTTCAACTGCTGTCGTTCCTGTTCCGTGTAGTAAGGCCAATTTGTTTTTACTTCGTTCCACATACAGTGCTTCAAACTGTACTCGTCGTTGCGTAGTTGAGCGACTTCCGCCAGAACATTTCCAATTAAAGATTCTTCAGGCTTACGTATGCCATCTTTTTGTAGACGCTCATTCAGTTCAAGCTTATTGAGCGGCTTTAGTGCCAACAGGTGGATAAGGCGTTCGCGTAAGTTACGACTGGATATATCGCGTAACTTTCCATGCGCTGAATGAGCTTTCGGAACATGTTTGGTGTTCGCAGTCTGGTTATGTTCGCTGATTTCTTGAAATGCGGATTGAGTTAGGAAATCGTACAAATCTTCCATTGTTTTTTGTTTTTGTTTTAATGCGTTTTGCGACTGATAATATAATTTCCCGTGATGTTTCTCTAATAAAGTGCTTTTTGGTTTTAAAATAAAGTTCTTTTTTTTTTTGAAGAGATGTGGGGGGAAATCTCCTAAAGGTTGGGATGTCGTAACAATAAATGTTAAATAGCACTGGAGAGAGTTTGGAGCCCTGAAGGACTCCCGCCGTGATCGGGTGAGCTTTGGAGAGCTCACTATTCACCCGAGCAGTGATTTTCCTGTGAGACAAGAAGAATTTGACTTAGCCAATGAGGTACTGCGGGAAGTTTAGCTTCATAAGCTTATAAATAAGCCCATCATACCAGACCCGATCGAATGCTTGTTTGCAGTCGTACAGGAGCATAGGGATGTGTCTTCCTTTGTTGAGATTGTTAGCGACAAATTCGGAGACCCGCAGAAATTGGTGTGCGGTGCCGTGTTGCTTTCGAAACCCATGTTGGAAGTCGGGGAGAATT
This sequence comes from Bactrocera tryoni, assembly GCF_016617805.1. Lineage (NCBI taxonomy): Eukaryota > Metazoa > Arthropoda > Insecta > Diptera > Tephritidae > Bactrocera > Bactrocera tryoni. Next base: position 18,716,427 of record NC_052499.1, read on the forward strand.
TTCTTTTCCGTAACAAATTTCTCCAGTCGGGAGAGAATTATGCTTTTTGCTGAGGGAGCAGAGTAGGCTGATGGACCGATGGTTTGCCGGATCGTTTAGGGGTTTACCCGGTTTGGGAAGAAACACGACTGTGGCGGCTTTCCAGGCCAGGGGAAAATATTGGAAACGCATCATGGCGTTTATGATGTTGTTTAGGGCAACAAGGTGTTTGCGCGGTAGTATTTTTAAGACGCCGTTACCGATACTGTCGTGGCCCGGAGCTTTCCGGTTTTTGCGGGCGCGGATAGCCTCGGAGACTTCTTTGAGGGAGGTCGGCTGAAACTCGACCGTTTTTGAAGGCTTGGAAACGGGGAGCATTGATTTTTAAGGGATTGAGCGAAAACTTTGGCTTTGTCCTTGTTCTGTGGGTAAAATATCCCGTCTTTAATTAGGGCGGGGAGGTGGAGTTTACGGTTTCGGAAGGATCTAATAACCTTCCAGCAACTTTTAGGGTGCTGTTCGGCTTCAGCGATAAAGGAATTGAAGTCTTCAGAACTTCTTTGGAGGTGGAGAACCTTTAATTCCCTTTGAGTGAAATTTAAATTGAAAAATTTGACCTCTGGATTTCCTCCGTCAGATATGCGACCGCCTTATCAAGATCAGCTATGGAGTTGATTGGGGTGCAAGTGAAAGAGGAGGTTTCCAGCAAGAATTTCAGGTGGAAGAAATCGGTTTTGGTCTTTAACCGAGGGGAGAGTAGGGGGCGATTTGTGAGCTCCAGGTAGACCGGGGAGTGGTCTGAACTGAGCTCCGAGAGAGTCCAGAGGTCTCTGTTTAGGGTCACGTTTTTAGTGAGAAATAAGTCCAAGGTGCTTGCTTGGAACCTGGGGCTTGTGGGGTGGTAGCTCGGTTCGGAGGGAGCTTCGATGTCGCAGTTGTATTGGAGAGACATTCTCCAGAGGGTTAATCCGTTAGCATTATTTGTAGAACGGTTCCAAATCTTATATTTGGAATTGAAATCGCCTGCGATAATGGTATGGGTGGAGAAGTTAAAGAGGGATGAAATGTTGAGAGGGCTTTTGTCAGGAGCGATATATACAGTGATGATCCTATGCCTGCGTGAATTGAGGAATACGTCAATTCCTACAGCCTCGAGTGTTGAGGGGCCAGTGTTGGCGGCTCGTGGTTGGGATTGGGGTTGAGGTTGTGGTGTGGTCTGTGCCGGGGGGTGGGTAGCTCTTTGTGAGAGAGCCCTGGGAGTGTTGTGGGCCTTTTTTGGAGGTCCGGGTTGGTGTTTTTTGGGGGCTTTAGGGCAACCCCGATAGGTGGCGCGATGTGGGCTCTAGCATTGGATGCAGGCGGGCTTCACGTTTTTTTGTCTTTGAGAGCGCAGGATGCCGTGGCATGGGAGCGACCGCAGAAGGCGCAGGCCCAGGGAGCGTGGCAGTAGTTTGCCGTGTGGGCGAAATTAAGACAGCGGAGGTATTGCGGTATGACCTTAGATTTCCGCTTTGCCACTACTTCGACGCTGAGGCCAGCGATTGCTTTCAGATCAAAAATCGCCTTCGCTGCGGGCGATATTTTTGGGCCCCTTCGCATGCGGTAAATGCTTTTCATCGCTGCATTTTTCATCCTCAATTCATGGAGGATGGTTTCGTCATCGAGCCATTCAAGGACGCCTCTGATCACGACAATCAGGTCCTTGTCCTGATGGAGCTGATTGGTCGTGTAAGGGATTTCATGCCCTTCTAAGGCAGAAGTAAGTTCCCGAAATCCGTCAACGGTTTCGGGGTAGACGATGATGGCTTCAGATACCACTTTAGCCGATCTGATTTTTATGTCTGCTTTGCGCAGACCAGATCTCACCTTCTCCCACGATTCCTTCTTGAGGATTCGAATAGGAGGAGGGGCTTTTTCCTTAAGGAGGAGGTTACATATTTAGGTTTTTTCCGGCGACGAACTTCGATGAACATGGTGTCATCTGGCGGATCGATGCTCATTGGAGCATGGCGGCGATGGTGGCGTCGTTGGGGTTGTCGTTGGAGTTGGTGGTGGTGGTTTTGTTATTATTGAGTATGTGCTCTACTGAGAGCAGATACTCACGGAGATCTTTAACGAGGGCGGTAAGCTCGCCCGGTTAAATTTTTCCTACCTGAAAATTGAATAGAAAACGTACCTCCAACAGCTTACCCGCATGTTTTGTATATTGCTTAGCTAATATTATATTAATCATTCTTTTATAATATAAACAATACAATGGATTCAATAATATGGCCGCCAACTCTTGGTTTTTGCATACCACACTGATTCTTTGCGAGTTTTTAAAAGTTCTAAAATTTTCAACTAATATCGTGCCGCAAACACCGTGTTCATTCAGCAAATTCATACGACCGGTCCGGGGAAACCGTTTTGAGTCAATTGATGACATAAAAGGCGTGTTGCTGCGCGCATTGAAGGCTATTCCGGAAATTGACTTTGACAACTGTTTCGAGGATTGAAAAAAACGTTGGTACAAATGTACTGGGAGGTTAAGACAGATTACTTTGAGAGAGACGACTAGGATAGATTTTGAAGAATAAATAATGAATTCTAAAATTATGAAAAATTCTTACAAATGTTTGTTCCGATGTGTTTTCAATTGTGAAATTTTAGGTTTAAGATTTTTCTAATATTTCTGTTTAGTTTATGAGATTCTAATCTTTGCGAATATATGAGCCTTAATGTCTTGTTCAACTTGTTAAGTTTTTTCGAATTCCCAAAAAAATTGGCCCATATTGCAATGTTTGTTAAGAAAAATTTTGTGATATTTTTTTTGTAACATCGACTATATTAATGCAATTGTTTTTACTTATAGAAGTAAGAAAGAAAAAATAATAAAATGGAATGAACACAATCAATAATCGCGCTAACCTTAGTCCCATGTCGCGATCTTATCAATTGAAAATATTTGACAAGTAAATGCATAGACAAACCCTCTCAGAGAGTGTAGAGCTTCATATAGACAAATATATATATGTACATAGTATATATTCTACTGAAAAGCTGAATAAAATAGAAGTTAGTCATACCGGAAATTCCGTAGTAGTCAGATTAACTATATATAAAAGTCTCAAAAATAACGCAAAATTTTAATTTATCGTCACTTATGTAGCAAAGTCTTGACAACCCTAAAAAAAAGAAAAATTGTAAACTTTAATACCCTTCACAGATACAAAAGTTCCCTACGAGTACTAGATTTTAATCGTTCAGTTTGTATGGCAGCTATATGCTATAGTGGTCCGATAAATGAGCTCTTGAAAACTGAAGGACTGCTTCCCGTATATACAGTCGCAACATTCTTAATTTGAAGTTACATCAGTAGTATTGCCCTGCATATCATGGCTTGAGAAAATCATTAAAGTTCGTTGTTGGGACCTACCTTTACAGTCGTAACTACTCTGTATGGTCCTGGGGTCGAATCAAACCTCAAACATCTCATTTTTAGTACTTTGTGGGACAGAGTGATTGAAATGGAATGCGACAACGCACGTGGTCGACAAAATATGAGCAAGTGAACCCCACGAGGTGGATTCTGGTCGTTGACGACCTGAAATAAACTTAAGGATCGTGGCTGCCACAAATGGGAGCAATCCCCCTACAACCCGTGGATACAGTAAAACATTAAGGGCTCGTCTTGGATATTATATTTTACACCTAGTATTACAAAAGAGGACGTTATAAGAGCGGTGGTTAAAATTGTTCGATGGGTGTGGCATCGCCCACATTTCATATCTTAGCACCTCGACCAAATTCAACCAAATTTAGAACTTAAAACTATATGGACTTTCATAAATTCCAATGAGTTAAATAAGACCACGACATCTTATACTTACACTTTCCAGTATGCAAATCAGGCACCAACAAATATATCGGGATAAAACTTTTAGCGAGTAGTATCCCTGAGATCTGATATCTTATGATCAAAAATTGTCCAAATCCCCAGATACCGAATACGTAGATCAAAGTTCCAATTGCGAACTTTTTATCGAAAATATCGTTCAATCTGTCAGATATATTACATAAATTCGGAGAGAACCCTTTTCCTATAATGATATGGCTGGATGGTTTCAATCGGTTCAAAAATACCCTTAACCCTCATCTACCTAACAGAAAGATTTTCGAACTTCCGGTTGGCTTTATACCGCATATATCGGTCAATATGTAAGTTATTTTAATAAGATACGGAGAGCATGATTTTCTAATAATGGTTCATTTATGCGCCTAAAATGAATAAAATCGGGCGAAAACTTGGCTTAGACACATACTTATTAGAAATATTTAAAAAATTAAAATTATAAAAAATTATTATTTTTGTTTAACATTTTCGAGCTATACATTTTTACCCTGCCACTGCTTGCTGTATGGAACAAATTCAAAAAATAAAATAATTAAATAATATTTTCACCACAAGGCAACCCGACTGCGGCTTCAATATATTGCATTTTCATTATTCTTTAAACGCAGAATGCAATTATTGCCATTTAACACAAATTTTATAATTAGCGAACGCCATTTAATTATTAGCACTGCAGACCGCTAGCCATTTTTTTTTTTGCAAAATTACCTAAAAAGAGTCAGAGTAATGAAAAATAATAATCCAACACATTTCAGCTTTTCATATTTTTTTATTCTTATTCATAACATCTGACGACAAAGAACAAAGTGACGCAATAAATTGAAGCCATTTAACCGCGAGCTCCATAGACGCACTTGTTGTAGTTCAAATTGTATTGCGAGTTGGGAGGACATTCGCCATGGATGGGACGCTCAGCCAGGCAGAGCTTATTGCCAGAATCCCACTTGAATTTGACCGGGCAGCTTTGACCCATAACGGCGCAAATCGCGGCAACGAAGAGAGCGAGGAAGAATAGCACTTTCATGATGAACTGGGAGGAGAGCAAAAATTAAAAAAAAAAATTATATATATTTTTTAAAGAAAGGATTGGAAAGCTTGTTTAACGTTATTATACTACTTTGCTTTAAAAAATAATTTTTTTTTTGATATTTGTTTCAGGAAAAATATTTTTAAAAAATTTTTTTTATTCTCAGCACTCACTTTATATATATTTTCTGTTTGCTTGTCAAGTTGGAAACTCAAACTGAATCAGTTGCGCTAAACTACAGTTAATTTATAGATTCAAAACAAATAGAATTCGTTCAAAGCGCTGCTGACTACCGACAGCCGGCTTATCAGCTGACCTTTGTGGCACGGTAGGCACCCCTAAATTGTAAACATGTGTTTGTGCTACACAAAAATCTTAAATTCAAAACTTTTTCTATTTGCCCTCGGAGAGTTTCGGTGATTACTACCAGTAGCGGCTGAAATTAACCGAATAATGCAGGAAAAACGACAGAGTTGCCGATCACAGAGAGCGGCAGAGATTGTGTGAGAGAAAGAGCTTTAGATTACATATGCATATGTATGTATGTATGTTATACTTGAGAAAGCAATCGTTTTTCTACGAAGTGTGGGTCTAGTAAACATCTGTTCATGTATGTATGTATATACATATAAATTCTAATGAAAATAAATAAGTAAATTAATTTCTTATCAGAACTATTTTTGTGAATTTAAATACACTGTTTTCGAAAAAGTTGCATAGCGGAACAATGGTATTAAATTTATAAAAATTTAGAAAACGAAATCTTGGGAAAAGCGATTAGGATCTACTATAGTTACGCAGTTGAAGATGAAAATCGAATTTGAGTAGCTTAAATGACTGTATGAGCTAGCTGTCTCTGAGCAATCTATTAATTCAAAACTCCTGTGAACGGAGGGAAAACACGTTCCAAACTTCGCCGTGGTTTATGTTTGCAATGCAAGTAAAGACAAGTAAAACAAGTAAGGAAGGGCTAAGTTCGGGTATCACCGAACATTTTATACTCTCGCATGATAAAGTGGTAATCGAGATTTCATTATACGTCACTTACATGTTTTTCAAATACCGTATTTTTGTAAAGTTTTATTCCGCTATCATCATTGGTTCCTAATGTACTATATATTATACAGAGAAGGCATCAGATGGAATTCAAAATAGCGTTATATTGGAAGAAGGCGTGGTTGTGAACCGATTTCACCCATATTTCGTACATGTCATCAGGGTGTTAAGAAAAAATTATATACCGAATTTCATTGAAATCGGTCTAGTAGTTCCTGAGATATGGTTTTTGGTCCATAAGTGGGCGAGGCCACGCCCATTTTCAATTTTTAAAAAAAACCTGGGTGCAGCTTCCTTCTGCAATTTCTTCCGTAAAATTTAGTGTTTCTGACGTTTTTTGTTAGTCCGTTAACGCACTTTTAGTGATTTTCAACATAACCTTTGTATGGGAGGTGGGCGTGGTTATTATCCGATTTCTTCCATTTTTAAACTGTATATGGAAATGCCTGAAGAAAACGACTCCATAGAGTTTGGTTGACATAGCTATAGTAGTTTCCGAGATACGTACAAAAAACTTAGTAGGGGGCGGGGCCAAGCCCACTTTTCCAAAAAAATTACATCCAAATATGCCCCTCCCTAATGCGATCCCTTTTGCCAAATTTCACTTTAATATCTTTATTTATGGCTTAGTTGTGACACTTTATAGGTTTTCGGTTTCCGCCATTTTGTGGGCGTGGCAGTTGGCCGATTTTGCCCATCTTCGAACTTAACCTTCTTATGGAGCCAAGGAATACGCGTACCAAGTTTCATCATGATATCTCAATTTTTACTCAAGTTACAGCTTGCACGGACGGACAGACGGACGGACATACGGACGGACGAACAGACAGACATCCGGATTTCGACTCTACTCGTCACCCTGATCACTTTGGTATATATAACCCTATATCTGACTCTTTTAGTTTTAGGACTTACAAACAACCGTTATGTGAACAAAACTATAATACTCTCCTTAGCAACATTGTTGCGAGAGTATAAAAAACACAAATATCTGACAGTGTATGTAGCACCACCCCCGGAAGAACAGAGTACCTGAATGAGAACTGGTAAAAAATAAACGAAATGAACCGGAATCCAAAAAATCAGAGCCAATTATCTCAAAATGGAAGCTGAAGCGTACATAAGCTCTGGTGATTTCGAAGACTAGCGACAGGCAGGTATGCTGAAGAAAAGGAAATCAAACCCTAGACTTCAAGCCCTCGGCGACAGCATGAGCAAAGCAAAGAAAACAGCTAAAGACGTAGTGCTACCAAATTCATGCGACGGCTTAAAGGCAAAACAAAAATTGCCTTACAAGTCTCCCCTTGTCAATCTCAACAAAACTCTTCGGCGCAAATAAGTTAAGAATAGGTTGGATTAATTGTAGGATCCTAGAACTTACAAGACCTGTTTGTACTCAAATCCCTGAGTTTGGTCATATATTGCGCAATCAATGTAGAGAAAAAGGCGCATGCCGCATAAGGATGCAGTAAGGAGCTATTATATCTCTTATGCCCACAAGAGACGAATAAGTACCCAACTGCTTCGGATCACCTCTTAGATGCGCTGTGCTTCCACGGACATGATCTATCACCAGCCTACGGCCTCGGGAAGTGCTTGGCCCGACCGATGACTAATGTTGCTGTTGCAAACTACAAAATCAACTATCATCAAAATCATTAAGCGATAGCTCCAGGAAAATGGGTTGTTTCGACGGATACTGACCAGAGGGAAAGAGTTGTTAAGTGAGGTAGGAGAAGAGGTAGTGTTAGTGCCCAAACTCTTTGCATACAGGATATATTACTAATCCGGAGTCTCTTCTGGATATATACATAGGATCTACATAGTAGGGGTTTAACCTGTTACACTATCCAAAATTAAAATGCGCTCGGGTCACTATATGTTGATGCGGACATCGATGGGTATTTTTCCAACGAAAAAAGACTCCACTTACTTGGAGTCAATCAAAGTGTTAATAGCTCCGCTATGAATGGCGATCAATACATGCCAGATGTTAGACTTGACCGAAATTGCGTCGGTATAGTATTGTTGAAATTCGTCAACATATTGTCGGAATGTGCTCTTGATGTTTCTACGAAGCGGTTTCGGTTGCAGATGACTGCAGAATGATTTCTACAAAAATATACCAAAAAAAACTATTCGGGGAGGAGTGTATTATGTTTCCTAACCGTAAGCATGCGAAGCTTACTATGATGGTATACGACGGTGGACATATGATGGCAGTTCGGAATGCGTGTGGTAGTCGAGAGTACGGTGACCTTCTTCAACTGCGTCCTGCTGTTTCCCAACGATCATATTGAGACATCATATATAATTACATTAGGGCGGATTGCCTTGCAAGTGGACATCAATGTTTCATTGTCTTTGTTCCAGGTTCCCGAGAATCTTGTTGCGACACTGTACTATGTGGATGTAAAGGTTGTGCACTGACTTCAATTTTAACGTCTTTGACAAAACTGTTGAGGTCTAGTCTATATTTCTTTGTCCAGTTGGTCAATATCGGCGCTGAGGTTCTAGAAGGAAGGACTTTTGAGCTCCTTGAAGTGCAGAAGAGAAAACAAGGAACAAGAATTTCACTTTTGAACACATGTCATCGATAACAGTTCGCGACGTGTATATTGTACAGTCTACAGAGGACGAGTTAATAGACATTTTCTCTGGTGGAGTAGATAGTTTTGATATGTAGAAGTTAAGCACTGCAGTACCTCCTGTTTAATTCTTCTCAGCTTAAAATTTTAACCCCAAAATAGTACAATTACTCGATTACGCCGACCGCTCAGACAATTCACCCATCACTTCAGCACTGGAGGACTCTTCTAGTGTTATTGACTTTGGCAAAAGCTTCTGACAAGTGCAACGCTGTGTGTGATTTTTGATTAAGCCCATAAGTTGGCTGTGCGTTTCTGACGTTAAGTGCTGTGATGGTTCTGTGTACTTTACGGAAACCATGTCGCTGACTGACTAGACTCTGATAGTGTGTGAAGGTCGAAACTAGCAAGGCCCCAAGTATCAACCCTGATGGGAAAGGAAAGCTATCGACCAATAAGAAATTAGACATAAGAGAAAGCGCTTTTCCACCGTACTAAAGCATCGACTCTCACCTCCGTCATCAGCACGGCCAAATTGTTAAAATTAAGCTATTTTATATATCTCAAATCAAATACTCGAAATATACATATGTATCTTCCAACAAAAATTAGAGTTAATAATAAAAAATCATTTCGAATTCTTTTATGGAATTTCTTTTATCCTCGCTTCACTAAGCTTAACTTAGTTAGATGACCTGATATAACCGAAAGTCATAAGAATAAGAAATCCAACTAACCTAAAAACTTTCGAAATCAAATCTTAATGCCTATTAGAAATTGTCACCCAATTTTGTGCAAAATTTTCTTTTCTGAAATTAATCAAGCGTTTAATGAGCGCGTGATTGCAAACGCCGGTCATTTATTGTTCCAGTGATTATTTATTGCTCTTAATTGAATTACAGCACTGACCTACTTAACGTTTGTTCGCCTTTTTGGCATTTTGTGCGTAGCTCTAGCACGTCGAGCAACTAGTAAATACTAATTTGCAGCAAGCTGGGGTTAGTGACTACTGATAAGAGCAGGTTTAAGCGCAATCACTCTTTTAGTGTTGCCGACTTTTAGGCTTATATGAAATTCAATCAGTAGCTTTCAGTGAATAAAAGCTTAAAAGTGTGCTTTGCAATGAGTTTATATGGCCTTAAATTATGTTTGGAGTAATACAGCACAGCACAGGGTGTCAAGGTAAGGCATTCAATTGTTATATTTTAGTAAATCTGTATTACATATATTTCGAAATTTTCCAAAAAGAAAGGGAATAAAGTTTAATTAACATTTAGGGTCATTTTCTCAATCTCGGGTTAGCAGTCATCTGTTTGTCTTTTGGTAATTAACATTTTTATAATCAGAACTTAACCGACAGACATTGAGCAAACTGCTCTAAAAGTTGTTCATATTAAAATTATTATTGGAAATTGCAAATGAGTTGGTCGGTTCATCCTCACCATCAGCAGAGAATGAAATGGGAATGTTAGTTGTTGAAAGAGATTCCCTACCCAGGATGAAAGAATTCGTAGAAGCCTACCACCACCAGATTCGATTGTATTTCTGTTACTTTACAAAGTGTGATCCTGCGATTGGCGGGCATTTTCCAGTGGTGCAGGGGTTTAATCGCAACGTCATTCGGTCCTTCTCAGTCGGTGTGCGTGGTTCTGTAAAGCATTCCTCAGATGGGTAGCCAGGGACCGAATTCGTACGATGACCTAGAGCTGACACCTTCTAATGCAGGGTGTTTGCGACCCAGAAGCTAGGCGCAAGTTTAGCTTTCTGGTCCATCGCTAGACGCGAGAATCAGAGGTGTCGCTTGGTTAACTCAACCTACAGGAAGGCGAAACCGACTAGCGGACAATTAACTTCTCAAGAAGCACCGGGTGCAAACGGATCGCGAGGTAATCAGAGGAAATCACAATTAGAGGGCAACGCTCCGCCCCAAGTCCCTCCCCCAGGCGATTCAGGGCCAGCGCAAATACTCGGAAGCTCAAAAAGGCATACGTATGGCGGTGCTTCGCCGCAACTATCTGGCGGAGTTTTTGGGGTCGGAAGAACTAAGATAACATCATGGATGAGATATATAGGTGGCGTGGGTGCTTTGGATCTCTCTATGGTCTTTATTTCAGATAAGTAATACTTTTAGTCAGCTTTAATACCTCGGGTAGGGTAGTTGACAGCAGCATCGACGATGCCGGATACAGACTTAACATCACCATAGATGATGAGTCAAACAAATTTCTTCCGAATCGAGGGTTCACGTTGGCACCATGATAATAAGGTCCTGGAAGGCTTAAACGACGGCTGTAAGGACACGGCAGAGCACAAGATGCTGGTGGATGAGCCATCCACTCATGCCGCCACCGACAGAGTCATTGTTCGTGGCAGTAACAGTGCTAATAAGCAGTGACAATAGTGTGTGTGTTATACGAGGCATAGACTGTGTCGCAGGTAGAATTTAGTGAAAGGACACAAAAAAAGTTCAAGATAGCGGAAGCGATCTAGCAGGCGCCGCCAAAAAAGTAGTGGTCGTAAGAGGGAGGAGATCACATCTCATCGCGTTGGTGCCACCGTGTCGTCAACGCGGAGAGAGTGTGCGGGGGTTCTGTCGCGAGCGCTCTTACCCAGGACGGGCAGTCAGCTACCTCAAGCAGTCCCACCATTATACGATGGGGAGTTGGGTTTGGTTTGGACGGAGAGATTTCAAAATACATCGAGGTTGGTGTTTCCATGCGAATAGAGAAGAGCTACGGTTGTTTCTCTCTTGAAGTTCCCCGATAAGATCATGAGTGATCCTCGTTCTTATTGGGGCATCAGTCTCCCTCCGGTGCTTGGAATAGTACTGGAGAGAGTTATGGTGGAACGGATTCAGGAGCAACGCGGGGTATGTGGTCGGATTGGCAGTATGTGTTTAGGAAAAGGCGCAGTGTAGAGGATGCTTGGATGTACGTTCAGAATGTTGTTAGAGAGAACGTCAATGTCCTTGGCATATCTATTTGAAAGCCAATGCACCTACACCACGTATCGGCCGCCTCGGCAGTTATCGCAACTATATTCCTCTCGGATAACCTAGAGCGCTAGCTTGGGCATCAAAGGCATAGTATACTTCGGTAAGTCTTCAACTATCGAAACTGCAAAGACTTTCTTGCGTCTGTGCGTCTGGGACATTGAGGGCTTTTCCAACCGCAGCACTTGAAGTAGTGCTGGAGCTCACACCGCTCGCACAAGTGATCTGGTAGACGGCGAATCATACCATGCTTCTCATGACAACAAAAGAGTATGAAAAAGGCAGGAAAGTTTCGTCTCAGCAAATGAATGCCTTAGGGTTAACTTCAAGATGAGGTTTAAAATTACTGTCGGTAGTAAGGTGGACTAGAGTGTTACCATACTTGACTACTAAGGGCAGTACTACTTGGTTGTTTATTGACACCTCGAAGACACCGGAAAGCATTGGAGCAGGCACTGCGGCATACAAAGCTTTCCATATCAATGGGATATTTTCCGAGCATTTTCAAGCAGAAGTCTTTGCTATTGTGATGTAGAAATTAATTTTCAAAGCAACTATCGTAAGCAGCGCTGCAGGCTCAAGAAAAACTTACCAATATGGGATGGCTTCTTGTACAAACTGCTGGTTTTACGGCATGGAACCGTAAACTTCAGAACACCCGATGGTAGATTGCACAGCAATTTGTAGACTCAGGCGCAGATCCATTTACGTGGATAGAGATGGTATAGCCTCAAGGCTGGGCTTTGTTTCTTGGAATTCATCAGAGTTTTGGGCCTTTGAGAATACCTATAACGGAGGAGAGGGCACAATAAACCCTAGATCGCGGTGTAAACCTCATCTTATTTCTATTCTATTTTATTCTACAAGGTGTGTGCGATGCAAAATTGTGCTTTTGGGATGAATTCACCGGAGGTCCTAGCAAATCGATGACGCCGGAATATTACGATTATCGTTCATAGGAAAGTAATTGTACAATATTTGTGCCTAAAAATATCTATTATTGGGAGATTTAGCATATACTCTGAGGGAGTATCGATAATGCAAACCCATGTTTTATACTGCATTGATTCTCACGAGTTCTTCACTAAAATTTCAACCACTATCGTGCCTCAACCACCGTATTCGCCTGATTTAGCTCCGTCTGACTTCTGGCTATTCAACAAACTCAAACACTGCTCCGAGGAAAACGTTTCGAGTCAATTGAAGCAATTAAACGTGAATCGCTACGCGCATTGAAGGCTATTCCGTAAATCGTTTATAAAAACAGTCTCGGGAATTGGAGCAAACGTTGGCACAAGTGTATTGAAGCAAAGGGAGATTACTATGAGAGCGACACCATAGATTTTGAAGAATATGTATATTAAGAGTTTTAAAATCATGAACAAAGTCTTACTACTATTTTTTGCTCATTTGTAGCACATGAAACATTAAATAAATTCCTCTTGTTCTTAACACAATTTTACGTTTTGCAGGACACCCTCAAGTTGTGGAATTTTTTTAGTATTATTTTAGCTTCCCGAACACTTACTCAAATCAATTAAAACTATGTATCTAGGTAGCATTTTCGTTGCAGAAATGTTTTACTCCTAATCCTATTTGCTAGCATTAAATATTCGAAATCGAAATGTAAACCTGGCCTGGTGAATTTCTCCGAATTTTTCCACAATTATAAATTTTGTGATTAGCTTACACCTGGAAAAGTTCCCATCGTTGAAATGCTCCACAACAGCTCTCAATTGCATAAAATCCCTAAACGTGATAAATATGAAACATGACCACAACAACAAATAGCAGATGAACTTAACAATATTCAAATTGTAAAGCAATTCTGGGAAAGAAAGAGAATGAACATATACTACATATAGTTCAAATCTGCCATGAACTGAACCATACATTTGGATGTGTGTATTGTTGTATTGAGTTGATTTTATGTTAATAGAACTGAGACTATAACTGAACCAGCACGCAGTAGTTATGTGTGTGCGACGGAGTGCAAATTCGGTATTGGTGTTTACGGTAATTGGTGCAGCACAAAACACTTTCTGGAAATGAATTGGCGAAAAGGGAAATATTGAAAATCTCTCTCCTCTCCTAGGGAACAAATTTGCCTTATTGTGTGTGGTATTTTGCCGAAATCGAGAGGGTCATGTGTACAACAAAATCAAAGCTCACACATACATACTTATTTACACACCCCAACACAAGCGCTTGGTAGACCTTACAGGTCAACTGAAAAGTACCCGGTCTGACATAGATGGCGATATTAGAAAACGAGGGTATAAATTTGACAACTGTTGGATCATTAGCTTAATTCACAAGCTCATTTTGAGTAAAAGCAACTTTTGTTGTTATTGTGAAAAAAATGGATAAAAAGGAATTCCGGATGTTGATAAAATATTGTTTTTTGGAAGGAAAAAATACAGCTGAAGTGAAAACTTGACTTGAAGACGAGTGACCGGACTTTGCCCCAGGAAAGTCAGCCATCAAGTAATGGCAAAATGACCACCGAAGATTACAAACCCAGTGGACGCCCAAAAGACGTTGTTACCGAAGAAAACATTAAAAAAGTACAAAAAATAATTTTGGATGACCGTAAAATGAAGTTGTTCTCTCTAAAGATATCAGCTGAACAAGTGTATCATATCATTCTCGAATATTTGGTACGAGAAAGCTCTGTGCAAAGTAAATGCCGCGGGAGCTCAGTTTTGACCAGAAACAACGACGAGTTGGTGATTGGGAGCAGTGTTGAGATCTTGAAGCGTAATAAACCCGAGTTTTTGCATCGATATGTGACAATGCATGCAAAATGGTCCCAACACTTCACTCCAAAGTCCAATCGAAAGTCATCCGATTGGACTGCACACGATGAACCCGCTCCACAGCGTGGAAAAACGCAACAGTCGACTGGCCAAATTATGGCGTCTGTATTTGACTATCTTGAATAAGTAAGAACCATCAACAGCCACTATTAACTATATAGCGTTACTGGACCGTTTGAAAGACGAAACCGTCGATGTTGCTGTTTCAGCAAGTCAGTGAAAACCATGAAAAAAACCTACGAATTGGGCTTCGAATTGCTTCCGAGTTCACCGTATTCCCCAGATCTTTCCAGCAGCGACTATTTCCTGTTCTCAGCTCTCGAAAGAATGTTTGCTGGGAAGAAATTTCCGTCGTATGAAAAGGTGTTCGCCGAAACTGAGTCTTATTGTGAAGCAAAGGACAAGTCTAACTACAAGAATTAGTATCGCAAAGTAGGAGGGGTACTGTGGTCGGTACATACATCAGCGTTGAAGGAAATTTTGTTGAATAAAAACAAATGAATTTTGTCTAAAAATGTGTTTTACTATGGTAGATCGGGAACTTTTCAGTTGACCTGTTTTGTACTTATTAATGTAACCACAAAAATATGATTTAGGCTTGCAATTTATGGGTAGAAGTGTGTGTAATCCTACATGTATGTTCGTCCGTGTAAGAATTGTTGGAACACAGAAGCATAAGCCTTTGAAATAGATACACTTAACTAAAAAATTTAGAAGGGATTGTAAAAACTCCAAATTAATTTAAAAACAAAAAATTATTGATTAAGAATGATTCATGTTCCACGCTGGGTTAGAAAACTTTCGCAATCCCACTAGTGTTGGTTGTTGTCTAAGGCTTACCGAGGTTGTTAGAAGCCCATAGACGCCTGTATGCACGAACACAGAGGAACCCTTAATGGACTTTGGATATGGGTACCCTTTCTTGCCAGCTCATCGGCTTTACAATTTCCGACGATTCCACTGCAGCCAGTCACCCAGACAAGCTTAATACGGAAGTAGCTTTATGCTACTGCTAGTGAGGTCATGCAGTGCTTGATTAGTTTTGAGGTCACTGTCAGCGATATCAAGGCCTGTATAGCAGCTCTGCTGTCTGAGCGGAAGCATATCTCCACAGAAGGTGCCACAATTCGTTGAGAAATTTGCTGCCATCTTAAGGGCTGCTACTTCCGTTTGAAAGACACTATACGTACAGTGCTCTTGCAGTCCGAAACAAGAGTTGAGTGATAGCTCGCTCCAACATTCCCCTTGAGTTTCGATTTATTCGTGAAATTCTCCTTCCAACATTATCTTTGAGCTTCGATTCAACGATGATAAGGCGCCTCTTTTCCAGCAACTCCACCTTACATCCTTACATTTCGGAGGTACGTGCGCGGAGATGCCGCTTGGAGTATGTTCCGCAGCGCAGTGGTCCAAATTATCAGAGATACCAATTGATAGGTAGTAATCACTTGGTGCTAATCCCGCACTATAAGGTGAATGCTGAAGAAACCGCTCACTAAGCTCTCGGAGCTTCTGGCGAGAAACTATCAATATGGTGGTCTGGCGTTTTTAGCTAGAACACAATTCTACTTCTATTGGCTAAAGCTGGCCGCTTCTGGTCGATTGTTTCCTTCAGAAAACAGATCGGAATGATCGGCTCACAGTGTTCGTAGATTGTTCCTTCCAATATCAAATAATCAACTTTTCATTATCAGAAACTATCCGCTTCAGAAATCGAACGTTTTTGTACGGATTCTACTGGAAGTTCTGTCTATGGGGACATGGCTGCAGCCATAGACTGTCGTATTACTAGTCTTCCAGGCAAAGGCTACATATAAATATGTACAACGTAGGTGATTTACAATATGTTCTTATTTTAATGAACGAAACTGTAAGTCTGCAACATTATTCAAAAACAATCTGGCCATATGTAAAACTCGGCGCGGTTAACGCTGAATGTGGCCGAATTAGTGTAGCATTTAGTGGCGTTTATCAGAAACGACGACCACAACGGCAACAACAACAGTGCACTTATGACACCTGCTGGCCGTCTGCTAACTGCGCTTTGCTGTTGCTGGCGCTGGCTGTACTTAACGGCGATTTGTGTGTGCGCTCGTTTCTGGGTCTGTTTGTTATGACGCAGACGTTATTGCTGATTATTGTTGTTGTTGTTGCTGCTGCTATGAGCACATAATGTTGCCCATTGCTGGTGGAACCTATAATTTTGTTAGGCGCTCGCTCGCAAAACGAAACGGCTCAATTAGCGTTGAATTATCGCCCATGGAGAGCTGGCTGGGCTGCTGTTGAAGCGCGTCTAAACGACGCGCGCACATATAGCTCTCTGCAGCTCATGATGCGGGCGCGCGTGTGACGGCCGCACCGCTTGATTTGTGACATTCATCGTTTAGTCATGAACTGGAAAAACTGTGTGCAGCGCGCCGCCGCGCGGTGTCGAGCATACGAACTTGCGGTACAAAATATTGCAATAACTTGCCTGCCGCGCACCAACCAACCGACGACCAAACGACCAACTAAATTGAATGTACATCGGCTGGTAAGTACGCGTATGTAGCTGGTATGCTTCCAACTGCCATTAAATGACATGGCGCCACCACCACAACTAAACACATTGCTGCGCGCACGTACATATGTGAGCCGTGGTTCGCGTCCGCAACCGCGTACCCTGCTTGCGCCGCAGCCCGCTGGCAAAGCACTCAGCTGTACGAAATGTGCAATTAGAGCGCATATAACTGTTGGCACATGTGGGCATTGACAGGCGTACATTGTGGTCTGGGTTCGGGCATATTTGTATGACTTTGTCCTTTCCACATCATTGCTCCGCAAGCCTTTATGCGCCTGGCCGCCGCTCGGCCGTATGCCTGTGATGAAGTACCATTTCATTGCTGCTTTTTTAATTGCGGCTAAATGTTATGGAATTTCGTTCTGGATTGAAGTTAGCAATTTGTTTGTTTTCTCCACCGCTGATTTTACTGTGTGTGTGTGTTATTGTGTGTTATCCTGATTGTGCTCTGTTGTTTATTTGCTTTTCGGAAATGCTTTTCGCTAATGGAAAAAGTTCATAAATACAAAAGCCAAACGGCAAACAGTGAACAGCGAACTACAATTCTACAGGTGCGCCCCGGCTCCGGGCTGCGGTAATGTGCACCAAATTGCTTGCCGCTCTGCCTGCCCTTCGTCAGTTGGGTGGCTCGTGCCACTGCTACTTTCGGGTTTTCGTTAATCGCCGTGGCAACTTGGCGGAAATTGCGACATTTACGAAAAAACCGTTGGACTGCTTTCAATTATACGCTCATTGGCTCAATTAAGCTGAACTCCGTTTTGGCAAATGAAATAAAACAACCACTACAGCAACAAATACCGAATTGCTGACAAAAAATATTAAGGCTTTACTCACCTCCGCCTGGTATACTGCTGAAGGAGCCTAAATGGCCTGAAAATATTGAAAAATATTAAAGCTTTTGACGGTATATTGCAATAACGAGTTGTCTCGGTGGCAAGTAGAAAGCTTTTCGACTTAGTTAGGTTGTATTTTGCAATGTCATACAATAGCTAGTCTTCCAAGACTGCACTGTATTCATGTTTCTCGAGATATTTTTGTACCTCCATGACGGAAGTACCGTAAAATTCCAGAACCTGTTATTTTCTTTCGCGTTTGTCACAGATATATTTATTTCCAAACAATTATAAATACTAAGGCCCGCAGTTTTCGCTTAGAGTTTACTAATCTCCAAAAAAAAGTATTCCAAATATGGATCCAAACCCTTAAAAGAGGGAAAATCTGGCTATGAGCCAGTAGTTGGAACTAGGGCCAGTGACCAAACTTGATTATTTTACCAGACATTCGACATTTTCCCCTATCTCTCCTTCTTCTTTATTGGCCTGGATACCGCTAGTCGTGCTTCCTTTTCGCTGGTTTGGATATTCCAAGTATAGCCAGGTCCTTCTCCAACTGTTCTTTCCCACTGACTGGAGGTCGTCCTCTTCCTCTGCTTCCCCCGGCGGGTACTGCATCGAATTCTCTTAGAGCTAGAGTGTTTTTATCCACTCGGATGTCATGACCCAGCCAGCGTAGAAATTGGCTCTTAATTTGCTGAACTATTGTCAATGCGCAAAAGACCATAAATCTTCCGCAGAACCTTTCTTTTGAAAACAGTTAATGTTGACTAATCAGATGTTGTCATCGTCCATGCCTGTGCACCATATAGCCGGACGGCAATAATGAGTAACTTATAGAATTTGGTCTTTGTTTGTCGAGAAAAAAACTTTACTTCTCAATTGCTTACTCAGTTCGAAGTAGCACCTGTTAGCAAGAGTTATTCTGCGTTGGATTTCGAGGCTGACATTGCTTTTGTTAGTACTGGTTCCAAGAAAGACGAAATAATCTACGACTTCGAAGTTATGACTGTCAACAGTGACGTGAGAGCCGAGTCGCGAGTGTGACGACTGTCTGTTTGATGACAGGAGATATTTCGTCTTGCCATCGTTCATTACCAGGCCCATTTGCTTCGCTTCTTTACCTAGTCTGGAGAAAGCCCAACTAACCCCCCGGATGTTGAGACCAATAATATCAATATCATCGGCATATGCCAGCCTATCTCAGGATACCCATTTAACCTTCACGTTCATATTTATATTCCAAGACTGTCAGCTTTAGCCTTAACTAAATGATTTTCTTGGCATTTCCATGTTTTTCGAACCCTATTCTTTCCACATACAGTGCCTCATTAGTGTCTTCAGTCAGTCTGAAGCCAAGCATAAGCTAGAGGTCACAGTCTCTGTTTTATCAAAAAAGGAATGTTTTTCGAAGTATTTCCTCCTTATGACCGATTTGGAATCTTAAGTGTACTTTTGTAGCATAAAATCTAATTTCAGACACTCTTCATTCCAGTTGTACTCCACATATGCTAACATCGTTTTAAGTAATTAATTTCGAAACCATTCCAACCACCCCTTATACCATACATACAAAGCTCTTTCTGCCATAACTTATACTCCACTAAAAGGATTGTGCGCACTTTCCCTCACTCTGCCCTTTGCGGTTATCTAAGTCCCTCAGGTGACGTTCTTATCCCCTTCCTTGCCGCGCTCTTTCACTTTGTATGCCTGGCAATGACTGCAATTAGAGTTAACTCCACTAAATGTCAAAGGCGACCAAAAAATGTGGTTCAACTGCTTTGCTTTTGTTCGCCCGCTCCCTTTTCACTTTGTTTCTTATTACCTTTTTATTGAGTTTGCTTACAGGAATTTTTACTCACCTCTTTATTGACCGCACACGTTAATGAGTCGGTTTAAATGACACAAAAATTTCACCTTCGACACCTACGTCCTTTTAATTCTTCATATACAAGTAGATGTGGTGGTATGAGGAGGCCTCATTATTTCCGCATTGGCAGGCAGGCGGCAGCAGGCGCACTGGTTCCTGTCGTGTGGTGGCAGTTCGGTTGGCATTTTGCCGGGTCAAAATACTCATAAAATTGTAACTTTTCTCATTAGCGGAATAGTGTGGTCATTATTATATAATGAGATAATGTACAAGGCAAAACGTGGTCGATTTCTTTTTGTTTTTTTTTTTTTCATTTTTCTTTGGTTTCAATTTCTTTGCTTCAAGTACAAACAATAGTCGCGGCATGCTGCTTTTTTGAAAGCCTGCGACAATTTATCATTAAATTATCTTTTATTTTGGCAAAAGTATGGAAAATTATAGCTGGCAGTTACTCGAATTGCCATAAAGAAACAAGATATAGGGCACTAAAGATAATTAAAAATAAATGGCTTTTCATTTTTTCATAATTTTCCACTTATGTTTTACTTTTTTTTCCAAGTTAAGGGAGGGAGTCAATTAAGGGAATTTATAAATTAAATAAAATGTAAATGGAGGTTGGAGCCCCTGAGTTGGTAATTGATTGCCAAACAAGAAAAACCTTAATTTCGGCTGCACCGAATCACTGAAACTCTTCACAGAGGCACTTCTTAGCGCATTTAGGGTATAATCGCTAACTTGATCATTCAGTTTGCTTTTAACTTGATTTTATAAAGATTCAAACTGTAAAACTTAAGCGTAAATTCTAGTGTTGCTTCGACTATAATCTACGTGAAATTTCTTGAAGATACCCTTTTCAATTAGAAAGTTTTCCAAGGACTTGAGTTTGAGCAGTCAGTTTATAAGAGTTACAAGCTATAACAGTCCGATATCAGCGACATATAAGCAACTTCTTGGTGAGAAAAGGACAAGAGCAAATTTACAGAACGACGTCTCAAAAGCTGAGGTGCAAGTTCGAGGATATACAGACGGCTATGGCAACATCGACGTGGATCATTTATAAATGTATAGATTTTATAGGATATCCGACCTTTCTTTGTGGGTGTTGCAGCACCATGACAAACTTAAAATACCCCGTTTAGTCCTACTAGAGAAATGGAAATTGCCGTAAAATCTTTTTGCAGTGCAAACGTGTCAATATATGGCGGCCATTAGCGCCTAAACAGGTGACTCGGATGTCGCACTCACTGCAGGAAATGATAAGAACAAGGTAGCAAGGAAACAATGAAGCATCTCTTGTACACTTTTGCCGCACTAGCAAGGCAATGCTTCAAACATTTGAGGGTCCCACTGGAAGAGGTGCCGATAGTGCGGCCAACGAAGCTTTTGAAATTGACGTCAAGTGCTTGCGCTGAAGGATGACTATTTCTCTTGAACTACGGCACTCAATCTGCCATCGCGAGGGACAAAACCTGTCCTATGCACACCAAGCGAGCCTACCAGACTAACCTATACTAATATAAGCCTAAATTGTACTCAATAAAGCATGTAAAAGGCAATTACTTCTTGCTATTTGAGCTGCTTTTTTGGCATGGATTTATTACCGCGATCGAGATCAGCAAGCAACCATGAAATAACTACGTATTTAGTGAGAAACAGGCCTTTAATTAAGCAGTTAAGGAAATGTCAATAATTTATTACCTAATTGCATTCAATTCAGCCTAAAATATATTACTTAATTGTTTCGTCCATTATTATATTTCATATAGCTGATTAATGCTGAAAGCGACAAGCTACCCTGAGAGGGTAAATTTGTAAGAAACTAATTGTAATATATTTTATATGTAAAAAATCAGTTAAATAACATTTACTCAGCACTTAAGGAACAAGCTAAGACTCCTGAAAATTTCAAGCAACTCTGCGGATAAATAACAGACATTTTAGCAACTTAAACCCAATTTCTATTCGATGGAGAATATGAAACTGAAATAATTAGTATTTAATTGACAAGCAATGAATTCCAAGCAATCGTGGTGAATTAAACTTCCAAAAATCAGTAAACCACTGTGGGCAAAATATAGTAAGACTTGTTAATTTAAACTTCACGCGAAATATTCGTCGAAATATTCTTTCTCCGAATTAAAATGATTGCCAGTGACATCTCTGCCAAAAGTGGCATCAAATAAGCCTTTGGAGATGAGATACGTTTGTCTTTCTGAAGAACATAAAGTGAATTAGGCGATTTTTACGATGAGTGCAATTTTTCAACAAAGAAGTTTAATAAAATTTTGTGTGCGGAATCAATTTTCTGATGTCGAAACGTTCAGTATTGTAGAAAATGCCTTTGGTGATAATTATTGTCGCGAGCAAGGGCTTTCGATTGGTACAAATTTTCAAAGAATATCGATAACGCGTTGATGACGAACTATGTTCAGGACGGCTATTAACAGGATGACCAACAGGTCAATAAAATAAAAGAATTGGTGCTTGGCAACGTTGGAATAACAGAAGTATCAGTGAAAACCATTTTGAGAGATCAATACTTTCCGATTATCAGGATGTCATAAAACGTATTATTACTGGCGTTCAGTTTTGGATCTATGCTTACGACCAGAAAACAGACAAACAATCGGCCGAATATCGTGCAAAGGTCCTCACCTGCAGCAGAAAAAAGGGTCAAAGCAAGTCGAAAATCAAAACTATTTTGGCAGTTTTCTTATATTGTCGAGGTGCGGTGCACTCCGAATTCCTTTCGACTAACCAAGCTGCCAACAAGGAATACTAGTTAAGTGTTATGCATCGTTTGCGCGGAGCTATTCGTAAAAGAGACCGGAATTTTGGGTCGACAACTCTACAACCAAGTATTCGAATGATTTGGCAACTCAAACTACCGCTTCGGGGAATCAGTTTTGAGTCAATTGAAGCCATTAAACGTAAGTAGCTACGCGCATTGAAGGCTTTTCCGGAAATTGACTTTAACAACTGTTACGAAGATTGGGCAAAAACGTTGGCAAAAATGTATTAGGGCCAAGAGGGATTACTTGGAGGGGACGACATAGATTTTGAAGAATAAAGTTACAATTTTAATATTGTCAACAATGTCTTACTGTTTTTTGCTCATAGTAATACATACACTGAAAAAGATTCTTTCCAAATTTCATTGAGATTTCATATATATGGAATGGCCGACAGATCTGGTAAAAAATTAACCGCAGGTTCGAAAATATTTACATTAGTTATATGAGATATTGATGCAATTTCAACCATTTTTGGCACAATAGTATACTAGATATAGAGTATACAGTCAGCAGAAAAATATTCTTCCCGATTTTTAGTACTAGGCCTCACAGATTGACCGTTATGTTCGGTAAAAAATCAGCGAAATGCATTGGAGTCCAGATATTTGGTGTCTGCGTCCTTAAAAAGTTATACAAGGTGTTTTCCAAAGTAAACTGATCTTAAAAAAAAACAAAACAGAACAAAATATAATAGAACGAGTGTTTTAGCTCGTTGGTCGGTATGGTCGCCAGTATGCTGGTGCAAGCCGTTTGAATGGCTTCTACGTCTGCATAACGCTTTCCTTTCATTAGCAAATGCATTTTTGCGAAAAGGAAGAAGGCGCACGGTACCATATCAGGTGAATACGGGGAGTGGTTAATGGTTAAAATGTGATTTTTGGTTAAATAATCGGTAACAAGCGTCGATCGATGAGACGGCGCATTATCGTGCAACAAACGCCAACTTCCATCTTCGCGATATTCGGGCCGAACACAAGGTAGAATACCGCATTAACGTTTTGGCCGGGTGGATCAAATTCTTTGTGGACAATACCCTTGAAATCGCACAGTTTCAACGCAATAAACGCAATAACTTCACTTCCAATCGATGAAATGTCATTAAATTCTCACTGGACTAACGCACCAGTCGACATATAGATGGCGCCACCAGGGGGCGCTAGATTCAAAAAGTTCCCGTTTACTTTGGAAGGCATCTTGTAGTAGACCAATTATGGAAATTTCAAAACTTTAAATAGTTTTCAATAAAAAAAAATTCGAATTAGCTTCAACGGTTTGGCAAATGGCAATGTGGCTTCTCTATAACTGCGATACCCTAAATGTTTACATTACACAATCTTTTAATAAATTTCAATAAAAACAAAAACATAAATTTCAGTAGAATTCCAAAAATTATCTGCGAATATTTTAAAATTACGATGAAAAAGGTATGCACGCGTTTTTAGTATAAAAATGTTTGCGACAGTTTTTCTAAACGAATATTTCAAAATAAAAGCAATTAAAAATTCGCTGGAAAAAGCGGCCGCAGTTTGTAATTTAAAAATCACCGAAAGCCTTTGTCATATTCGACAAACTTTCAAGAACGAAAGTTCAGTAAAACACTTTAAAATTTTAGGACAAATACAACCAAATGAAGTCAGCTTTGAACAGTACATACATACACTTTTCCTTAAACTAAAGAGAGACTTACGAAATCATTTGAAGAAGTAGCCCCCTATGTAGGTCATGTACGCCGCGCCACTGTTGGTAGTCATAACTTTGAAGTCGTAGATAATTTCGTCTACCTTGGAACCAGCATTAACATGATATAAGCCCTGAAATTTAAAGCAACATAACTCTTGCCAACAGATGTTACTTCGTACTGAGCAGGCAATTGGGAAGTAAAATTCTCTCTCGACGACCGAAAGACGAAAAGACCAAAGACCTCGTTATTTCCGTCTTACTATATGGTACGGAGGTTTGGACAATGACATCATCTGATGAGTCGGCCTTAGTAGTGTTCCCCCGTTTACTCCCTTTATAACGGTACTATTCAAAACGACTAAAAGCGCTATAAATCAATAACTAAATGCGTCAGAAACGTTAATATTTGCCGCCGGGATGGCATGAGAAAGCTTTATGGCCTACTTTTTGGTGAAATCCCATATCTCAGAACACGGCTGACGGATTTCGAAAAAATTTGGTAGGGACATTTTTTTCATATTCCTATGCCACTCTGTGAAAATAAGCAAAATCGGACAATAACCACGCCTACTTGCCATATAGCACAATTTTAAATTCCACTCAATTCGTTCAGTTTCCAGTACACAAATCAAAAAGCAATTAATATAATGAGATTAAACTTTGCACGAAAAGTATGACAAAAAATTGTTCAAATCCAAGTGTACTCAAAAGTGTATTGTCTGTTCACGCCCCTTGGTATCGAATATTTAGACCGCTGTACCTATAGTTAACTTTTGTTAGAAAATATCGGTCAATGTCTGAGATATGTAACTGAAATTCAAGTATATTTTTTTTCTAACAATGGTATGTCTGTATGTCAAAAATAGGTTGAATCGGACCAATACTTCTCTTAGTCCCTATATATCTAATATAAATATTATCGAACATCCGGGTGACTTTGTACCGCATATATCGTCCAGTATGTGAGTTATCTCAATTAAAATGACCTAAGGTGTTTTACTCACAGCAGTGCATTTTTGTGCCTAAAATAAATAAATTTGAGCGAAAACTTGACTAACCTCCCATATAACTAATATTATTACAGGATTTTCGAACGTCCGACTGACTTAATCATATGATTAGTTTTTTAATATGTGACATGTTAATAGTATGTGATATTATGAAATATTTATAAAATCTAGTCGATACTACCCCAACTTCCATATACTACCTAAAATGATTTTCGTTTTTCGAAAAAACCGTATGTGACTGTCAGCATATATATGTACATATATATGTATTAGGGTGATTCAAAAAAATTTTTTTTTTTTTCAATTGGTACTCGCAAAAATAGGTTCCTAGACACCTCTAAGAAAGCCTCTCCAAATATGAGTTTTTAATTGTAACGGGAAGGTCCTCCGCCTAACGGTTTTCTATTTTTCTTATTATCAGATAGAAAAATTTATATCTCGCTTCCAACTACTTGAAAAAATATTTTGTTAATTAGGTTTTGTAGGAAATTGAATGCTCTAAAATATGGTCTCTTATGATTTTTTCGTAAACCCAACCGTTTAAAAGATATTAACGGTTGAAATTTGACTATTTTTGGAAAAATTCTTTATTTCTTATTAATTTTATAACTCAATAAAAAAAAATTATTATGAATGATGAAACACATAGTTTTGTAGGAAATTTACTGCTCTATAAAAATGGTCTACTATGATTTTTCGATTAAGCTAAGCGTTTTCGAGATATTCATCGTCAAACATCAATGCATATTAGGGTGGATCAAAAAAAAAAAATTTTTTTTTTCGTTTGGTACTCTGAAAAATAGGTTCCTAGACACCTCTAAGAAAACCTCTTCAAAAATCTATTCATAATAATTTTTTTTCATTGAGTTATAAAATTCATAAGAAAAAAAGAATTTTTCCAAAAATAGTCAAATTTCAACCGTTAATATCTTTTAAACGGTTGGGTTTACGAAAAAATCATAAGAGACCATTCAATTTCCTAAAAAACCTAATTAACAAAATATTTTTTCAAGTAGTTGGAAGCGAGATATAAATGTTTCTATCTGATAATAAGAAAAAATAGAAAACCGTTAGGCGGAGGACCTTCCCGTTACAATTAAAAACTCATATTTGGAGAGGCTTTCTTAGAGGTGTCTAGGAACCTATTTTTGCGAGTACCAATTGAAAAAAAAAAAATTTTTTTTGAATCACCCTAATATGTATGTATACAATAGAGGACCCGCCCACGTTTTACTGTGGCTGATACACACATACATAGGTAGTACTACTAATACCATCTATATGATTTCTATTAGTTAGATCATAAGTATTAGTTAAGGAATAATCGCATTTTTGGTGAAGCAACAAAAATTAATCAAAAAGCATTTCGTGCGTTAAGAAAGAATTGGTTTTTGGGGTAAAAATACTATTAAATTTGGGCTGTGCATCAGTAAAATCAATCGAGTCCAATCGATTGTCAGCCGGGTGGACTGCATATTAAGAAACGGTTCTCAAGCGTGGAAAGACAAAAAATCGGCTGCCAAGGTTATGGCATCAGTCTTGCAATGCTTCGAAAAGATTTCTGTATAACTCAAATTTTAATAGACCTTTTTATCAACACTTCAGTTATGCCGCTATTTTTTATGCCAGAACTTTTGCATTTTTAAATTGCCTGTCAAGATACCCCCTCCAATAGTTAGCAGGTATGAAAAAAATGTTATAGCTACCCATAGATGTCTTGAATCACTCATTTTATTACTTAAGAACGAACAACTCTGTCCACGTTATGAAAACTTGTCTGCAGATGTCGGCTTTTACTTTGGCATCGTTTTGTTTATTGCACGTTTACGCCAATTTAAAGTTTGAATGTTGGATACTGCGATGGTAGCGCAATCTATCGGTCAAACATTCCAAAACTAGCAATTGATTACAAATGAAAAAATAATTTAAAAAAACAAATTCCAGTAGACCAAATTGTGAATCTAAACCATTCTCGAATCTCCTTGAACACACACAAAAAATTTCATCAAAATCGGTCCAGCCGTTTAGGAGCAGTTCAATTACAAACACACGGTCAGAAGATTTATATATATAAAGATATAAAATTGTAAAATGAAGATCTTTGACTCATTTGCAATGGCCATAAGTATGTCTATTCAGAGAACGTCAAGAAGTGTGGGTGTTGTTATGAAATGGTGAGAGTTTATAATATTTACAATACTTTTATATAATTATGATGACCACGCGTTGCCTTCCAGCAGGAGAAGAAAATTGAATATGTGATGAGTAGTCCTACATAATAGCAGCAGGCGTTCTTGAGTCAAACTGTCTTGCCTATATATTCGGTGTTCCGTTTGTGTCGTGTTCGTTTCAACGTTCCTTGTAAGCCAGGAGCAACTGACTTGCTGACTGCCACGTTGGATTATAATTTATTGCGCCTCGGCTCGGCAATTATATTTTTAGGTAGCATACTTTTCTATAAAAATTTGCGACGTCGAAGTTGAACAAAATCAACTTTGAATGGCCAACATCTGAATCACCCTTTGATTTTGCGAGTGTTATACAAATTTGAGGTGGAACGCTGACCAATTTTTCATGGCATACAATAACATATTGATTACCGAGGCTGTTAGACTTGCCAAGCGAACGCGAGTTTGAACCAGAAAGCTTGCAGAAGGCCTTGGAAAGCTTTTTATTTCTCTTTAATGCATTTAAAAATATATCACTCAATATGAGCCGCACTGTTTCCATAGTGATTTCTATATTAAATAATTTTTTTTTTCCATCATAGAATTATGTTCAAAAATTGTTAAGTCAACCACAAGTTTACATAACTATGTTGACTATGATTTGATTAAACTGCAGATTGACATGGCCAACACGGCGATAAGGCAATTATTTACAAACATGTTCAGCTTGCTTGCACATACAAATATACTTGTACATAAATTTGCAAATGGACTGAGAAATATGTAAGAAAAAAACATAACTTCGGCTGTACCGAAGCTATAATACCCTTCACAGGTGCGTTTCATTTCAGAGGTGATCCATTTCAAGTTTCCCTACTTTTTAAAGAAAAAACACAGAAACTTCAAACTTATTGCTAAAAGTTTATTATAATTCAAAAGAACATTCTTTGGCATTTCTTTTCAGAAGATTATCTCTTTCAAATGTTGGCCGCGGCTACGTCTCAGATGGTCCTTACCTTGAGTACAATACTCAATTACTCGTTCGAGCATTTCGACGTGTGATAACACACATTCTTGGTGCTCAATCAACCGGCCCAAAACGTCTAATAATCTGCTCACAGAAGTATTCTCTCAAAAAATCCATTGATTAAAGCAAGGTATTGGAAGTAACGCCGACTTAATGAAACCAAATGTCGCCGAGATCACAAGGTTCAATTTCAGGCATCAAAGAGTCGGTTATCATGGTGCGATAACGGTCGCAATGGATGGTTACGTTCTCACCGGAATCATTTTTGAAGAAATATGGATCTATGATTCCACCGGCCCACAAACCATACCATACGTTGTTTTTTCTGGATGAAATGGCAGTTCTTGAACCTTTTCAGAATGCTCTTCGTTTGCGGCAATTTTGCTTGCTTACATACCCATTGAGCCAGAAATGGGCCTCATCGCTAAACAAAATTTGGCTCGAAAAAGTCGGATCTTCTTGAAACTTTTCAATAGCCCATAGAGCGAAGCGATGTCGCTTGGGAAGATCGAACGGCTTCATTTCTTGCATAACCGCCAAGTCGTTCCATAAGTCATTCCGAGTTGCTGCAAACGGTGCCGAACTTACTTTTCACAGTCTTCGTGTACGCGCTCAGCTACAGCTACCATATTTTCTTCACAGCGTGCTGGACGTGGTCTATTCAGTCAAATATTATCCAGTAATGAATGCTGGGTCTCAAGATGTACGATGGTGTTGCGAATAGTACGCTCAGGCAGCCGATTATATTGACCATAAATGTGCATTTTCGTAATAAAGTAAATAAAATGACAGCTCGACACAACTCACGCGTGATCTGTCAAAAAAAAGCTTTCGAAAAAAGTGCCTCTACTTGAATCATCCGTTATATATATATATATAATTTATAGGGTCTCCTAAGTTTCCTATTACAAACTTCGTGGCAAATCAAATTTTCCCCGATTAGGGTATAGAAACGAAAATCGCCGAAAAAGAATTTTAAACACGAAAATCATCGAGTCTCGAACATTTGCACGTCGCTGCCGAACGCCAATGTTGTCAATACTTCTTTTTAAAATTTTTCACACAGTTTTCACTTTTTAGCTGTCAAATACTCGATTTTTGTTGCTTTTTTGGATATTTTTTCTCTCTAATATCAAAGCCACTGAGTGGACTCACTTGCGTAGCCGCCTGCGTTATGCCCCAGCAGCCATTGTCCAGCTGTTGCTGTCATTCAAACCGTTTCAATCGACCAGCGCAACACAAACACGAAATCACACAATCACCCACACACGCATTTAACAACGCGGACCACCAGCTCGCAAGGCCAACCCGCATGGACCAACAGTTTTTTTCGTGAGCGCAGCAGCCGGCAGAAGCTGACTAAAGCAATACAACAACAACAAGCAGCTGAGCAACACACATATGCGTGTGAGTGTTTGTGAAAGCGGGCGCTCGTATGTTGGGTCAGTGGGTTGGTCAAATCGCACCGCGGAAGGGGGTGTCCATTGGCGTCGCAGCTGATCGGCGTTTGTGTCGTTGTTTTGTGCGCTTTGCATTGATGTAACTTTTTCAATTTCTCGTTTACAGCGCACATGTCAGTACCGGCCATTATACCGTTGGCCATGTATGTAGATGGGAAAACACCAGCAACAACAACAGCACCAACATAAATACAATTTAGTAGAATTGGCAAAGCGTTGGCGTAGCTTTGGCTGAGTGAAGCCGTGAGCGGGGAAAAAGGAAAACAGTAATTTCATGTGAAAAACAACAATAGCAACAACAATTCGACGGGCAGCTGTATTAGAAGCATGTAAAGTATGAACAACAACAACCGAACTGCTGGCCGTAATATCAACAATGCGCTGCTCCATGGCAAAAACTGTTTGCATGTGTGTATATGCGTTGCGTGTGTGTGTCTGTGTGTCAACAATCGAAATAATTGCGCTGACACGTGACACCATGTGCGCCATATTGACTTATTGATAATTTAAATTTATTTATGTATTCATTTTGCTGGCGCATATGTGTGTGTATACCATACATATATATATATACATATATATACATATATACACGCAACATGCCTAAAGATGTGTATGATAGCTATATAATATGCCTTTGGTTACAAAATTTAACTTCTAATAAATAAATATATATTTGATAGCAAAATAAAGTGTTTTTCCATAAGAGCGCTACAAAAGTTTTTTTTTAATAAAATTTCACGTTCGATATTCGTACGCAGTTCATCTATCGTCGCTGGCTTGTTGGCACAGATCATATACTTGAGGTAGTCCCACAAAAAATAGGCTAACGGTATCAAATCGCACGAGCGAGGCGGCCAATTCACTTGGACACTTGGTTTTCAATAAATCGATTGTGACATTCGCTGTGTGGCTTGTGGTGCCATTCTGTTGGAACCACCTATTGTCCGAGTCCGTATCATCCAATTTGGGTCCAAAAATATTCGGTTATTATTGATCGGTAGCGAACCTCATTCACAGTGACGTGGCGGTCTTGATCATCACGGAAGAAGTACGTACGTGGCGGTCCAATGACGCCGCCGGCCCATAAACTGCCCCAAGCCGTAACTTTTTCGGGATGCAATGGTAACTCATAGAGTAGCGAAGCTATTCAGCTAGAAATGAGCCTCATCGCTGAAGATGATTTTACCATGAAAATCCGGATTATTTTCATGTCGTTGCTCAGCCCAATTCACGAACTTGCGACGATTCTGGTGATCAAGTGGCTTCAGTTCTTGCGTCAATTTGATCCTGTGATCTATTGATTTGATTATGATGACCATAAATTGGACATATCGCTCTTAAAGTTGAGGTCACGCACTCCGAATTTCAGTAGTAAATTTTAATAATTTCAACTCGTTATTGGATCGTATCCATTGGATCCATGATGAAATGGCAAATCTTACTGAAGAGAAATGTTAAAATAGCGGGAAAAAATATGGCGTCGTTTGCTGTCCCTATCGGTCTACTTTTGTATCGTCCCTACTAAAAACCCGTCACTTGTATCTACATAATGAATTACACACAACTATAAGTGAAACAAACGAACTTTTTCATTACAAATCTATGAATCGGAAAGAACAGCTTGCGGTTTGAGCAACCTTAACACTGGGGAGTTCACTTTCATGACCGTTTCCAACGAATAGCGTCCTACACTGGTCAGTGCCTCCAGATAATATGGAACCCTGGAACCCTAGACTTATTTGATTCAACCGACGAATGAACACTTTTCAAAAACAAAAAAGAAACGATAACTACAGCTATACCTAAACCATAATACTTTTCACAGATGCGTTTTTTATAGCAAAAGAGGGTATAAAAATATATTTTTCTGAGTTCTGATCGATCAGTTTGTATGATAGTTATATACTATAGTCGCCCGATATCGGCGGTCCCGACAAATGAGCAGCTTTTTGGAAAGACAGTCTGAGGTCGATTTCAAAAGCCGAGAATCTAATTCACAGACTGACCGATAGAGGGACACGGCTAAATCGACTCAGCTTATCACGTTGATCATTTCCATACAAACTGTCAACTGTTCAAATCTCAGACAAACCTCTTTATCTAATGTAGAAATCTATAACTTCGATATCGGATTATTTCTGAACAGTAAGTTTGAGCGTTTTTAGAGAATGTTGCTTTGCAAATTCATGCCTTAACAACGAGGGAAACATTATTTCCATCACAAGTGACACTCCGCGAAGAAAGGAACCTTGAGTTGTAAGTACAAAATTATAAAGTTACGCACAAATTAGAATTAGAAATTACGCTCTATAAGTCTCTTATTATAATTACCTAAAATTAGTGTAAGCTTTCTACTAAAGCTCAGTCTAAGATACAAAAAAGGTGAATTAACCCATTCGCATCACATTACTTTCATTTACTTAATTACTGCTCGATGATTAATGAGTTCAAAGCCTCAAATAAGCCAAAAACTATTTTTCAACCAGCTTGTAACTAAATATATACAGACCGTACTACATGTACATATACAAGGTATATACATATATAGTATATGTTTTGATATAGCTGCGTATATATCCGCGCGACACATTTGTCAATAGTTAGTTAAATTGTCAGGAACCTAATTTCAAAACGCATTTGAAGCACGCAAATCAATCATTACTCGTTACCGATGTGGCACGTGCGATACGAAAGCCCGTAGCTAACTATGTAATCAAAAGTAACAACAGCAACAAAGGACCTTGTCGATAAGAACAATAACACCAAAAAGCAATAGGAGTCAATCACTTTCGCATGCAAGCCATGTCAGTCCTATTTATTAAACGCTGTCAATTTACTTACACACAAACATTCAAGCATAAGAGCATATACATATATAAACTTACAATGCATAGAAACATATTTTAGAAACGAGGCAACTCAAAAATGATTTCAGAAATTTTGAAGGAACCTATCAGAGAAAAACTGGGAAGTTCATTTCAATAGTTGGAATCCTCCGAAAAATACGCAATGTCAAAATAAGTGGTCTGTCTGAAAATAATTTCCTCATACGCTGTCAAAATATATCTCATAAGGCACTGAAACCCGCTTGAAGACTGATTATTTAAGAATTTATTTTTAAATTATCACTACTCTCTTGACAGCTTCACAAATTTTCAAAAGTACTTCACAACTACCAGTAAAAATGACCTTGTAAACTTACCCTTATTCTAGTTGGCCTAAATACCTGTAAAGACTTGCTCTTGAGGCATTCGTCTGGCCAGGATCAGAGTGACGTCACACAATCTGATGGATTTTTCATTAGTTGCATACCTTTCTCATAAGCCAATAAAAGCATTATGAAATCTTTTCATGATAATTGGTTTCACATATCTATACGGATCCAAGGATGGTCACCTGAGCAGAAAGTCTTATTAAGAACTTCGCGAACTAGATCCAGCCCGGGATCTGTCTAGAATTCAGAGGGGTCGAATAAAATAGAAAATTATTGAAGTATGTACTGCGGTCTATTGAAGTATGTACTGTGACCTATGTGCCATCCCCACTTTAACAAGGACTTTAGTAGACTCAGCACCCTTCCAAATTCAAGAATCGTGCTAGGTACTGGAGAATCGAAGCATTCCCTAAAAGAATACGTGGATCCCATAGCTTTGTTCCTACGTCTAGAAATTTGTACGCACTTAGGAAGTAGATGCTTCGTAGATTGAGAGTCCATGCCACAGAATATTGGTGTTTCCTGATCCTGCATTGACTAGGATATATTGAGACCAGAGACCTGAATTTGTCTCTAGGAAGGTCTACTATCTTTTAACCTGTTATAACCTCTACAGTAGCAGTTTTATTTGGCGCAACCCAGGTGTTTGCTGCCATAATCTCCCTCTGCACTTTCCTCTATCCAAAAAGATTATCTTAAGGTATGTGAACCCACTGCACAGCAGGCTTCCGACCTCAGTGGCTTGGTAGCAGCTGCAGCGTGGGCTATGTCATCAGCAATTTTATTCTCAACTATATTTTTGTGTCCCGGTACCCAATGAGGTCGACTTGGTTACAGCTAGATAGGCTGATAAGTCGTTCTACGCATTCCTTACTCAATAGCTATTTAATCTCGTAGGACAATATCGCCTTGACTGCCACCTGACTGTCATTGAATAAAGTAATGCCTACATTCTAATAGTTATACTGGAGGTTGATTTCTGTAAATCGACTTTTTGAAGAAACTTCTGTTTGAAAAATGCTACCTAAAAAAATTTGCCCGCGTGAGCACGGAGACCTTGGTCCGAGGACCTGTAATGCCTGCACCAATATCCCCCGACGTTTTCGAGCCGTTAGTGTATAAGTGAATGCTGCTTTTTCTTTTTGCAGTTGAAATGTGGACTCGCTCCACCTACTTAGGAAAGGCTTTTACTGTTTATTCGTCAATATAATGCATCCATTGAGACGATATCTGTTTTCACCTGCCGTCGTGGTCAGAATGCTTTGTTTTGCAGCGTGAACGATCACAATGTGGGGTGGTTTGAGATCCATTACGACCTCTAACTTTTTTGTCGGTTACGTACTCATTTGACCAGTTTAAGAGTGGTGTAAAGTGGCGTAGTCGAGTACGGTTTTATGTAACTTCGCCTTTCTCAAGCGGCTTGTGAGTAATTAAAAACTCAACCAGCTCCTTTATTTGGCAAATTCAACTTCAATTCTTCGGTAGATAGAGACAGTGTATATAATAAAATATATTTAAGTAAAGCTGATAACTTTAAGGTCAATCGGTTGGCTACTTTGATGATACCAGAAAGCTTGCAAAAGCTCCTCCAAAATCCGGAAAATATCAGTCTTAGAACAATAGCAACACAAGTATAGGCTGAACCTAACATTACTCTCGAAATCGTATTGCTGGCATGCAGACCGTGACTTTTCTGTGTCAGGGGCACTAGCATAGATCGTCATAACTGTTTGTAATACTGTAAAGAAAGGAGAATCGAAAAAGGAGCAGTGTAAAAAAGGTAACCTACGATGAAACTGATATAAAATTGTCGAATAGTCCTCTCTGCTAAGTCTACAGTCGCAACAGGAAGTCGAGCCTAATATATTAAGCTTAACTCTCGAAAAAATAGTCTAAGTTAGTTGGAAGCAAAAGGTCAGTCAACGAACCATATCCGTTCAGAATCCAATAAAGATCTGAAGCTTTGGACTTAGAAGACCGAGCGTTGGAGTTCCGAGTTCTTAGTTGTCAAATGATTGAGAGGATATGTGTTCCACATTCGCCGCATTCCAAGAAAGCTGAGCTTAATTGCATGTAAATAACGAATTTGAAAACAAATTAGGTTTTGAATTTCGAATTCATCAAATCAATATATTTCCTTAATCAGATCGTTATAAAAGTTTACAATTTCGATTTATGCGCTTTTCCACCTTCAGTTTACATATTGTAGTACACCTATACGTAAGTAATTACACATTAAGTTGGCCTACTTTCCACAAATATTGCATTATTAGTTATCGCTAATACATTCACCTTATCTAAATTAATAACAATTGCGGTCAGCGCAGGAAATGTAATGCAAAATTACTTGCAGACAAGGGCAATACAAGCAAGGCGAACATTGGGGCGGTAATAATGGGTGTTCGTGCTAAATTTGCCTCCAGACCGGAGAAGAGATACACAACACTCGCGCATACAAAATCTTTCTCAGTAATGCCCCAAATAGTAATGGCAGTAATAAGAAGACACCGCAAGCAACAAAAGCAGCAACACCAGCACGTAGTGTCAACAGCAATTGCTTGTCCAACCTGAGGTTAATTATGCAATATCGCTACGCCATATTGGGGTCGTGTCGCGCTGAGAGCGCGAAGCTAAGGTGAGCACGCGTGCGATGATATGCGTTTGATTAGGCAACAGTTGTTACCGTCACCTCGAGCTTTTCAACTCACATTCATATTTACTTGCATATAAGCGCAGTTCTATTGTCCGAGAGTAGTGGGCTGCACTTGGCAAATAAACAGATAGATCTCGTACTAGGCTGCCAAAGTAGTCAATGTTTAAATTGAATTTGTTTCGCTAGACAACTTTGCTTGAAGTAGACGAAGGCTAAAATGACGTCAGCAAATCGAGGGACAACATTTTACGTACCAACGTGTATTAGATATTCTCGAAATTCTAAAAATAAATGAGAAATTATCTGAACAAAGCTTAAGGCTTAAGGTCCAAGAGGCTTTGGTAACAATAAATTCCGATAAGTTTAATGTTGAGACCACATAGCTCTAGTAAATTTGTAAAATTAATGCATTTAATGTCTCCGAAGCAGTAATTTTTTTCTCGACTCCATGGCGAATACCTTTAATTAGGCAGATAAATAGTTTCAGTTCTATATATACCCTATCTAGTTAATCGATTGATTAAAACACCTCCACTGTACAACCAAGGTTATCAAACACTGTAATCTGTTGATGTATAATCTCTTTTCGATATAAACCGGAGAGCTCATAACTGTTTCATATCATCTTATGGTTATGTCATATATCCTGAGTTTTCAAAGAATGTGAATCACTTCCTTAATAACGGTTAATTTTCGTTAGATGTGTGTTGTTCAATGAGGCAACAATTTTTCGGAGTTAGTTTAAAATGGGTTTTGACAGCTGTTACGTGATTTATAGCCGGTTTTCTGTGTCATTTCAAAATGAACCAACTTAGGGTAGGTATAATGGATATCTTATAACGCACATGGGCCTTTAGGAAGCTCACTGTTTTATTACCGGGACTAATGTCCCTCACTCTATTGGCTTCTCACTGAATCATCCCATGCTACTGGTGAAGTTCATCAGGCTGAAAAGTTTTATCTTAGCAACCGCCGAAACGTCGTCAAGTAACACTCGATCGATAGTTACGACTTTTTTCCCACATAGAGGTTTACAAATTCATAGAAGATGTTTGATAGTCTCCTCTTCTATCTATGGTCTTTGCATGGCGTTATTAGTCTACTGGCATGTCTTATATTATCCCTTTTGAATTTTAATAGTCGATGTGTGCGGCTAAATTATCAATCATATCACATCTGTCTGTTTGTTGAGCTAGTCAGGGATTGATTGTGCCGAGACTCAGCTAAATTTATCACATATTTTTCTTTAAACATCTGCTACGAGCCAGAGGCATAATATTTCTCTTTTTTCCGGAGTCTATTTGAAGAGTGGTGCTTTTCTGGCTTATTCATCTGCTTCAGAGCTCCTTGGTATATCACTATGTCCTAGAACTCATTGTAGGTTTGTCGTGAAGACGAAACCCTAAAAGGGTTTAGTGGTCTCAAAGCCACTTGGCTATCTGTATATGTCGATAAATTCCTTGTTGTAAACGCTACCTTGTCGGAAAAAGAAGGGTTTCTTTCTACCCTTAGAAGACACCACAGACGTCTGGTATATGGCAGGCGATTTCTTCATTACATCTTTTTAGATGCTTAACCCTACGCCCTTGTCTACCTCGTTTCTTTCTCACTCCTCTCTGGAAAGTAAGGCAATGTTGGGGATCGTATTTTGATTCAACAGACTTACTTCAGAACAACGATTACAAAACTTGCAATTTTTTACCTAAATAGTGGTTTCATTCGCGCGACCCATCACCCTTTGCGTCTAATATTCGGTCGACTTAATCGCCCAGCAGTGTCTAACGTCCCACGACCCGAATGTGTATAGCCAACGTGTATATCCAACATTTTCAAAACTTGTAGCCGAACGAACATCAAGCACTTTTTTTGCTATCGGAGGGGAAATCTTCAAAGATATCGGTATTTTTCCGGACGATATGCACGATTCGTATTGGCCGCTAATGATACACATCCACAAGCAGGACTTGCGGCACAGTGCGCTTATGTACTAAACCCTGAATTCCGTCGGCATTGCCGTTAGGCATTACATGGCGAATCCAAGCTTGGTCATTCGGCTCCTCAGTCACGCATTTTCGCCCTAATTCCGGTTAATACTTCTGTTTTCGATCATAGCCATAGAGCCATGATAAGGGATTTTATCGTGCCTGAATTAGAGGCTGTTGATGAGGACGACTTTTGGTTCCTACAAGATGGCACTGCATGTCATATAGTTCACGAAAGAATCAATTTTCTGAAGGAAACTGTTGAAAGGCACATTATTTTGCGTGGTGAGCCTGGGTCGTAGCGCCCGATATCGAGCGATTAAACAATGCTGGATTAATTGTTGTGGGGTTATGTGAGTTCGCATGTCTACGCAGATAATGCCTGAAATTACTGACGCCTCGACATATACTGCGTCGAATACTTTCTGAGCTGAAGTTTTTTCATTCGGACGGCATGACCTGGCCAGTGTAGCCTCTATAAACATTCTTTATATTGTAAAATTTAGCTTATACTATTCGAGATTCGGTAAACCGCTACAATAAATATTAGGTTCAGAAGAACTGGACTTGTAGTATCAAAACTTTAAATAAATAGCATGTCTTCACTCCAGATTCCTTACTTTATCGACTCACCCGTCCGTCCTCCCATTTCCTAATATCTTTTTCCGAATACACCAAAATTTTTATGCCGCATTCAGTAAAAAACCATACTGTATCACTTAGTACTCGTAGTGTTCCACTGAGAAAGACCGCTACACGCCGGCAGTGCTGAGGCGGCATGCGCGCGTGCTTCGATGTCACATGGCGACAGCAACGGCGCCAACAGTAGGAAATGCACACATCCTTTTTTAGGCAAATTATCTAACAATCAGCAAGAAAGAAGCGCGCCGCAACTACACCGCAGACACGACCGCGCGTCCACGACGGACGGTGAGCAAAAACTCGTGTATATGGAAATATGGTATGGTTTGGCTGTATGTATGCGAAATATGTAAATACATATGTTGGCCAGTGCCTAAAAGGCTAGCATATATTTACGACTATATTTGTATATTTATAATTGTTGTTTTTGTTGTTGTTGTTGTTGTAGGCAACAATATCGGCGACGTGATTAATTCATCGCCGGCGCTGAACAATTGGTTGCTTAACACACGACACGCTGCGACGTCAGGAGACAGTAGCGCCAAGTGTGGCGTCACACTATGGACTCAACGGACTACGGACTTGGCGGCGCACGCGTGTGGCAGGTGAAGCGGGCGGGCGGTCACGCTGTTGCAACACGCTGTGCGGTAGACGTTAGTAATCATATAGCGAAATATGATTATGAGTTCGATATTTGTGCGATTTAATCGCAACATCGTCATCATAAACGGCGCGCTGTTAGTCGACAACACATGCTACAACAACAAAGCCCATTTTTGGCGATTTTGTCGCTTGCTTATTGATTTCTTATGTTCAACGTTGTGGCGTTACCACGAATATGTGGTTACTGACAAAAACAAAAAATATTGAAATAATAAAATGAAAAGACCAAGCCGAAAGACGACCAGCAGTAGCAGCATAACCTAAGTGGCGGCAATATTGTCAGCAACATATCGACAACAAACAATAGCAAAAAAAAATAAATAAAACACGCGCAAACAAGCCGACTAAAAAGCTGACAGCCAACTAAGTCAATAACGTGGTTAATATGGCTTGTTGGTACGAGGGCGCTCCGATAAATACTAGGTCTCCAAAAGAAAACCGAACGGTTTAGGAAAATTATCATATATTTCTCAAGATTGTCCCTATTCAACCTTGAAATCAGGCGCAGAATCACTCTTGCCAACTGGTGCTTCTTTCGACTGTGTAGGCAATTGAAAAGTAAAGTTCTCTCTTGACGAACAAAGATCAAACTCTACAAGTCCCTCATCATTTCCGTCCAGCTACATAGTGCAGAGGCATGGACAAATACATCATCCGATGAGTCAGCCTTAGGAGTGTTCGATATAAAGGTTTTGCGGAAGATGAATGGTCCTCAGTCGTTTGAACGATGAGCTGAACAAGATATATGACGATATTAACATAACTTACCGAATCAAGAGACAACGGCTACGCTGAGTAGGTCAAGTTGGCCAGATGGAAGAGAACACTCCAACTTTGAAGGTTTTTGATTCAGTATCTGCCAGTAGAAGCATAGGAAGGGGAAGACCTTCACTCCGTTGGAGAGATCAGATAGAACGACCTGGCTGCACTTTGTATCTCGAATGGGCGCCAATCAGCAAGAAGAACAAACGACCAGCGCGCTGTTGCTAACTCGGCTATAACCGTGTAAGCGATGTCTATGCCAGTGAAGGAGAAGAAGACTCGACCCAGCACTACGGGTCAAGAAAAATGTTTTTTCCGGAGGTTGGCAAAGTAAGCTTCTTTGGCGGCGATAACCTCCTCATTCGACGAAAATTACTGCCCACTAACTAACTGAACTGAACTGAAGATTTATGATCCTTGCGCCACGGCGAATATCACATTCGATTTAACGATGAGCTGTACATCGTTCGAATGGATGAAAACTCTTCAGCTCTGAAAGTATTCGACGCAATACCCGGAAGAAGCAGAGGACGAGCAAGACATCCACTTCGTTGGAAAGACTAGTATGGCGATCTGTTGTTAACTCGGCTATAATCGCGTATGCGGTGTCTACGCCAGTAAAGAAGAGAAGATAAACTGACTGTTTGAAAAAACGAAGTAGTTACCAGGGATTAAATCCAAGAAAAAAAGAAAAAACGTTAACTTCGTTTGCACCGGAACTATAATACTCTTCACAAATACCAAAGGTTCCTTACAAGAACTTCATTTCGATCATTCAGTTTCTATGACAGCTATTTGCAAACTGGTCAACTGAAAAGTTCTCTGCCTGCCATAGTAAAACACTTTTTTTTTTTGTCAAAATTCGTAATTTTACGAAAATTTCTTCCTAGCGTACTTTCCTTTGAGAATTGAGAACTGAACATAGTGGCTGGAGGCTAGATCTGGAGTATACGGTGAAAGCGAAAGTAATTCGAAGCCCAACTGATGGAGTCTTGCCATCGTTTTCACTGACTTGTGACTTCCGAGGGAAATAGTGGAATTTTTTTTTATCTATTGTCACATGTCGATGCAAAACACTCGGGTTCTTTACGCCTAGACATCTCCAAATAGGGAAGACAAAATTCTCTTCGTTAATACGTCTGTTGGATTTTCGATAAAAATTTTAATGATTTTTTGTAAAATTACTTTGTCATACAAGATTTGTTCCAGTTTTTTAATTCCCTTCTCTGCTTCGTATGTAGTTTCTATGCGATAATAATTTCAATGCGATTTTGTTTTTCAATTCCAGCAAACCCAGAAGTTTCTCTTGAAGTAGTGAAAACAATAATTATTCCTAATACAATGCAATCATAAAACCGATTTGGATGTATGGCATTCAACCGTGAGCCACGACCAGTGTAAGCAACATTGATATAATTCAATGGTTCCAAACTAAAATGCTTAGAACAATCAGTTCACAATGGAACATGCGTAATGAAAATATTCATAAAGATCTTGATATTTCTATGGTAAAGAGATAGATAGAGGCCAGGAGAATGAGAAATAATTCCAAACTACGCAAACATCCAAACCCATTGTTATGCCTTTGTAAATTCCTGCAATCAAACCCGTTTAAACCGTAAACTCGTTTGCGCACCGCCTCAGTGTAAATCTAGAGATAGACTTCATCAACGTTTTCGAGAAACACTTTCGAGAAAGTTATATCGAAAGTTATGTCCATACATTAAATATTTATCTAGTAAATATTCAGATACTCCAATTTAGGTTAATTTAGGTTGGGTTAAATGGCTGATCTAGAGAGATCGCATGTGGACTGCTATATGTAGTCCTTGGTGAAGTCATAGAAAAGAAGAACTTCTGTCAAACTTTTAAATTAGCAAAATACTTAGTGGCCAATACAAATTTGCATTGGCGTTTAGTGTCAATTCCCGCCAGTTCGGCGGAATGCCTGAGGGCATACACTTCCAAGTGTTTAAGTCTTGATCTCCCAGATGCGGGACATACAAGAAGGATGTGTTAAGGTGTTTCCACCTCGTCTACTTCCATACAGCTTCTGCAGATGGCGTCTGGTAAGACTCCTAGCCTTACAGAATGGAGGCCAAAAGGGAAATGGCATGTTAAAACCCCAACAACTAGAAAGAGGCTAGCTTACTCTAACTATTTGGTTCGAAAATGGATTAGTACACTCGACTATATTTCAGTTTAACGCGGCAAATTAATCGAAGGACGCACAAATTAATATTAACTTAGCATGTTTTTCAAGTTCAGTGACATTAGGCAATAGGAATCAAATACATGGACTTCTTCCTTATCCAGAACATGCATACATACATATATACCAATAAGGTAATATGATGTGAGTATGAGTTGTCCAAAGTTTACAAATCTGTCGGACAGATATTAATGAAAATATTTAACGGGTTATTTGGGCTGACTTCACATTTAAAAGCGATATACTTTTAAGCTTCCTGGCAGACCAAAATCTAGCTTCAAGCTTCTCTAGGTAAACTTGATCTGAGTTCCCGGCCACAGGAATATTTTCGGAAACAAAAAAGCAGACTAGCTGGCAAAGCAGGAGCTTTCCTTAAATATGACAAGAAAAGAACTAACGACTTATTAAATGGGTCCAGTAGGGAATAAGGAAATAATTTTCCACTTTTTCTGTGAATGTCCAGCCTTGGAATCCATCAAGCACCAACCTTTGAATGGATGTCTATAAAAAGCATATCGGACATTAGTAGCTTCATCGAAACCACAAAATGGTTTGAAAGATGAAATGTGATAGCAATAATTAAAAGGTCAACGACTAGTGCATCAAAATGGCACAGCTAGTGCTAATTGATCCCGAAAGACCACAGCGCTGCTCTCCAACCTACCTACTTTCCTAAACTTCTTCGAAGACTGACACTGAAAAAGTTAAAATACCAAACATTTCGAATTGTAAAATACGTGAACGATTAATCCATCTGCTGGCTCTTAAGCCCTACACAAAGATGGAATTAAACGCAGTTCTAAAACAGGAAGGTTAACAGGATTGTGAGCGCTGGGTAATGGGTACTGTGTTTAAGGATATAGCACAGACACACCAATATGAATTTGCTTTATGTTCACAGATGTGGAAGGAAGTGGATGAAAACTGGTCATATAATACGAAGGAACAGCACCAGCTGAAGTGGCTCAAGAAACAGAACTTACGATCAGCTCTACTCTTCTCTTTTAGAAGAAGATCTCTAGGTGATCTAATGGCTGATGCGCAGAACATACTTAAATTATGGATCAACACTTCACCTGCCGGCTGTATGACAGTAAAAGCATAACAGCTGGAGATGGTGATTCACGAATTTATGACGATGGAGCAGAAACTCCTTTGGAAAGAAGTTGATGAAAACTGGTCGTATTATACGAAGGAACAGCATCAGGTTCAGAACAGGATAAGCTGAAAATACAGAACATTTCGATTCGTTAAATATGAGAACGATTACTCCATCTGCTGGCTCTTAAGCCCTACACAAAGACGAAATTAAACTGGGTTAGAAAACGGGAAGGTTTACAGGATTGTGAGCGCAGAGTAATGGGTACTATGCTTAAGGATATAAAGTTAGCACGGTTCCGCCAAAATACATACAGTTTGCGTCCACGTGTAATTGGAAGAAAGTGACCCGCTAAGAGGAGCCAGAACTCCATAGATATGGGTGAAGGCAAAGTATGCTGGCCAATGTGATTCTGGAAATACTATAAAGTTCTAGTTGCGGTATGATCAGATAATGTAATTCATCAGAGCCTGCATCGCAAAGCTGCCGACTGGGGAATAAAGATTCGTTAAGACCCTCGAAAACCGCTTTGTGTTTTTAAGCTATTTGAAGTGAAACATGCTTGGAATATGCAAACAAAGGAGGTATATGGACTT
Organism: Bactrocera tryoni; assembly: GCF_016617805.1. Taxonomy (NCBI): domain Eukaryota; kingdom Metazoa; phylum Arthropoda; class Insecta; order Diptera; family Tephritidae; genus Bactrocera; species Bactrocera tryoni. Next base: position 18,760,012 of record NC_052499.1, read on the forward strand.
CGCGCGTCACTGGAAAGGAAGGAAAGTAGTACACGGAGAATGGAAAATCATTTTTTTTTATTAAGATGATATATTCACAGTGCGACGTAAAGCCTTAGAAAGGTTCAGAAATGATTTCCTGAAACTGGCTGTCAAGTAAAAATAATATTTAATGGTTTGGAAAGTTATACTTATAATTATTTTCTTTACAAATTGTATTACATACAAAAAATAATAATAAAATTAACAAAGCTTTCAAATTTCCTTGGAAATTTGTTTTTGGGTAAAAAAAACGCCCAAAAGTATGTACAACACTGTAAAAAAAACTTAAAGAAGAGTTAATAGTGCAAAGCATAAAGCCTGATTTGGCGCTGTCCGATAACGATAGTGAAGAGAACTAGTAGACCTATTTCTGGATCAAAACAAACATGATTAAATCGCAGAAATACCGATTCTCTTGGGCGATAAACAAAACGGGGCTCATTTCGGTAATGTTAACCCATCCATAATAGAAAAAGACGAAGTGTGTGCACAAATTACGGTGGCACCGACTTAAATCTGCATGAGCTGAAAAGGCGTTTCTGGCTCAGTCTCCAGAACTAATGCTTGCGACGGCCGAAGAGGGACTCAGTTTTATATCACCGACGGACGCGCGCTTCAGCGGATTTTGAGAGGTCACAGCAAAACATTTCGTCTTACACGACAACGTGCTATTTACAGCCGTAGGGCTATTAACATCCGCGAACTACCTGCTCAGACTGATTGTTTTGCTGGAATGACAAAGATTCTGCTCGTGGTTTGCTTTATATCTATTTTTTTAAGACTTTTAATATTTAAATTTGTAAATAATTAAATGAAAATTATTAAATAAGTGAAAGTTAATATTTCACAAAACATTTTCTCATATATTCGGTAGCGCTTTTCTGAGACAAATAATAGCCCTAACAGCAAAAATAGTTTTAGGCGCAAGCAGCCTTCTTTAATTTTTAAAATAAATTGAACCATCGGTTGAGGAGGCAGCAGCGACCTCTGTCGTGTTATCATGAAAGCAGCGTTCAAGTGCTACTAATTGTGAGAAGTATTTTCATATAAAGTCATAATTTTACTGGCTACATATTTGCTGTTATTGAATAGTGACAGGGAATGCGATCACCGACGAGTTATGGGAGGACTCACTGGATGAGGAAGGCGGTGAGCTTTTTCACGGATAGATCAAAACTTGCGGGGAAGGTTAGTGGAGGATTACACTCTCGTAAGCTATCCACCAAATCTAGTTTTGGTCTTCAGAATCAGTGCAGCATCTTTCAAGCGGAAATGGTTGCCATAGAGGTAGCAGCAGTGTTGCTCCGCATCCTCCTGACTCGTGCTGACATTGAGTCCAACCCGGTCCAGAAATAATTTTTCTGCTGCGTCTGCGCTAAAAAGTCCCATCCAAACTCAACTTCGGTTCGGTGTAACATACTCAATGGTTGGAGCTTCCTTAAGACCTGCTGATGCCTCAAGAAACGAGTTACGTGTATCGATAGCTGCGGTCCCAGAAACCAAGTTGAACAGCCGTTCAGATCTTCTGAGTTCTATAGGTTTCAACGTTTTACATAATATCTCGACTGAGATAATGTTGGCGGCCTAGCCTTCATACCGTGCAATATCGTTTCATCGATAGAGACATCGACAGCAGGGATACTACTCTTAAATGTCAGGGTATAGTCATCCGGTAAGGTGAAGTACTGCCCGAAATATTTAATATATACATCTCCCTAGTTGCATGTTGGCTTACAGGATCTTAAGCGAACATAGGTGCGCTACTTCGTGGTGAAAACCTTTTGGTGCTAGGAGACTTTAACGCGCATCACGATTTTTGGCATTCCTGTCAAATGATGCTAGGGGACGGAGCTGGCGCAACACATAGACGATTCGACATTCTGCACAATGAATTATGAAGCCACCACCGGAATCACGGGCACCTGTAATAGCTCGCCTGATATTACCATCGCTAGTTGTGGTCTGATAAATAGCATAACCTGACGATCTATGCTAATTCTTGCTTCAGACCATCTGCCCAAAATTCTCACCATCGAGAAACCTCCCGACTTTATTTCTGTAGACAACCGCACCTATGGTACGTTAACTTTAACAAAGCTAACTGCGTCGGCTGCACAAAAATTACCGACAGCACCTTCACCGCACTTCCCATTCCTACGGACGTAATCGTTGACGAACGTAAATTCTGCAAGGTGATCGCAGCTGTTACCACTCTCTTCATATCGGCTGGAAGAATCGCGGAACTTCGCCCCGATTTCCCAGTCGAAGCAGTTGTTTTAGCTAATAAGCGCGCCACCTTATACCATGCCGATCCCTGTGGTCCTCGACCAATGGTAAATCAACATAAATGAACAAAGTTGATAGAGCATCTGAAATCTTGCAGCCTCTCCACTGGCATGAGTAAGCTTTGGACTACTGTCAAGGCTTTATCTAACCTGAAGATACATGATGACTGAGTTGAAATTCAATTCAATGGACATGAGTCTTTGAACACGAAAAAGTGCGCGAGCTATTTTAGCCGGCAATTCACACTACAACGTGCTGGAACCGGGATCCATCTTTCACATGAAACTACTAAGGGACTCATTAAGGAAAAATACTCAACAGATTACAAACACACTGACTCCAACCAATCACTGGGTGGTTTTTCTGGTACTGAGAAAGTTTTTATAGGCATAAATCCGAGAGGAGGTTAGTTACACCATCGTGGTTAAAGCACCGAAATTTGTCCAATACTATATTACACTGGTTTAGAGGCCTGGTTACAGCCGCGCTGGATCCGGGATACATATATCACACGAACCTATTACCGCTAAATAACCACTGGGTCATAATTTTTCTGGTACTGAGCAACTTTATATTGTCATAAACCGAGAGAAGGTTTGCTATTTATTGTAGAATACCGTTTACCATTAGAAAGACGAGTGCTGCAGTTCTATAATTTAAGATTCTCAAAGTTACAGAGCTTGCCATATATTTTCGAGGTCACACACATTTATACAAGATTTATTACTTCCTCCCACAAAAACATATCACAACTACGGTTGTGTGCCATTGCGTCAATGTGCCACCGTGTCGCCACGCTCTGTGTGCTTTCCAGGACACTGTTTGATCAGTTTGGTCATTCGGCCAACAATTTTTCATCTTCTACATGTACATTGGTGTTGACTTTTCATCAAAAGCCATGAGCATCATTCAAATGCTGTGAGCCGACGCCATATTTGGCGAAATCAATACTGATGACGCAGGCGACCATACTTACGGAGGTTTGCCTTGAGACTTTTTAATTGAACAAAGAAAAAATTTCATAAAATCGAATTTGATTTTCGAATAGGAGTGAGTGTGCATAAAAATACATCTTGAAGCTAAAAATGTCTCCCTTATTCGACTTAAGTTATTGTCTTCAAAGGCATTTGTTCATGATTGAAAGCAGAAGGCTAAACTTTTATTTACGTAGTCGATTATTTTTAATTCTTTGTATATGAATTTTAAGCAAGAAACCAACCATTTATAACGGTTTGCAGCAAAATTTGCTTTTCAGCTGAAAACTGCGCAGCAAAATCAGCAGCACGATTACTGGCGGAGGGAGAATTTACAAGCATATCTCAGAGGGATATGATGGCTTTGCAGGCACCGATAATGTGATCCCATTTTTAATTCGGTAAGAAGAATTGAAGAGGGAAGCGAGACGCATTTGCAGACAGAAAAAAGGAGACCGAAAAATTGCGGCGACTAACAAAAGGTTTTAAGACCGGAGCAAACTCTTATAGAATCCAAGTAAGTGATCTAGTAACCGATGCCCGGAGCATACTAAAATTATGGAGGGAACACTTCTCTAGTTTGTCGAATGGTAGTGAAAGCACAATGAACCCGATTCTCCAATCGATGACGATAGAGCAGCCGTTCCATTGCCCGACCTTGAAGTTGAAATAGCAATTACCCGTCCTGAAGAACAACAAAGTGGCGGGACCGTTGGATTGCTGGACGGCGGCGAAGAACTGATAAGGAACATGCATCAGTCCCTTTGTAAAATATGGTCAAACGAAAGCATGCTCAACGATTGGAATTTCAGTGTGCTCTGCACAATCCACAAAAAGGGAGACCCCAGAATCTGCGCTAACTACCGTGAGATAAGTCTCCTAAATATCGCATATAAGGTTCTATCGAGCGTATTATGTGAAAGATTAAAGCCCACCGTCAACAAACTGATTGGACCTTATCAGTGTGGCTTTAGACCTGGAAAATCAACAACAAATCTTGGAAAAGACCCGTGAAAAGGGAATCGACACACACCACCTGTTCGTCGACTTGAAAGCACGACAGCACGAAAATGAGCTGCCTTTATGCCGCAATGTCTGAATTTGGTATCCCCGCAATTGATGAAGGTGGGTCGATAAACTAGTGTGGAAAATATACAGTTAGTGATTGAATTGTAAAAAAGGAAAGCGTTTACCAGGAGAGATGAGACAATTATCGTTCCGGAAAACTGAAAAAATCCTCATCTGAATGCTCCAAAACTGACCGATATAATTCGAAGCCAACTAAATTTCCTTATCAACCCCGTAACAGTAAGAAGAGTCGTCAGGAAGCACGGTTTTAATGGGCGGATATCGCGACACGGACCATTTATTAGCCAGAAAAGCGAAAGAAGCGTCTGGAGTTTGCGAAGAAGTATGTTCTAAAGGATATGAGTTTTTGACAAAAGGTTCGTGACGTAAAAAAGCACTTATGTACATATAAGCTGCTAATATTATTTTTTTAAGATTAAATTAAAAAATTGACTAGCGAAAGAAAATTTTATTTATTTAGCTCAGATGGTAAACAAATGGTTTGGCGGAAAAAGAACTGCAAACTTCAACTGTTAAATCTTACTCAATGTTACTAAAATCTACATCACATTCCAGGCACAATGAAGAAATTCGTTGATATAAACATTTTACGTCAAACAATTAAGCCCGATTATTGGAAAACTGGGGATCGAAGAAGATTTTTATTCGTAACAGGACAACGATCTCAAGCACAGATCTTTTGTTGCGCGGGAATGGTTATTATATACTTGTCCACATGTATAAGAAGTGTCACCACAATCTCCGGATCGAAATATAATTGAAAACTTATGGGTCTGTCTCGAACAAAATGTCCGCAAACATAGGATTTTGTCGAAAAAGGATCTTTTGGATGCTTACACGCGGAATGGCGCAGAATTCCTTTCACATATAAATGAAAATTCTTGCAATCGATGCCCATACGTCTACAAGCCGTACAAGCGAAAGGCGGTCCAATAAAATATTAATGTCTTATTTATGTTATTTTTAATATCTGTGGCTCATTTTCATTGTGAGGTAAATTTATGAAAATCTTTGGTTTTAATTAATTTGTTTATACCCACAATAGACGCTGTTTGGAATGTACATTGAATTACTGCATATTAATATTCATACAATAAAATAATAAAAACACCTTCCTGGATAGCGCTGCCCTCAGTATTAGGCTCAGATAGTAAACAAATGCCTTATAGCTGAGAGTAACTTTAAACTTCTTAGTGAAGATTTCCTTCTTCGTAACGTCGGCTTTTGGAAGAAGAGCCAGTGATGTGTCTTCCCTGAAGGCCTTCATTTGTTGAAACCAAATATCTACCTGACTCACTCTACTTGTATTTAGCCCTAGAGTTTCTTCTGCTGTGTGCTCGAATTGAGACCTCTTACATCTCCTCTGAAGATTCATGGTCATAGGGTTGAATCTATGACTGACAGTCACCTTCATTCCGTCCAGGTAGCGCCCCTTCCCACTCGCTAAAAGACATATTTAGTTCTCCTTCTATGACTGTAGTAGTAGCAACCTGCTCGACTGTGTGGATGGCGGAATGAGTAGTTTTCTCGTCCACTAGCACCTGTGTGGTTCGTGGCTGTCCTCCTCCGCCTACGTTTTAGGCTACTAGGGGCTCATAACTACCGCGCTGAATCAATACTTCAGCCGGAATCCCTGCTACCAGATGAATTTGGAAGATTCATCATCAATGTTGATGTTGAGTTTCCATTCAGCTCCCTCAATGCTGCTCCCAACTACCCTCCAAGCCGAGGTACTGATGCCTTCGTTTTGATCCCTGATTACGCCAATCTGCAAACTAGTAGGCCCTTCCTGCGCTTCTGGAATACCGCTTCGGAGCGATCTCCTTTATCTGACCTCCAGCATCCGGTGAGGGGCATTTTACCTCCCTGCTTCCTTTTCTACTCACTCTCGGCTTCAACTGGATTGGAGTCGCCTGCCTCCGTGCAGTTGATCCTGCTCGAGAGGGTTGTAGTTGTTGTCTCGAAAACCATAAATTAGAACTCGTTCTTTAGGTAACATTACATTTCGGAACTATTTTTCAAATAAATTTAAAATAGTTTCATTAAAATGGGAGGCACTGAATTCAATATTGCCACTGTAATCAGGCCAAATTACTTTAGAAAGTTCGTAATTAATCTTCTTAAAATTAGCTTTCGCAAAGTTGAACCGCAAACAAAGGTCTTGTGAGTTATTATGATCTAAGTGGGCTATGGTTTCGATATTAATTTCCAAAGCGGGATGATACGAGTCCTCTGGCAGAACGAAAGGATCGCATTGGACAAACGAGAATATTGAAGCGTTATCAACGTAAACAAGACCTAAGAACTTATCAAACTTGTTTGAAATTAAATTAATTTGTTTAAGACCCAACTCCGACATTTCATCTAGGAACTCGTTAAAACATAGGCGAATACTAAAAGAAATGATGTAATCGTCAATAGATTTCCATGACACACGGTAAATTGAAATCTACTAAAGCAATGATCAGAATTATAAGCCAAGGAGAAATGAGCTTTCAAGAACCAACGGAAAACTGTCAACGGATATGTCAATCTTAAAAGATGAAATATCCCTGTCGTATTTGAAATTAAATTTTCGGATATCTGTTTCGTCTGTTTTTAATTTTGACGAGATGTAACTCTTTATGTCATCGACTGTGGTATCCGCAGCAAGTCTTGAGACAAAAATTGAAAATTGAGATAAAAATTGACTTTTTCCGCTGTATTTCATTTAAATTTTATTACCTAACTTACAGTTATTTGGAAGCGGATCGTGAGAAGTTTTTCGCTTACCATGTTCAGTTACAGCTTTCTCTATATTCTGAGCAGACGAAACCTTCTCTCCTTGAGAACAAGGGGAAGAAAGATTGATGAGGTCAATGTTGGGTGTGGGCATTCTTTTTAAGGAAGATACAGTGGTCTCTATATCAGACGGACGTTTACGTTTAGATGAAGGTTTATCATTTAGTAATCATTTAGGCTTTTAAATGATTGAAACAACGTTTCATAATGCCTAAATGTTTCGGTAAGGGTTTCAAGCTCACGGCCAATCTCCTTGAAATTATTGCGCGCCTGCCTAAAGACTTTAAATAATTCAATTGCTGTCAGTTTGCATTTTATGCAAGACCAGCGCAAGCCCTCTTACTATCAAGAATAGAATAAAATATCCTGCCTGTCAGTCCAGCACATTTAAGATGGACAAGCCCGTCACATAGCCAGCAAGAAACAAAACGTTCCTACTCGCCTTTTACAGAATAATTGTAGAAATTGCAAGTCATAATGATAAAAAATAATATTAAATAATAGAAAAAATTTAAATTATAAAAGTAAAAAGAGCAATGACAAAAATATTTACAAAAAATAAATGCAATAAAAAAATAATTGGTTATCAAAGGTAACAACCAATATAGCGAGCAGTTTGAGATGCACTGTGACACACGAAAAGTAAGAAACTCGCAAACAGCTGTGAACAAAGATGGAAAACGAATAAAAACAAGACAAAAATTTAAGAGAACAATGTAAATTATTTAGCACTAACAATTGCGCTATTTAAAAATGTAGCAACAAAACGAGAAGACGAGTCAGAATGCAATGTCCATCTGTCTCTTATGATTATCAGTTCAGGTACCTGCATTCGCAGAGGATTCCGGAGTATTTTTAACTGCCGGACCACTATGTACATATACATATATCAAACAGATGTTTTTGCTATTTAAAAAGACGCGAGTCATGAGACATTGGAAGAAGTAATGAGGTCACAAAACTTATTGAAATTCGCACCATGAGCTCGCATCATAAAGTGGACTACTACCCCACTAATTATTTGTTTAAATTGCGTTTTTAGCTCCCTATTGATCGTTCCAAGCGGGTATTATCTCCGCCTCAGCCTCGTCTAGAGAGGCTCTTGACTTGGCCAAACTCGTCTGCTTTTTCTTTTCCGAAAATATGACTATAGCCGGGAACCCAAATTATGAACAAGGCCAGTTGACATGCCCCACGATAGAGCTTATCTTTGGCGATGATAGGGCTAACAATGTCGCCTGACTATCTGTGTATAAGGTAGCTCTTTGTATCCACCCATGGTTATTCAGTAATACAGCACAGGTCTTCTCTATGTTTAGTACTTTCGCTTAGCAAATACAAGCTGAATTTGGTAGACGGAAGGTGAGAGAAAGGCATATCAAGATCTTCGGAATATATAGTACATATCTCCGTTTTTGACCCCTTATTGTAAGTATATTGAATCACGCTTAGAGGTATTCTCATCGGGAAGTCACTATTGAAATTTAGCCTTGGAAGGATATAATCTGATTTAATTGGATTTATTTTGAGTTGGTTCAAGATATCGGTGTGTCCATAATATTTCATATTCCAGCTTTTTATCTCCTTGATTCTTATATTGATATCTTTAGGCAGTTGTCTCAGGAGCATATGTAAGAATAATTGTAATGATAGCCGTATTAATCCACATAACTACTTATGTATATCCTAGGTTTCAGTTCGTGCAGAGTCTTTTCTACGTTTCTCTATGTATATTAATTTTTCAGTTCAATTTCGCATCAATCTCTATTGCTAGTTATTTTGCCATGTGGGATAGAGAAATTCTAGAATCCACGTATGTTGGAAGACTAATGTGAAATAGCAGGTGCCTCTTACTAGTGTTAAGTCCTTGTGGATGGTTACAATCCTGATACCATTAACACCATATCATCTGCAAATGCTACTACTTCAACTCCTTCTTTATTGAGTTGGATTAGTATTATGTTCAGGAGGAACAACAGAGGAACAAACTGAGAAAGCTGTATCACTCAGCTAGACGTCGTCTACAGCGTAAAAAGCTGGTAACAAACGAAAATCGCCTTAGAGAAGAATTTAAAAGCCACAAAAAGCTTATAAATTAAGTCTTTACCCCAGCAAATGATAATTTTGAGAAAATCAGTGAGATGCAAATATTGACCATTGGGCAACTGCTTAGAAAATCTGTAAGCCGAAATTTAGAATAAGCAGCAGCAACCTAAACATTCATCTTTTATGAGAAAAGTCGTTGAAACATTATTCCCGAAACACGATCGCAATCCAGGAAGCCGGCGTATTATCAGAGAGACAATACAACTTTATAACAAGTAAGGAAGGGCTAAGTTCGGGTGTCACCGAACATTTTATACTCTCGCATGGTAAAGTGATAATCGATATTTCATTATTCGTCATTTAAATATTTTTCAAATACCGTATTTTTGTAAAGTTTTATTCCGCTATCATCATTGGTTCCTAATGTTTATACTCGTATTATACAGAGAAGGCATCAGATGGAATTCAAAATAGCTTTATATTGGAAGAAGGCGTGGTTGTGAACCGATTTCACCCATATTTCGTACATGTCATCAGGGTGTTAAGAAAACATTATATACCGAATTTCATTGAAATCGGTCTAGTAGCTCCTGAGATATGCTTCTTGGTCCATAAGTGGGCGGCGCCACGCCCATTTTCAATTTTTAAAAAAAGCCTGAGTGCAGCTTCCTTCTGCCACTTCTTCCGTCAAATTTAGTGTTTCTGACGTTTTTTGTTAGTCGGTTAACGCACTTTTAGTGATTTTGAACATAGCCTTTGTATGGGAGGTGGGCGTGGTTATTATCCGATTTCTTCCATTTTTGAACTGTATATGGAAATGCCTAAAGAAAACGACTCTGTAGACCTTGGTTGACATAGCTATAGTAGTTTCCGAGATATGTACAAAAAACTTAGTAGGGGGCGGGGCCACGCCCACTTTTCCAAAACAATTGCGTCCAAATATGCCCCTCCCTAATGCGATCCTTTGTGCCAAATTTCACTTTAATATCTTTAGCCAAGGAATACGTGTACCAAGTTTCGGACGGACGGACAGACGGACGGACGGACGGACAGACGGACGGACGGACGGACAGACGGACGGACAGACAGACATCCGGATTTCGACTCTACTCGTCGCCCTGATCACTTTGGTATACATAACCCTATATCTGACTCTTTTAGTTTTAGGACTTACAAACAACCGTTATGTGAACAAAACTATAATACTCTCGTTAGCAACATTGTTGCGAGAGTATAAAAAGATTAATTAATAGGTATATTATTTAGTTAAAGATCCTGGTGAAATATACTTCAAGTACATGAATTTATAATTTAAGACGGATTTTAGAAGACTGTTATATTTAAAAATAAGAAATAAATCCATTGAATTACAAAATATTTGCAATTTCGTCTCTTATTCTCCGGCCTTCGCTCTGCATTGAACCATTATCAGATTGGAAAAAATTAATTGTCCTCGTCAGTCTCATTTGCCAGAATGAATTTCTTCATTGTATCCGTATTCAATATTTTAATGTCTGCAGAAACGGCTCTTTAAAACTCCGATTGTCCTTTCCACAATATTCCGTGCAGCCGTATGTGCTATATTGAACTTATGCTCCTTGGAGTTAAACTGTGGACCTCTATATGGTGTTAATAAAAATGGTTCAATTACATAGCCGCAATCGCCCAGAAACCTCATTGAGCGCTGCCCACCCTCATATTGTATACGGAATAATTGCTTAGCGTGACTCATACCCGAGATGAAAGCATCATGACGTACACCGGGCTACCGCGCATCAACGGCACGTATTTGCAAATCGTTGACACAAATCTTTAAAAAAAAGAGTTACATACAGGGTTCGTTTCAAAGTAAACAGGAATTTTTTAATCTAGCGCCCCCTGGTGGCGCCATCTATATTTCGACTGGTGCGTTAGAATCTGCTATCTTTATCGATTGTCCAGTGAGAATTACATGAAAAAATTGCCGAACTAATTTCAAATTTTATTAAAAGTGCTTTCACAAGATTTGTCACATTAGTAAACAGCTCATTTGAATATTGGTTTTGCGTATGTTCGAAAAGACGAAAATCCAACCAGATTCTGTGACGTCATTTAAAATCAGAATTGGTTGGCAATTCTGAAAGCTAAGCAATTCTTTCTTGAATTCCACAACACCCCTGATTACTTCACAGCCGCAACTGAAGTATCTGAGAGTAATATTGGATTCCAAATTAAATTTAAATAACACCTGGCGTATATTTCCTGTAAAGCAAACAAAATTTATAATGCTCTATCGAGAATGACGGCCAATAGAGGCTGCGTGCGTTCCAGCCGGCGATTTTTAACAGCAAAAGCAATGTGTTTAGTAAAATTGTCTGAAGGACCAATATGAATACAGGCATTGGATATAAAAGCGTATACAAAAAAAAAATTACAGTGCTTAGGATTTCTGCAATTCGTGTAATAAGTGCTTTCCGGACTTTATCAACTGACGCTGCTGAAGTATTAGCCAGTAAGCCGCTCATTGACATTCAGTGAGATGAACTCGAGCGATTATATCAGCTATCCTAAAGCAGCATCGGTAAAGACAGAGAAGAAAAACAAGAGCACCAAAATGTTGCAGCAACGGTGGAATATCTCATCCAAAGGGCGCTGGATACACAGATTTATACCTGAGGTCCACTTATTGATAGACAGACGACTTGGGGACTGGATCTGAGCCAAAAACATAGTGGACACGGGTGCTTAAGAAGCAGCCTTTACAGAGTGTAGACAGTCGACATGGCGATCTGAATCTGACCCAAATACTTAGTGGACATGGGTGCTTTAGAAGCTGCCTTTACAGATTCCACAATGACATTAATCCGAACTGTCCGACGTGTACAGTGTATAGATAAGACTCTAAGCATGTATTATTTTATTGCTCCCGCTTTTCGAATACAAGGGCAAAACTGAAGAACTCACTCGGTGGTACTTTCATGGTCGATAATTTAACGATACTCATGTGTCAGTCGACTGGGAAATGGAAAGCTGTTAGCATTCATTATGACAAAACTGAGACTTTTCAACAGATAGGTGTCCGCCAGTCCGCACAATAAAGAAGACTTAAATGTCCGTAATACTTAACTGGTGGTTCCGTGGAAGAGTTGAGAGTAGGTTAGGTTCATCGGATTAAAGTTTCGTACTCCAGCTTTCGATGCTTCCCCATACTTAAAAAAAAGAACCAAAATGTGTAATGACTTTTCTATTACACTTATGTATAACCTCATGCAGGGCAGTTTCTGTTGAGCGACCATTTATTCATGTTGTGCAGTCGATATGTTGTCCGTTAATATTGATCTAATGTGTATTTTCATTAGCCTTTCTAGGTGTTTGAGCATGAGGGAGGCGAGGTTTATAGGTCTAAAATCTTTAGCATTTTCATGCGTTCTTCGACCTGGATTTGGTAGGAACACTATCGTGACTCTTGACCTGATACTTGCCTTATAGTTCCTTTCAAGCCTTGGAACCATTGTTTCTTCTGCTTCTGCAGCGTTTATGGTATGATACCATACGGACCCGCCGCTTTGTACGGTAAGCAGCTGTTAATGGCGTATGTATGCTTTGCTCACGTAGCATACTTTAGCGTACTTTAAGTTAAGGTGTCTCATATTTAGTGAAAATATTCCTTAATATCCGATAAGTTTACGAAACAAATATTATCTTTGCTGAAAATGTAAATTTCATTTAGAGTGTCATTTGCTTATCTCGGGTCTCATACCACATCACCGCCACCCATATACCGCCTTCAAAAATGTTGTGGCACAAATTCCGCCATTTCGATTAGTCATGCAAGTCACTCGCCATCTTTTCGAATTCATTAACAGCAAAATAATATCGCCATTAACTTGATTATATCAGTCAACGCGCCGAGTGAGTTTCCATTCAAACGAAATGTGCATATTCACTTGCAGCAAAGCTGAAGTGCTTAGGAGTATCGCTAATTTAATCTTAACTACAGCGTATTGTATGCCTTGTCTTTGTGTGTGTGCGTGTGTTCGCCTGTTCGTTTGTCACACCGTGCGCTTTCAATTATTGCGGTTACAAATCAGAAGTTATGTTCGCTTCAAAAGCCGCTGTTGCACGAGTAAATAGTAATTAAGAAGCAAAACGCGTACAAAATTCGATAATTTCGGTTAATTTCCAATTTGTGTTAAATCTCTACTTAGCACTTGTGATGCGACCGCGTTGCGCTGCGTCGCTCGCACAAACAAAGGCGTAATGTGTCTACGGGTCGCGTAAGCCGATTATTTCGGCGAATGCTTATCAATAAATTTAGATGTAGATAAACGTTTAGAATTAATGCTGCGACACTTTCCACAGTGTAGCCGTGCGTTCGAGGTGTGAAGAGTTGGACCAAACAATTATTTTAAGGATTGAATTTAAATAACTTCAATCAACGGTGTGCCGATTGTGGCGGGAAAGAGTGGAGAAAGGTTTGAGCTGGAAAGGAATGCTTAAATATTTCGAGGATTCTCCTTCCTACGCTCACAACAATAGCGTACGAGCATGCATTTTGTGTTCTAGGCATCTGCGGAAGACTATTCTGATCGAAGGATTATTATTTTCTTTCTTACAGATTTTAGACAGTAAACTTGTAAGGCTAGATCCTGGTATATACTATGCTTACTTTCTCCACCATTTTTCATCATACTACATAGACCTGAGACGCCGGAAGCTCAAAAAAGAAAGTACCTGCTAAAGGAAGCAATAAGGTGTAGATTATAGAACTTATGATGGAAAATGTTCGTCTTCATAAGATTATGCTCCAGCATTACAAATCTAGTCGTTGTTTTCATCGTAGCGAGATTACGTTGTGTCCCCCAAATTTTCCGTTACAGTTCTTTGCATGGGAAATGCGGCTTGAGGTGATGGGTCGCAAAAGAAGAACTTCCCTAAATTAATTAAAACAAGTAAGGAAGGGCTAAGTTTGGGTGTCACCGAACATTTTATACTCTCGCACGATAAAGTGATAATCGAGATTTCATTATCCGTCAATTACATATTTTTCAAATACCGTAGTTGTGTAAAGTTTTATTCCGCTATCATCATTGGTTCCTAATGTATATATCATACAGAGAAGGCATCAGATGGAATTCAATATAGCGTTATATTGGAAGAAGGCGTGGTCGTAAACCGATTTCACCCATATTTCGTACATGTCATCAAGGTGTTAAGAAAATATTATATACCGAATTTCATTGAAATCGGTGGAGTAGTTCCTGAGATATGGTTTTCGGTCCATAAGTGAGCGAAGCCACGCCCATTTTCAATTAAAAAAAAAAAAGCCTGGGTGCAGCTTCCGTCTGCCATTTCTTCCGTAAAATTTAGTGCTTCTGACGTTTTTTGTTAGTCGGTTAACGAACTTTTAGTGATTTTCAACATAACCTTTGTATGGGAGGTGGGCGTGGTTATTATCCGATTTCTTCCATTTTTGAACTGTATATGGAAATGTCCGAAGGAAACGACTCTATAGAGTTTGGTTGACATGGTAGTTTTCGAGATATGAACAAAAAACTTAATAGGGGGCGGGGCCACGCCCACTTTGTGCCAAATTTCACTTCACTATCTTTATTTATGGCTTAGTTATGACACTTTATAGGTTTTCGGTTTTCGCCATTTTGTGGGCGTGGCAGTGGGCCGATTTTGCCCATCTTCGAACCTAACCTTCTTATGGACCCAAGAAACACGTGTACCAAGTTTCATCATGATATCTCAATTTTTACTCAAGTTACAGCTTCCACGGACGGACAGACGGACGGACGCACAGACAAACATCCGGATTTCAACTCTGCTCGTCGCCCTGATCACTTTGGTATATATAACCCTATATCTGACTCTTTTAGTTTTAGGACTTACAAACAACCGTTATGTGAACAAATCTATAATACTCTCTTTAGCAACTTTGTTGCGAGAGTATAATTACAGACGAAATTACGGACAGTCATACGAAAAAACGCTGCTGTTATAAAAAAAATTTTTTAGCTGTCAGCTGAAAGAGGAAGCTCCAACTTAATATAACGAGGATAGTAACACATTCCTTATCCGATGTCTTATGTCTGAACACATTTGGAAATCCTTATATACTTTGACTTCATACCAGATAACTTGGATCATGGAGTCGCCCAACCGAACTCTGGCGGCTGCTTTTCTGTCCATATTCCGGCGAGGGAGTTATATGTGGGAAGAAGGTTTCGGAGAAGAGAGCTTCTTTACGGATGGATCACAGCTTGTGGGGAAGGTTGGTGCAGGGGTTTGCTGTCAGACGCCCTCTATCAACACCAGCTTCAGACTTCCTGACTATTGAAGTGTTTTTCAAGCCGAGGTTGCAGCCATTAAGGTAGCAGTATGCTGCTTCAGAGTGTAGCCTCATTCAGAGAAGTGACCATCCGCTCAGAAACCAGGGCGGCAACACTAACCTTGAACTCATTAACAGTGTATTTAGGGTTGGTCAAGGAGTGCCTAACTTCTTTTTCAATATCATCGAGTGTACTATTTGTGATAAGACTGGTATGGGCACCAGGCCACAGCGGAATCGCAGGAAATTTTAAAGATGATGACCTAACAAGAAAAGCACCTTTGAACCGATATCAGTAGAATTGGTGCGGGTCGGTGCTCTCGTATTCTCTTGTGTTCTATTACTAGATATCTGGGCTTCACGGGAGCTCGGCCAGCGCTCGGTCACCATCTGCACATGCGCTGTCATAAAAGCCTTTAGGCCCAAGATCGATCGCAAGAGATCTAATGATTTCTTTGCTCTCAGTAAAGCAAGCCTCTCCCTAGTTGTGGGGCTTTATTGCCTTATTGACGAGCATTTTGTAAGGTACGGAACCTTACATACTAGACGCAGAAGCTGATTGGTAGAAGATAAGGTGGAAACTACTCAACTGTTCCTTTTTGATTGCCTTTATAATTTTTGTCCCAAACAGGATCCAATGGCTAACAGCACTAGATAGAGAGTTTATAATATGAAGACTAAGTCGATAGTCTTTAGACTGCAAAACTAGACTATCGTTGACGAATCCGTATTGTTTGCAGCTAAAAACGTCATGGCCGACTATTAAATTTTGGACTACAACAGTTCTAAGCTCACTTTCCATGGAAAGGTGAGGTTATGTATTGCAGTTTTACATACGATAGGAATGAGGTTTCCAACCAGATAACTTTAGAAAGTGACTTGATTTAGGGCAATTTGTGGAAAATTGTGAAAGACTATACCGCTAACGGTATAATATCTGACTTAAAATGATGTCAAAAATCACGGCTTCGACTAAATATTCGGGCAGAGAGCTACGCAAATACGAGGAATCGGAAATAAATTCGGATCTGGAACTAACTTTTTTTCAATATAAACGGATTGAAGGCTTTGCAATGTATAAACTGCGTAATCTCATACTAAATAAGACACGTTCAAAATGGAATACAACAACAAAGTTAATTTATACCGTCCGTAAGGTCATCTCAACGAGATTACATGAAATACAAGCAAATTAAGCGCTTAAGTACATTAGCTTCCTTTACATAAAATTCCGAATAAAAAAGCACGAATGGAAAAAATGATGAATGTGAGCGCACGATGTTATAAAATCGTCAAGGGATTAATCATGAAACGACCGCCGACACGATGGGACGGTATTATGCGTTGATGTTGGGAACACATAGCATGTCACCACAATTGTTGTGCTTCATGCCAGTTCACAAAGCAACAGACAGACAGACAGCAACGCCAGTGACACATTTAAATTCTGATCATAACTTCGGTGTACAAAATTTCGGCGTCAAGTCGTTATTAACGCGCGAAACGAGATTTTTATCTTAACACACGAGGCAGGAGGCTACGAGGGATGCCACGACAAGGAAGATGAAAGATGAAGAACACAAGGGGCAGTCACGCAGCGATAAGCAGATAAACTCAATGCGTGTGTTAGTAGAACGAGAAGGCAAAGTACAGAAAAAATGGTTGAGTGATGTTAAAAGCGAGAAAGTAGTAAATAAGAAGAATTCCTTAACCCGTGAGAACACAAGATATTTTTACATCATTGTTGTTTTCGTATGAAATTATTTTTAGAGTTGGAAAGTTATATACTGTTGCTGCATTATTTCTTAAAATTAGTGTTTTTTTTTAATTTTCAGCGCTGAGTTCGTTTGAACCAAGGAGAAATGTGGTAAAAGGGGCATTCGCTATTAGAAGAAAGGGCGCCATCGGTACTTCACTCCCCAAGTGTCTTCTACTACTGGATAGCAGTGCTTCGCGGGAGCTTGGCCAGCGCATGGCTTCCACCGGCCCTTGCGCTGTCGTGACATCCTTTTGGCTCTTAGTTAACCGCAAGAGCGCCAGTTGGCTGCTGTTGTTGTTGTTGCGGCATTATATATTCCAGAAGCAATTCGATTAAAAATGCAGGTCCGTTTCCGGTTACTTAGACCCGACTGTCGTAGTGCCGGCAGTCATGGGCAGTGGGCTCTTCGCCTTCAGTAAGGCTATCCTCTCCCTAGTTGTGGGAATATATATATTTTTTTGACGACAAGAAATTTCTGGGGTGCAATGGAACACCTGAAGGCTTAATGCGAAGAGGTGGGTCTCTGGTGACCGCGAGAACAATGGGATTCCCTATTACAATTTATATGTCTGGCAGCGGCTGACTCGAATAAATTCCAGTCCAGAAGACCAACTATCGATCGCTTTTTACAGTACAAAGATGGCAATCGTCTCGGGCTAATTCAGAAACGAATAAGTCATTCATCATGGCTCTCTAGCATGCCTAATTAACAATACGTCCGACTTCGTTTGTGATGCAATATGGACCAAGGATGCCCTTTTTCCATAGACACCAAATAGTAACCTTTTGAGTTTATAATGGCGTCCCAACAATGGATTGTAGATTACCATCACTCCAAATACAACAATTTTGTTTACTAACGTACCTATTCAACCAAAAGTGAGCTTATCGCTGAACTGTAATATCTTGTGAAAATCTAGATCATGGCCATGGATCTTAGTTTTGGACCCCTCATTCGGCTTTAATTCTGGAATGTTGGAGTTCGTAATCCCGCAAACCAAGATCTTTCCGCAAAATTTACCATAAAGTGGATGAATGTTGCGCGCAATAGCGGATGGATTCGGACGTTCTTTGATACTCTGCTCCACAGCTATTTTCGGTCCGATCCATTGATCTTCGAACTACCAGTGTGTTACATAGAAAACCTTCTTCGGTAGCTCTAGGTTTCAGTTTCAACATCTTATGTCACGTCTACTGGCGGGTTAAAGGGTACAAGAATAAAATTCGCCGTGTTATACAGAGTTCGGTACAAAACCTCCAGGAAGCATGTCAATTTGTTGTGAAATGCGTTAATGTAGCGAGGCGTTTCAAGGCGTGGGGCATTCTTGAAACGGAAATGCGCTTAGCGGCTGATGCCACAATGAAAATTCACTATCGAGCAAAGTTAAAACAAAGCGGCAAAAGTGAGAAGAAGCTTGCGTCGGGAACTACGCCTCGAAGCGGCAATTATTTTTAAACTCCAGCGCAAACGAGCATGCATATCGATTATGTTCACGTGTGTGTACATGTATATACCGCGAAGTGTATGTGTGAGCGTGGGAGATAATATTGTGAAAACTGCGGCGCGTACGACATGCCCGTTACCACCGACATTCTCTGTTTATATCATTAACCGCTTATATGCTTATACGCTTATAAGCACACCAAGTGGCCCGCACGGATATACCGTTATACAAGTGAGTACACATACACACATTTGGCGCCTTGTGTAAATTTTAATTTATTTTTCACACTCAATAAGTTGAAATCCTTTTTTCGGCACGGCAGTCAGGCGCGCGCGTACTCACACCAACACACTTGCATACAGTGTGGCGGTGGAGTGGTGGCGCATTGGAGGACGCCTATCACCCGGTGGCGCAAAAGCTCATTCCATGGCTGCCAAACAACAACGTATGCGGCTTGTAATCAGCCGAAATGAAAATATATTGCCAAATTGCTAAAGACTGCACGAAGCAGCTGAGCGAGTGGAAAGTTTGCTGGAGGTGTGGTGCCGGGGAACGCAAGCTCAATATTATGTATGATGAAATTTCATATACCATAAGATGTGCATTATTTATCATCCATTTGCTGCTATCGTGAAGCTGAAGCGCCCAGCAGTCGTTAGTCCACACCCACACACAGCAAATAAGTTAGCAGCAAATGGAGTGGTGCCCACGAGGGACGTCTTCGCTTGCAAAGAGAGCAACTAAATTGAATTGAAATCAAATGGCGGAGGGCTTTTAGTGAACAAACTGTATGCCATATGACCAACCTTTCAACAATGTACATATAATACTTCGCTACTCGAGTAAATGGATTATCACCAGCGGTCCAGGGCTATATCATTTTTTAATCAGCTGTAGATTTCTCGTTCAGCACTCACCACCTCTTCTAAGTCTGATTTTGGTATTCCACAAAACTAATACGGCTGTATAGACAGACGTTGAGTAATACCAAAAGCTCCATCAGGATCGGGACGGACCTATCCGAGCCGTTTGATACCAAGCAAGGTTGCAGAAAAGGTGAATTTTTTCAATCTACTGCTGGAGAATATTCAAACAAATAGTCGTTGTACTCGCGACTAGGCTCCCACGTCACTGTTGACAGTCATAACTTCGAAGTCGTAGATAATTTCGTCTATCTTGAAAACAGTATCAACAGCAACCAATGTCAGCCTCAAGATCCAACGCAGAATAACTCTTGCCAACAGGTGCTACTTTGGACTGAGTAGGCAATTGAGAAGTAAAGTCCGCGACGAACCAAACTCTATAAGACACTCATTATTGCCCTCCTGCTATATGGTACAGAGGCATGGACAATGTCCACATCTGATGAATCGACGTTACGAGCTTTCGAGAGAAAGGTTCTGCGGAAGATTTATGGTCGTTTGCGTATTGGCCACGGAGAATATCGCATTCGATGGAACAATGAGCTGTAAAAGATATACGACGAAATTGACATAGTTCAGCGAATTCAAATCCAAAGGCGTTGAAAGATAATTTTATACTAGACTTGACATGACTTGAACGCTACGAAAAGCAGTCAATTTTGCATTAGGTCGTAAAATGAATCCATTACTACAGCCCTAAATGCAAAACCTCATTCATAAGCCGAATATTGCTGACACCTAGTTAATTCTCTGTACTTGTTGGTGCTATTAGGGCTTGCTGATGATACCATTACTGAGGAACGCTACCGGAAGCAACTCATCAAGTTGCTAA
Source organism: Bactrocera tryoni (assembly GCF_016617805.1). Taxonomy (NCBI): domain Eukaryota; kingdom Metazoa; phylum Arthropoda; class Insecta; order Diptera; family Tephritidae; genus Bactrocera; species Bactrocera tryoni. The sequence continues at coordinate 18,780,484 of NC_052499.1, forward strand.
AAGCCTTTTTGAATGACACGAGCTGCGAAATTTTGACACACCCACCTTATAGCCCAGACCTTGCTACTTTCTAATATCATTTGTTCCGGCCGCTGCAGTATGCCCTTACTGAATTAACGCTCACATTAGACCAGGCTAATAATAATTGGTTTGGCTCATGATTGACTGCCAAGCCGGTTCAGCTCTTTTAGGTTGAAATCCACAAATTTCGAGAAAAGTAGAGAATGAAACTTGGTTAACCATCTAAAAAAAAGTCTAAAGGCTTAACGATGTTATATTCTTTAAAAATTGTGAAACAAAAAATATATGAACAGTTGAAATAAAATGTTAATGGAGCTTTAAAGAGTACAAGTTAAGTCAGTCTTGTTAACTAAGGTGAAAATGAGAATTAATAAAAATTTTAATACTCACAGGAATAAAAAAAAATCTCGGTTCATAACGATGGGCCAGAATTCTGAAAGAAAAAAGATGGAAGATAATTCTAATTAGACTTTCAGAAATACACACATAATATGACGAAATGGTCAGATTATAATACTTGTTCTACTTTCAAAACAGTTAAGTTAAGGACTCCACCAAAAAGATTTATTTGTTCAAGGTAATCACTTAAAATTTTCATTAAAATTTTTTTCGGAATTTTGCTTATAAGTAAAATATTATGTAATGCATTTCGAGATTTCCTTCATTTTTAAGAAAAAAACACAGAAACTTCAAATTTAATGGGATGTTTGCCATCATTCGAAAGAATATTATTTGGCATTTATATTTGAAGATTATCGCTTCCAAATGTTGGCCGCCACTACGTCTCAGATGGTCCATCCGTTGAGTCCTATTTTCGATGACTCGTTCGAGCATTTTGACTGGTAATTGGGGAGTAACACACGTGATGTTTTGCTCCAAGACCTGAATCGAAGCAGTATTGTTCGCACAGACTTGAAACTTCACAAATACCCACAGGAAACACTGTGATATCACACGATCTTGATGGCAAATCGACCGGTCCAAAACAAGAAATTATCTGCTCACCGAATTGTTCTCTCAGTAAATCAATTGATTGATGCGATGTGTGGGTAGTGATGCCGTCATGTTGAAACCAAATGTCGCCGAGATCACGTGGATGATTCCACCAGCCCATAAGCCACACCGCCACGGAGTTTTTTTCAGCACGAAAAAGCAGCTGTTGAGTCTCTTCAAGTTGTTTTTCGCCCCAAATGCGGAAATTTGGTTTGTTTCATGCCCATTGAGCAAGAAATGGGTTTCATCGCTGAACAAAATTTGGCTCCAAAACGTTGGATCTTCTTGGAACCTTTCAAGAGCCCGTAGAGCGACGTGATGTCGTTAGGAAAGGTCGAGCCCACCCTTTATTTTCAAGTCATTCGAAATCACGACATATACTCATTTACTAACCGATAAAATTTGATGCTTTGATTTTAGGCGAATCCTTTCGTGTGTTATGCTGACCGCTGAGAGTAGAGCCTTTTAGGCGGCGCTAACGAAAACTTGCTGTCAATAGCAGAATTTTCAAAATTTGTTTATAATAAATTCACAAAATATTATACAAATGTTGCTCTTTGATGTGCTCAAAATTTTAATAAATTAATTCATTTATTATATGAAAAAAATGATGAAAATAGAAATTTTTTCGGCCGTTAAAACCCACGTAACTCCTTAAAGACTGGAAAGATTTGAAATATGGACCACCCAAAGAATATGAAATGCTATGATGACCTTTTGAAAACGTTTAACGGTTCCTCGTTTCTAACGAGATATTGAGGTGGTTGGAGTTACATAAAATACGAGGTAGATATGATGCTCCATATAACACTATATCCACCTCGGCTGTCATGGTCTAGCAATATCTTGTGCTATTAAGCCTGACCTACATTATAGTAGCTGTGATGAAGAAACTTCGCACAAAATTCATTTCTAGCGCAAAAACTCTCCAAGCTTTTTAGTTAACCCTTATGCATATGAAAGACTAAAAATATGAGAAACTTTTCCAATATTCACAACCAACTTTTACAATAAACCTCAAAATTAAAAGCAATTTTTAGAAAACCTGTTTAATAAAACTCACAGTTTCCCCTATTCATAGAAAAATGTAATATGCTCATGCTGGACGAACTCTTCCAGTGAAACGAAAATGCCAAGACCAAAAAATCAATAGTGACACTTCGCCGTCAAACAGAGCCACCAGGCAATGATTCTTCTGCTGTCTCTAAACTACTTAAGTATGTTTATATGTATGTATGTGTGTTTAAGGCGATGGGCACAGGCCAAGAAGGAAGCCACAAAATTGCTATTCTGACGCTCATAAATATTAGCGTGGGACTGCCACACCCTACTCCCCTCCATCAGCATAGAGTGAAGTAAAACGCTACGCGCCAAATACTGCTTGACTGCTCGATGTAAAGTAGAATTTTTCATTTTATTTGCTTCGACGGTAGCAGAAAAAAAGAATTGGAAAAAAGCATGTGAAAAATGTGAAAAGTAATAAAGAAAATAAATCGAAAACGAAATTGTGTGATATGTGCAAATTTATGAGCGGCAATGCTATTAACTGCGTTAACAGTTGAACGGCGAATAAAGCACTCCCAAACGCCTTAAAATACACTTAAGCACTGACACCATGCAATTGGGCTCGGCGGAAAAGCGGCGCTTATGAACGCAAGCAGACATACACATTCATGTAAATATATGTACATACATATATATAATTTGTATATCATATGCGTGTTTTTAGATACATGTAAGTAGGCATAATAACGATACATGAGGATGTATGAGCATATCGCGCGCTGGTTTGTAGTGTAACACGTAATGACAGGTCCCCCTGTACTAAAAAATAACAACGGATTTTGAAAAAACCAATATTTAATATTAAAAATAAGAAAGTTTTTTACTTCGGTTGCACCAAAGTTATGATACCCTACACATTTAAAAAAAAGTTTCGTACAAGAACTAGTTTTCGATCATGGAGTTTGTATGAGAGCTATATGCTATAGTTGTCCGATCTGAACAATTTCTTCGATGATTGTACCGTGAACTCAGGCAATATTTCACGCCAAATATTGTGAAGACATCTCATCAAATAAAAAAGTTTTCCATACAAGAACTTGAGTTTGATCGGTCAGTTTGTATGGCAGCTATATGTTATAGTAGCTCGTTCTGAACAATTTTTTCGGAGAATGTAACGTCGCCTTACGCAATAATCCATGCCAAATATGGTGAAGATATCTCATCAAATAAAAAAGTTTTCCATACAAGAACTTGAGTTTGATCGGTCAGTTTGTATGGCAGCTATATGTTATAGTAGCTCGATCTGAACAATTTTTTTCGGAGAATGTAACGTCGCCTTACATAATAATCGATGCCAAATTTTGTGAAGATATGTCATCAAATAAAAAAGTTTTCCATACAAGAACTTGAGTTTGATCAGTCCCTTTGTGTAGCAACCGTGTTTTACCGGATCAAAAAGGGATGACCATATAACATAACAAAGATCGTATGAAATCATTTCTATTTTCTTCTCCTAAAAATATGTGAAGTATCTCTAAACTGTATTTTCAATACTCGCAAGCTTTGCTACAGAGTAGATCAAAAGTTTAGCCGAAAAAGTTCAATGCTTATTTGAGCTTAAAGCTTACCCCAACTTTCCACAGTATTTTCGAAAGGAATTATAGGGTTTAACATCTTACTGGAGAAATATGTATATATTTTTTACTATCAACTCAGTAGAGCCTTTGAGCTTTTACATCAACTTCTTCGGAAATTATGATTTTTCAGCAGAAGCCCCTTGTATAATTACAAAAATACATACTTTCATTACATTTTCCACTAAATTTTTGATTTAGGTATCAATCTTACAAAGCTTTTACGGAGCCTCAGAAGCTTTTGAAAGTTTTCACGCTAAAATAACGCATTGTAATATGTCATAATTCAATGGAGCTCCGAAACAACTTGTTTTTACACTCTTGCTACAGAGTATAATATATGTATAGTATACATATTAAAAAAAATAAATTTTGTGAAACAGTTTTGTAAACCGATTGATATTTTCAGGATCAATATTTTTAAAGCTTTGCTTCCTGAAAATGTTTAGGTATTTATTTTTCATTGTCATGACAATAATTGTCTCCGCACTTAGAAGTTTTGAACGGAATATAACTAAGAGATCCGATCGTCACATTGGATCGATCTGTAACCCTTTGAATAAAGATCAAAAACTATAATTTTCATCGGTTACCTCGTCATTTCCTCCAAATCTACCGCCTAGCACTTAAATTATTAAATCTCATAGAGAATTTGTGTCGGATAATGAGCCGTTGTAGCTTTAGCTAAGCCGGAGAGTCTTGGTCTTCAGAGTCCATGTCATCTTCGTTACTATCTAAATTACTCAGTGTCTCCTCAATTGGTCTGAAACCCAACTATGAAGTTTTTGACCAGCAGCTGACAATCGGAAAAATTATAAAGCATTCTTTGGAAGGAAGAATTATAAAGAATTATTTTTGGACTGAAGTCTGGCTTTCGAATAATATTATTCATCTAAAATATGGTTTTCTGTAATGCATAGTTCTGTCTATCAACTTGTTCCTTCTACCTTGCATTAAAGCATTATTTTCTATGGAAAACAATTTTTTGAAGAAGTTGTATATGTAGCGACCCTAAGATACTTTATTTTAGATATTTTTAAAGACCGTGAGAGAACTTATAAGCCTCATTCTGGAGAAATAGAGAGAGAGAGAGACAGAAACGCTCGGTCTCAGTGTCGATGTTCGTTGATAGACGAAGTTTTCTAAAATTTTTACTTAATTATTTTGCTCTTGGAGAGGCAAGGTTATTTTTTTGACCATCTCATGAGTGCTCCTTAACATTTCTTTTTCAGAGCAGTTTTTACCGAGGTCGATATATGATCGTAATAAATTTCATAACCAGTCAACCATGAATCTCACAATAATAACAGTTGATCGCAAGATTTGCGAACAACCCACAACTGAAAGGCTCTTTTCAAGGTTATGGATTTTGATATTTTACATTTTTTCACAGCTAAAAGTTCAGTTTTGAAAATAATATCCAGAAAATTTGTGTTAACTTAGTATAAATTAAACAAACCAAGTCAACACGTTTTCCTAAACCATTTACCATACCTATCTAGATTAAACAGTCATCTTGCGATTATGGGCTTTCGAAATCATAATCGGAAGTCTTGAAGAGATTCGGCTCGATTATGCGAGTCATACCTAAAGTACACTTATGTTTTAAGGACTATATGCTAGACTAATATCTTCGTTGGTAGCACAATTGTAAAAGTAAGAGCAGAGAAAGGAAGGCAAAAAAGAGAGTCAAAGACGCCTTTTCATTTGGCTGCATTTCCGGCTGGGTAATCACACACTAACACTCATAAAATAGATGATGTATATGTGTGTGCATATATAATTCCGCTTCGTTTCGCTTTTGATGCTCAGCTGGCTCATATCTTATTTTAATATGCGAATATGTATGTATTTATGTACATATATGAAGCGAGCTTTTGCATATGGGGTGATTTGCTATTGCTATTGTTTTACGTCGTTAATATGCTTTTGTTGTTATTTTCATATTCTACGCGCTTATAAATTTTTAACTGTGCACTTTTTCCGGTAATAAACTTTCATGGAAAACGCGCAGTGATATTGAACGTAGGGGAGAGTGCGTGAATAAAAATGCTTTTAAAGCTAATTTTAAATTTTATTTCAACTTAACGGTATTTACGGAAAGCGTGCCGAGACTTATATTTAGTTTAGCTTTTTTTTATGCAGAAAATTTGTACGTTCCGGAACAATTGGCCGAACTTGAAGGGAAAATTAAAATACAACGCAATTATTTATACTTGTAGAAAGCCATCATTGGGTGTAATGAGGTATAGTTTTGCTTTTGCTCTTACAGTTGTGGGACTATACACAATTTCTAACCTTGCGTCCTCGCCGCGCACCCTTGAAAGGTGATTAACATTCATGTAAGATGCGGTAGCCAACCCATGAGGAGCCGGAAGTCACGGCTTAAAGAAAGGAAGCTTCAGCGGAGCCATTTCAATATATTCGGTTTAATGGTTCGCTGAAGTATAAAGGTGGCATCTTTTTACCAGAGACGCGGCTGCGAGCGGGCGTCGGTCTTGAAACAAGCGGCTCGTTATATTAATGTGTATAAAGCTTTATAGCTAGCGTTGGGCGCTGGATTTGAGACACGCGACGTAGAACGGCTCTCAATAAAAAGGAAACAACAGGCTCGTATGAGAGACCCCCCTTTTGACCCTTTTGATGACGATCACTGCATATGTGTTAAGGATTACGATTTAAGGGCATGAACCTGGAATCTCCGATCCGTTAATTGGTGGCGCTGCCCCGATGCTGCCAACACCGCCGTCTAAGAAGTGCGATGGACGCGACAAGGACTGAGACAAGCTGGTCCTAATGGCATTTCCTACATTGCCCATATACAGAACCGCAATTTCGGTGTGGGATTCGTTGTGGGTGAACATCAGGTAAAGAATGTATCTTTGATACAGCGGTCGGTAAATTCAGCCACCATGATAACACATACCCAAATGGGATAAAACTGATCAACTTCGTCGGCGCCCGAAATATGTTTATCTGTAAAACTACATTCCAGCTTATTTAACTTCGTTAAGTTAGGGACTTAACATCGACTCGAACCACTACCTTGTTGTGGTGAAGATACACACCCGACTCTTTACAACAAAGCACGCCCGCCAATAAACCCAGAGAAGGTACCATGTCGAGAAGCTACTATCACAACCGACAGGGAAACGGCATTCTATACGACTTGCACTCCTGCTCTCTGAGAGCACTCATCAGCAACTTGATATAAGGGAAATGTGGGACGACATTTAAAACTGCAAACGAAACCCTTGGTTTTGGTAAAAGACGAAAGAACAGCTTGTACGATGAGGAGTGCCGTGTCGCAGCGGAGAGAAATTTGACTGCTTACCTCGCAACGTTTCAATCCACCACAATACGTGCGGGATGGAACCTGGAATGGATACCGAGAGCTGAAGAGGGAAGCGAGTCGAATATGCAGACAAAAAACAAAGAGCTATGTCTGAATTTGGTATACTCGTACAACTAACATGGCTGTATAAACTGACTTTGAGCAACACCAAAAGCTCCCTCAAATCGGCAAGGATCTCAGTCAAGCAGACTTCTTCAATTTATTGCTGGAGAAAATAATACGAGCCACAGAGCTCTGTAAGAGACTTGGCGTACGCCGATGATATTGATATCATTGGCTTCAAGAGCCGTTTTTTCTGCTTTCTCCAGATTGAATAAGGCAGCGAGTGGTATGGAGCTAGTCTCCTGTCATGAAACAAACAGTTATCGGAGTCGCGGCTGGCCCGCACGTTACTGTTGACAGTCATAACTTTGAAGTCGTAAATAATTACGTTTATCTTGGAACCAGTATCAAGACCATCAACAGTATCAGCCTTGAAATCCAACGCAGAATCACTCTTGCCCACAGATGCTACTTTGGACTGAGTAGATAATTTAAAAGTAAAATCCTCTCTCGAAGAACAAAGACCAAAATCTATAAGTCACTCATTATTACCGTCCTACTATATGGTGCAGAGGCATAGACAAAAACATAATCTGACGAGTCGGCCTTAGGAGTGTGCGAGATAAAGCGCTCCGATTGGTAAGTTATATTTTCCGAATGGAGGAGAACTCTCCACCTTTGAAGAATTTCGTTTCAGTACTCGTCAATGGAAACAGAGGAACAAGAAGACCTACACTCAGTTGAAGAGGTCACGTAGAGAAAGACCTGCCTGTACTTGGTATCTCGAATTGACGCCTAATAGCGAAAAGAATAAACGACTGTCGAATGACGAATGAAGAAAGTTAATAAGTTAATCGATATTCCGTCTTAAATTTTCATGATTAAAAGGAATACATCTTTGAGATTTCTTACACTTCAGTTGTTATAGGCGTCTTTTTAGGTAGCAGAATCCCAGCTCGGTGTAAGAGAACCTTATTTTTGACATAAGGAAGGTAATAGACATGAACCCTATATTTTTATTAAGTCAAGTATCTCAATGTGGGACCACTAAAACACTATCTCTTCAACCCAGCTTGGAAGCTCATATCTCAAATTCGCAAGAGCTGTAGACACACACATACATATAAATCATATATACGAGTATACTCATAGTAAGTACCATTCTCTTCGCATTCTACTCCGTATCTACTTTTTTGGGAACTTTGACCAGTTCGAGTTCTATCCATTCCTTTTTACATATACATATGCCACCTCGTTTTATATGCGATGCCCACTTGCCATATACTATATGGTACATATTTGCTCGTAAACTGGTGTCTTCCGTAATTTTGTTACGAATATTTTACGACGTACTTGACGAAATAACATAAAACAAAGGAAACAGTTATGCAAATGCGAATATACGGTTATCCGCTCGCTGCCGTAATACTGGCGCAGGAAAAAAACAAAATATAAAACTTGTGAAGTTCCGAAGTCCGCTAGAAGTGCTGAGTGCATCGGAAACGTAAATAAATGCACATCGCAAGGAACCAATAATCTTTTAAGTTAAGTGCCATAAATTTGCATTCAAAAGCATATAGTAGATATGTATGTATGTATAAGTATGTGCCTAGTGAGACTGAATTGTACAATTTAGCGAGAATAATAGTGTTTGTTAGAGATAACCTCACATTCAGATTATACAGAGCTGCGATTATTTATGAAAGGTTAGAAAACTATATCTCATGAGGTCAGCGAAACCAATAATATTCTATATGCTTCGTAGGTCCAGTTCCCGGGGATGATCTCTCTTCTTTGTTCTATTCCCTATTCTAACGGGTTCCTCAGCTTTAAGGACCGGTTTGTCAGCTTTCTTCTTCTTTTGCAGTTTAGACGAGTTTACAGCAGCGCACCAGTCATTCTTCCTTTCCACTGCGTGGCTCCAATTGGAGCTCCCATGCGAAACCAGGTCCTTCTTCACCTGATCTCTCCAACGGAGTGGAGGTCTTCCTCTTCCTCTGCTTCTACCGGCGGGTACTGCCTCGAATACTTTCAGAGCTGGAGTGTTTTCGTCCATTTGGACGACATGATTTAGCCAGCGAAGCCGCTGTCTTTTAATTCGCTGAACTAAGTAATGACTGACTTATAGGATTTGATTTTTGTTCGTTGAGAGAGGGCTTCACTTCTCAATTGCCTACTCTGTGCGAAGTGGCAGCTGTTGGCAGGAGTTATTCTGCGTTGGATTTTGAGGCTGACATTGTTGTTTCCTTAATCCGTTTACCATGATCGTCATTAAAAGAGAGGTCCCTCAGCCGAGGCTGTTGTTTGGGGTAGGGATGGTTCGCTTTCTCGCTTTAGTTCACTTCAAACGGATATTCTTTGCCTACCCAGAGGATACTTGGTCTAAGACCGGAAGCCGTGAGCTGCTTGAGCCATATGTGAAAGAAACGATTCTTGGCCCCATAGAAATTGGCGATCAGAGAACTTTTCTCACTTGCGTGAACTTCTACTCATATTAGAATCACTGATTCATCAACAACTTTCTGTTTACTTATTAACCAGATTGAGGAAAACATTCGACATGTTTCGAGTCAGCTCTACCATAGGGGCCATAAAGTAATACATTCATTTTTCTTTAAAGTATGGACTCATTAGTAACCCTTTGGCTGCAATTTTGCCTTTATCAAAGAACTTTAGTATAAATAAGTCTAATAAATAAAAAGAAAAACGAAGTCGAAGCTGTTGAGAGTGAGCCTTGATATTAAATTGCTACAGAGTGGTAAGAAAAAGGGGTTAAATTAATCTAAAATTAAGGTCCGGAAGGCTCTGCGCGCTGTTTAAAGATGCTCTATCAATCAGACGAAAATATCCACAAATCGCATAGACTTAACTTTACCGAGGCTAAAGGCTACGGATCGCCAGCCTTTGTTAACTGAAATCAGATCGCTGAAATCATATCATTAAGACATAATCTTTAGTGCTCTAGAATCTATCCAGATTCAGCAAGAATATGTCTTTACGGATCATAAATTACAAATATATTTATTTTACAAATTCTCATGCGACACTTTTGCCCCAAATAAAATTCTCCTATAGACTTGTTGGAAACCCCTTTAAAATCCATCTCGACACACTCTATCAATTAGAAGGAAATATCCACAAATCGCACAAGCTTAACTTTACCGGAGCAGCATCGCGAACTTTGCGCTTCAATGCAACTGAGGCAGTCAGCAACCAGCAGCCGTAAGCCTATAGTTGGAGCAGCTATTGATAGAGGCACATAGACTGTTGTTGCTATTGTTGGAGCAACTATTGGTAGAGGCACGTAAGTAGATGGTTGCTGCTTTTGTTGAACGCGTTATCCCGCGTAATAGCACCCAATCGGGTAATAAATAAGTGCTAACCATAAGCAACTCATTTCATTTGCAGCAAATTGCATGCGCTTGCAGTTTTCAACTAAGCAGTTGGACTCCCGGCTTCTGAAAGCTTACATAATCGCCACATTTGCTTGGCAGTAACTTTTGAAATGATAGCGGAGCGCAGGCGGTAGACAAATGTGGATTTGCACTTACAATAGATAAATATGACGCGGTCTTAGCGGTGGCTTAGGGTGCAGGCAACAAGGGCTGGAAAGTATGCCGGGACTCTGCCAAAGTGGGGAGCTTTAGCTGCTGCGAGTGGCTGACTCTGTTTCATTATTATTGCTGCAACAAAAGTGCAGTGACAGCGCGAAAGCAACCAATCAACCCCATTTAGGCGCACTTATACACACATTACAGCCATACTTTCTACGCTTCCGGCTTGCTATTGGGCCAGACCTGGGAACAAGGGGCCGGTTGCCACACAATAATAACTGTCATAGAAATTTATCCCAACGATTTATGCAAACATTTGCCGCCTCTTTGCCCCGCAGTCGAGATTAATAAATATCCTGACATGCGCCATCACCCGGCGACCCCAAGTAGCCCACTTATTGTGATCGGCCGCAAATACAAAGCTTACATTTATGTAGCTGTGTTGGTATTTGTTGAACCGTTAGTCAACCGGAGGCCGCTGACGTAAACTGTCAGCTAAAGTACATGCAATTGCAACAATTTATTTGTCCGTGTAAGCAATGTAATTTTGTTGTGGTTGTAGTATTTGCATTGTTCTCTTAGCTTAGTGAGAATTTTCTTGTTTTGATTTTTCTCTCGCTTCCCCCACGGTATACACGTGCAGTCCGATAAATCAGTAACTTTTCTTTTCTCGAAGACTTGCAGTAGTTGAGTTTCCTCGGCTAAAACCGTCAGTAATGATCTTTCTCATTTGAGAAAGGCTTAATCGTTTTGACACTGGACCGATTTTGTGTGGCTGTTATTCGGAGCTTCTAAAGCTCGAACTTTCGATGTACGAATTTATTATGCCTCCTCATTTTATAAATATTTCTACCATAGAACAAGACAAAACAAAGTATTCTGGTCTTGACCACGTTGTTTAACAACTTATTAGTAGTAGTAGTCTCAGGATTTCACTTATGTAGCGTGCCTAAGAACGAAGATTGAATACCATGGTCAGACTAGTTGAGATTCAGACTATCCCAGCCAACTTGGACAATTTCTAAATCCCACCGTCTAAGGCCATTCCTTGATTCTATTTTCCGAGATGTCGACGAACATTTTTCGTTATCATGAGGGTTCAAAGGTAATGCAAGTGGAAGATCAAGCGTCTCTCTCAACTTGGCTCAGCTGAGAAAAAACTGCTTTCTAAAGACTGTGGGTCCACAATAGATACGAACTCACTACTTCACCTTTCGTGAATGCATGCTCGTTCCACAAATTTTAAGTTTTTAGGCCATCATAATCTGTATCGGAAAGGTCCGTTCGGAAAGCAGCGCTGATATTGATCTTCATTTCTTTTAATACTTTAGCGACTTAGCTTTCGACTTCTCAGGTAATTGAAGAAACCGCAGATTTTGCCATGTCTTTCGATAAGCTCCTAAATTTGATACTCAAGGCCTCAAGTCCAAGACTCGAACACTGCTCTTTGACGATAAGATCCGATTTAGTTTTCCTTTCCCCCTCTTCGGCTCAACAAATGCTTTGTAAGTCATAAACACCTTCTTCGGGTACTTTTGTAGTTATACCAAGTAGTATTATAATAACCTAAAGCTTCACCAATATTTCTCATAAGTACTACCTTCATCTCAAGGTGGCAAATTTCGTGTCCAAAAATTCGACTTTTCTTTCCGAGACAACGAAATAAAAATTTATAGCAAGAAGATTGACCCGGCGGAAATTTAAAATATTTCGTCGTCTCAGCAAGAAAATCCGACTTTCTAAATGAAATTTTACATTTTGTCCCTAATTTTTAAGATTACGCTGTCACAGCTTATTGTATGATGCAGTTCGCTCTTTCTTCTCAGTAGCCAGATGACCATCTAAGTATCAGGTTGATTCGAAGAAAATCTTCTAAACATGTACGCTCACTCTTCCAACCCACCTCGTATGTACTCGACACAGCTAATCACTAAGCGGCCTTGTTATTACGGGCAGGATTTAGCGGCATTCAAGCGATGTCAGCGATTTTGACGGCAACAACAAATGACAACAACCACAAAGTTTACAACCACAATAATATGTGACAACAAAGTGCATAACGAATGTTGACTACTACAACATTATGGCCACAACCTAAACCCGGGTAGACAACGACGACCGCTACAGCTGTTCGTATGCCTGGTAAGTCACCATCGTGTGTCACTTCAAAAATGTTGTCAGCTTTTGAACTTCAAGTCCCTTGCCGAGCGGAAGTCTTTTCGCTGTTGTCAGAATAGAATTTCGAAAATGCAACAGTGAGTGTCAGCGCATCGCTTCGCCGCCGCTATTGTCAGGGTCGCTGGTGCTGTTGCTGCTACGGCGCTTAAAATTACGAGTTCACGCGCACGTTTGTCGCCAAGTGCCACCTCAGGGCAACATAAAATTTACGATTATTACTCGCCACACCTACAAAAGTTTGCAGTTTCCGTACTGCCCCCGTCCGCTTCGCTCTTCTGCTGTTTGTGTGTACTTGAAGTTATTTTTTAGTGTTCGAAAAATGCCGTTATGACCTCATTTTCTTTCACAGAAATAATTTTGATTGTCTGACTTTATCGTCGCGCCATTTCACATAAGTACAGAATATACTTGTTGTAAGGTGGAGGAAACACATATGGCATGTTATGAAACCTGTTTATGTACTGTGATGACACAGGAAAGTGGGTGCTCTCACAGAATACTATAGAATTGGGAAGCAAAGCAGAATTTTCGAAAATTTATAATTGTAAAATCCATCTGAAATGTGTACTTATACATTTGTACTTCTTAAATTTTCTGACAGTATTTCGGTCTTAAATAAAGTTAGCATAAAAGTCTGTCGGTTTCCGAGAAGCTGAAGTCATCATTTTTCTGGTAGCTTAGCTAAAGGGATGGACCCTATATCTAGTAATAAGTAAGCTGACAAGAGCTATAGTTAGAGCAAATAAGAGGAAATAAGATCATGAAATATTATCTGAGGTGTGAATGTTTTCTCCTCTCATCACCAACTTTATTCCAAAGTTTTTTTCTTGAGTACTTGTAATGAAAACCTTTCCAGTTGAAGAGAAGGGAAGAGAAGATTTGGAGAACATAGAAAGCGAAGGATATGCGGATGGTTCGAAAATGGAGATAGTACGGAGATTTTAAACTGCCGGACACCGCAACAATCAATCAAGGCAATAACCTCGCTTCGTAGGAATAAGGCTTCAGGATGCAAAGATATTAAGAAGCGTCATAAACACCCAGACTAGAAACCGTCCTGTGAGAGGCCTGTCCTAGTAGCGTTGGATTTGTTGAAAGCCTTCGACATAGTCAACCAAACAAAGCTACTTGAAGACATCGAACAAACCACGCTAAACCACCCTTAAATTTTAGGAGTAACATTCGACAGTCTGCACTCCGCACACAACCGCGATTGTCATAAAAGTCTAGCGTCACAACAAGATTCTAAAGTCGCTAGCCGGTAGCACTAAGGGTAAAGACAAATAGACGTTGCAGGCAGCATACCATGAAATCGGCCGGTCGGTTATAAATTATGCCTGTTATGGTGGCCTGAATGAAGAAGGACGCAGATGGGAAAGATACAAATGTGTCAAAATACCGCACTCCGAGAAATAACGTGATGTCTCCCATTGAACACCTACACAGTGGAGTCTACATGCTGCCTGTAAAGGAGCGTAAGACCATCTTCGCTACCAATTGCTGCTCGGATGCTTTTGTAGAAACTATCCCTGCAGTCACTAGCTTGAAGAGGAATCGCATCCTAGGAACAAAAGAAAAACAATTTTTCAACACGTCCTCGGCATACAACAATATTCCGACTAATTTTCGACAGGCATAGAAAGCCATTCACAGTACAGCTTTTAACACCTTATCTGAGCTCCTCCCAGTAAATGGCGTTTCTGGAGCACAAAATCCCGTACTAGCAGAACAAGAGCTCGAGTTGCCGCGTGTAACAAGAGTGACCCTAGAGCAGCTTCATTGTGGATATTCTAGCAAGATAAAAGCCTACTCCATTCTTATTTAGTCGAGGCTTGCACTACAACCCAATGACTTTTTGGTCGTTGGAGATTAGATATACATTTTGCTCAAACATCTGATAGCCTCCTGAATGAGCCGTATTTAGTACTGATCCAACCACGCCTACAGCAAATGGTTTACGATCTTCATGGGATTTGAATTAAAAAACTCCAAAATGAATCATTATAGAGTTTAGACCAATATTACCTGTCTTTAAGGCACCCCGAACCACCAGAAAAGAATCAATTTACCTACTGCAGACATACATACATACTTACATACATTCTACAATGTAGAGAATCTACATACATAAAAATAAATATACCGAAAATTATAAATTCACCGGGTGCACGTTCACGTCGCAACAGATTGTATCGCAGCTTCCTTCTTCTTCTGTACCTACGAAGCAATCCACCGTTGTGCGGTGTGCCGCATTGAAATTCCGAAATTTTATTTGGAATTAACATTTTTCTGTGAAGCTGTCACAAAGACTTCTCAACGCGCATAGAGTCAAGGCACGCGGGCATGGACGAAGACATGGCTCTAAGTATGGCTGGGAATGTGGACCGTGATGTGAAAGCAATTGCGGGCGTAGCCGTAATGCAATAATAATATGTACAATAACAACAACTATAGTGGAAAAGAAAGCTTCACTAATAAGACAGCAGGTGTAGAAGGAGGAGGAGGAGGCGGAGAAGAGAGCGCAATAACATAAACAATAAGAGCGACTACAGGCAACAACTACAATGACGCGCAATACGAGTGCATAAACTATTGTATAAATAACAAAAGATCCAACGGTATCAGCGGAAGGCAATAACAATAAGGAAAGCAACGAATAAAGGTAGAATAAAAATCAACAATGCACAAAGTGCGTTGCTGTAATTTCGACAGTGTTGCCATTTGTCCACGTATGTTTGTCCATAGGAATGAACATAAAAGGGGCTAACTGGAAGTAGTCGGGTATATTTTCACACATTAGTCTAAATGGTAGTTCGAAGTAGGTAGTAGTAGGCATTAAAACCATTGACTTCCACTGGGCAACAAAATTCTATTTTGTTTATTATCTAACTAATCCCGACGTTACTCATCCTAAGAAAGAGACATGCGATGCGTGAGAAGTGGTACCGTGTTATTGAATGCAAATGTCGCTGAGATCACGAGCGTCAATTTCAGGCATCAAATAGTCGGATATCACGGCGAGAAAACGGTCGCCATTGACGGTTACTTTATCATCGGCATAATTTTTGAAGAAATATGCACCAATGATTCCACCGGCCCACAAACCACAATAAAACATTATTTTTTCTGGATGAAATGTCAGCTCTTGAATCTCTTCAGGTTACTCTTCGTTCAAAATGCGGCAATTTTGGTTGTTTACACACACATTGAGCCAGAAATGGACCTAATTACTTAACAAAATTTTGCACAAACACGATGGATCTTCTTAGAACCAAGCAAGAGCCAACAAAGCGAAGCGAAGTCGCTTTGGAAAGTCGGGTAGCTTCAGTTCTTGCACTATCTGTATTTTGTATGCTTTCAATTTAAGATCTCGACATAAAATGCGCCAAAACAATCTATACGTCATTCCGAGTTGCTGCGAGCGGCGCCGAATCGGCTTTCCACGAGCTATCTTATCTACCAATTGCTGCTCGGATGTTTTCGTAGAAACTATCCTTGCAGTCACTAGCTTGAAGAGGAATCGTCTCCTAGGAACAAAATAAAAACAATTCTTCAACACGTCCTCGACATACAACAATATTCCGACTAATTCCTCTTAGTAAATAGCGTACTTGGAGCCCAAAAACCCTTACCGAATCGCCTTTCCACGATCTTCGTGTACACTCTCAGCTACGGCTGCTATATTTTCTTCACTACGTGGTGGACGTGGTCTATTCCGTTGAAGGAGTTCCTTACAGAACGTGAAATTACTTAATAAATCACTATAATATCTTGAGTCTTGTAGAGTTGTCCCTCGATATCAAGTATGAATCTGTGGAAGTGAGTCACTGAACCTATTCGTGCGTCTCGGAGTGACAGCTATCTCTTATAAAAACAAGAAAAAACGTCAACTTCGTTGCACTAAAACTATAATACCTTTTACAAATACACAATATTCCATGCAGGGAGTAGGTCAACGAAGAGAAAGAAAAAAATCCCTAAACCAGCTGAGGAAAGGTCGGTACAAGGTAAGATTGCCAAAGACCAGGCTGCCCACACTTCAATTGACAAAAGGGAATTAAAGCGCCAAAGAGTGGAGAAGAATAAAAGCGTCCAGCAATTAGAAATTCAATAAGTAGAGTGTATTCCAGAATAGAAATCGCTCGCAGAACGAAGCGATGGAAACTCTGCCTAAAAAGCCTAACTAAAAGCAGCACAGCCAGAGACAGTCGGCAGGGGCTGATATTCACACCAACAGCACGATACAGGAGAGATCGATTTCAGATTGTCGAGTCTAGTTGTAGGCTACGTAGTCGATAATTTGGCGGGTCCTCACTCGAAATTTGACTCTTCAGAAGCCCTTGGGGGTTACAGGGTCATTGAAATGCGCATGCATAAGTAGTTAACAATTGCAGAAAGCTTTCTTGTCCTTAATTAGAGATCCCGGCCACAAGAAAATTTTCGAAAGAGCAGACGTAATGGTTTAACTAGGAACCTCTTTAGTTGAAACCGAAGCGCAATTAGTATCATGTCCGGTGACCAAAAGAGAGCTTTATATTCACTTAGAACAAATAGCTCAGTGCAGATGGGAATCAATAACCAGCTGCAAAATAACGAAGCAGATAGGGCCCAAGTATGTTAAGACTAGAATCAAGGGCTTATTACATAGATTCAGAAATATTGGTAGACATTAAGCTACTATAACAGGAAGCTAACAGGAAATAAGTAAACAGTTTTCCTCTTTCTCTGTGAATGCTCAGCTCTAGCATAAATCAGACACCCAATACTTGGAACATAGGAGGCACCAAACCTGGAAGCGCTGTCCGCAAAAAGCCTACCGGACATAAGCAGTTTCATTAAAAGCACCAATGGTTTGAGCGCAAGGATGAAACGAGGTACCTAGGTTATAAAGGTCCGACGATATCAAAATGCATTAAAAATCCAGCGCTAATTGAGCTCGAAGAGGCAGCACTCCTACCTACCTACCATGCAAGAACTTTATTCAGATCGGGAATTTTATGCTATAGTGGTCTTACCCGAACAATTTTTTCGGAGATTATGCCGCAGCTTAGGAGAAAATTCCATGCAAAATTGTGCTGAAGATGACCTCGTCGCTCTAATCATTTCTATATATGTGACCTGGGATACGGAAAGGGGTAGGTGTCAAAAAATCATTTTCACTTTTTAGTTGATTCGGATGGAAGATGAGATGCTTTTTCACTGTTTCCCAGAAAACTAGTTTTCGCACGTTAGCTCCCTTTTCGTAGACCAGGTCACATATATTTTATAGAGTCTGCGATGTTCCCTTCTGGGTGTTACAAACTTCGTGCCAAGCTTAACCTACCTAATTCCGAATTTAATGCTAGTCATACGATCAGAAGAACACATACTTACACCTTAGCCGGCTGAGCTTTTCGACAAACTGAAGGAGAAGCCGTCGCGATCTCTGAAAACAACAATCCCATTGAACAATATATAAGTAGGTGGTCTCTAACAGAAGAACCTTGCTTCATGCGTTCGAACTGTTCATTTTAGCAACTTCCTCATTAGAACAAGAGGAGTGCAAACAGGAGCGAAACTTGGGTTTCTCTTTTTCGCTCTATACCACACATTTTTTCACGGCCTAACCGAACTGTTGACAGTCATAACTTTGAAGTTGTAGATAATTTCGTCTATTTAGGAACCAGTATTAACACCACCAACAATGTCAGCCTGGAAATCCAACGCAGGATTGCTCTTGCCAACAGGTGCTACTTCGGACTGAGTAGGCAATTGAAAAGTAAAGTCCTCTCTCGACGAACAAAAGCCAAACTCTATAAGTCGCTCATAATTCCCGTCCTGCTATATGGTGCAGAGGCTTGGACGATGACAGCAGCCGATGAGTCGACGTTACGAGTTTTCGAGAGAAAGATTCTGCAGATGATTTATGGTCCTTTGCGCATTGGCCACGGCGAATATCGCATTCGATGGAACGATGAGCTGTACGAGATATACGACGACATTGACATAGTTCAGCGAATTAAAAGACAGCGCCTACGCTGGCTAGGTCATGTTGTCCGGATGGACGAAAACACTCCAGCTCTGAAAACATTCGACGCAGTACCCGCCGGGGGAAGCAGAGGAAGAGGAAGACCTCCACTACGTTGGAGGGACCAAGTGGAGAAGGACCTGGCTTCGCTTGGAATATCCAATTGGCGTCACGTAGCGAAAAAAAGAAACGACTGGCGCGCTGTTGTTAACTCGGCTATAATCGCGTAAGCAGTGTCTACGCCAATTAAGAAGAAGAAGAAGAACCGAATACTTACATTAACCTTATACTTGTGGTAGCTAATCTCTGGTTCTTTGGACGAATCATGTTGTTACAAAACCAGGCAACCCTGAATTCTAGTGGTACAACGCTTGTAGTTGTTATATTATAAGCTCTTCGTACTACCGCTTTTTTCAGGCTTCACTCTGGCAGGCGACATTATAAGTCAGGCAGCAGGCGACAGCCAGCAGTCCGAAGTCAACAGGCTTAAGTGGTTAATGTCGTCTGCTGCAATGCTGTTGCATAAATCAAGTCGGCACGACTGCGACGACACTGACAACAAAGCCAACCAAGCAGGCAATGTAGATTTTCGGCTACTGTTCGTATGCGCTGTGTTGTTGTTATAATACGTAACACAGCAGCGGGCACACACAACCGCAACGCGGTGATTATTTGCGTAAATAAAGTAATTGCCCAGATCTTTGCTGCGGCAAGCGTTGAACATATTCTTTTACGGTTGCTTTTCGGCTGCATCTTCTCTACTCGCTTGCGCACTTGCCTTGCGCCTTCGTTACACCTGCAGCACACAAACAAACGCTCACGCGCGATTGGGATGGCTGGACGGACAGACGTGCCTGCCTTTGTGCAGGTAATTGCTTCATTGATGCGCGCAGATGCGGGTGGAATGTAAAGGCTTATGCACTGCGGTCTGCCTGAGCATGTCAGAAAAGGCGCGCGGCTGCAGCAAAAACCAATGCGCGCGGCGTGCGGCGCTCAACGTCGTTCGGCCAACTCAATTGCCTATATATCGGCCAAGTCGTCAGCTTTTACTGGCCTTAATTTTCCCCCTGCATAATTATGTTGCATTAAACCTTATTGAGAGTAAATTACGCACAAATACACACACATACACACCTTAATGGTTCGACACTTTTTTGCGCGTCGCGCGCCAGCCAACACATACACACTTACACCCACGCGCTGGCTTGCGGCACACTTGCGCTTAAGAGTTGAAGCTCATTAATGCTGGCGCACACGTGAGAAATGACGTTTACGAAAAACAACAAATATATGTATATTATATGTGCCACAAAATAAAAGCATAAAAGCGATAAGGTATGCAAGCGGCAGCGTGAATAAAAGATAAAAACTGCGCTTAAGATAAAGTAAAATGCATTAAGTACACTCATGTGGCAGGCAATTTTCGAGCGCTGGCCTGCAGTGTGTGGCAAGTGGCAGGCAGCATGCGGTTTACACGCGCATCCACTCGCACGCCGCTGATAGAGCCAATTTCTGTGCGTTTCGATTTATCGAGATATGCTCGCCTTTTGTTATTGTTGTTGTTTTTGTTTTTGTTATTGTTGTAGCTTCATTGATGTTGTGTGAAATTGATTTTGGAATGAAATCGAACAATTGATGGGAAAATACGACAACAATTTACTCCGTAAATTTGATGAAGACAAGATGTGACAGTAGAGAGTGACCACAACAGCAATGGCGAATGGTGGGTGTATAGTAAATGTTGCAAGGCGCTGTTCAGGTACAGTGTAGCAGTGATTGTAAAAAAGACTGTGTGTATTTTCATTTTAAGATGTCATTGGTATAACAGCGGCAGGTGTTAAAGTACCCGACACTCAACATAATCGGCCTACTGAGCGAACTATTCGCAACACCATCAACTATCTTAAGACCCAGCAGTCTTTACTGCATAATATTCGACGGAATAGACCACGTCCAGCACGCACTGAAGAAAATTTAGCAGCCGTAGCTTAGAGTGTACACAAAGACCGCGGAGAGCCGATTCGACGCCGTTCGCAGTAACTCGGACTGACGTATGGATCGTTTTGGCGCATTTCATGTGGAGGACTTAAATTGAAAGCTTACAAAATACAGCTTGTGCAAGAACTGTAGCCGCTCGACCCTCCCAAACGACATGTTTTCGCTCTATAGGTTCTTGAAAAGTTCCAAGAATAACCAACCTTTTCGATACAAATTTTGTTTAGCGAAGAGACCCATTTTTTGCTCAATGTTTTTTTTTTAATGAAAATGCAATTTTATTGCTAGGAAATTGTTTCAAATGAAGTATTCGGAGTATTGCTCATGGCTAGTCCTAACTTTTTTCATCTTGCTGGCAAGCTAGAATAACCTTAAGGTAAAACTGTTCAACTTGTGATGCTATCCAAAAATCAACCTTTTTTCCATATCGTCTTGAGAGTGGAACTGCTTCTGAGCGAAACCTTGAGCCATCGAAAGACACAAATAATAATCGGACGGTGTTGTATCTGGGGAATATAGCGGGTGGGGTAGGACTTCGCATTTAAGGGTTTCCGGGTAGGTTTGAACGGGTTTAACAACGTGAAGCCGAACATTGTCAATCATCGCAATCACTTTTTCATTGTCTCCCTGGTACTGAGGTCTTAAGTAATATTTCTTATTATTTCTTCTTTATTACTGTGAATCATTCACAGCGGAACGCAGAATGTAGTCGCTTTTAAATGGCATGACGGTGACACCAAATTCTGGGACAAGCTCTTCGTGCACTTGACATGGATCTTCATCGACCAACGTCTCCAATTCACCGTCTTCGAAAGTCTTTGGCATTCCTTCACATGGATGTTCGGAAAGACGTATCTCGTTCTAAAAGGATATTTGTTGAAAATATTGAACAAATAAATTTCCATTGGAGAATAGTTCAATCCATTTCTTAAACAGATAGTTAGTTACGATGAGAAGTGAATCAATCACGAAAACGACAAATGAAAAGGATTGTGAACCGACGCGAACGACGGCCATGCCTGGATTACTAGTCAGAAGAGGTTTGCCTTGCTTGTTTGGTTGGCAGAGAATCGCTTACTATGAGCTCTTCCCCTCCGACTAAAATCATAATTCGGCACTGTACTGTAAAAAATTGGATCGTCTGAAGAAAGAAACTGCCCATAAGAGGCCAGTTTTGCCGAGACGAAAATAATTATTTATCATAAAAACATTGCCAGGCCGCACGCTTCGATAGTGGTTATTATTCGACTGTAGGTTATTATACGTGCACTTCACTGTTAATGCCTTGCACCAAGTAATTTCTACCTATTTTTTGTCTATACCGAATAATTTTTCTGTTGGAAAATTGGCTTAAGAGAAACTTCTGAAATCCGACTGTCACACTTGCTTGCTAGTGTTGCAATCTGGCAACTCACAACTTTAATGTAAAGTTTGACATTTTTAATGATATAGATACTCCGAACGTTTTGACATACGAGCACTATTTGTGCTATTTACAGTAACTTAAAATATTCATCTCGGCTAAAAAACGGAATTAAAACGCTAACACTTTCGCGTGATTATTTCTCACAACTTTCGACATGTCTTATCTCAACTACAGTGTCTTGATGAACTTAATTCAATCTTTGGCGATGAGGCGCCATCAAGATTTATTGATTATCGATGGTGAATTCAATCGCGGCCGTAGATCACTCCAACACAAATTTCGTCAAAGTCAACCAAAAACAGTTGTTGCTCCTAAAAGTATTGACTTTAAGCGCGAACTGATATTACAAGATTATCATGTGTACTAGCTTAAGATTGTGATGTCCTGAGGCATTAGTGAGACTATTATTACATGAATACTTGACATTTGTTCACGTTGGATTTCACACAATTTGTCAATCGTTCAAAAAACCACTCATGTACATTGATCGAGAGAAATATCAAAATAAAAATTACCCCGAAAGTAAACAGCAATTGACTGTATGGGTGTTTCAAGATGAAGCGAATCTTACAAAAGTTATTTGTGCACGAAGCACTGCCAAGCAAATGGTTACCTGATGGCAGAACAGTAAGTTCTGCGCGATTCATAATCATTTGTTTGCCGGTTGTCTTTCAAGAAATCACGAAAACCAACCGCCGAAGAGGCAACAGTGTTCATCACGAAAATGCGAGATCTTACATATCGGTTGAAACAATTGCATTTATGAGCAGTCAAAATATGGATTTCATGAGTCATCCACCATGTAGTCCTGACTTGCTACCGAATCACTTCTTTTTACACCCGTACGTAAAAAATAAACTAAGAGGTCAACGTTTTCCGACACCTGAACTGGCGGTTGATGCGTTCAGAACGCCTCAATCAGAGTGAGAAAAGTGCTTAGACAATTGGTTGGAACGCATTCAAAGTGTATAGATCTTAATTGAGGATATTTCTAAAAACAATAAAGCGGATTTCGATGATTTATATTTGTTTTTGTTCTCTAATTGCGAAAAATAGAAAGCAACCTTCTCATATCGGCGAGGAAGAATTGCTAAAGAAGGTCACTTGAAGAAATCCCAATAAAGCGCAATCAAAGTTGTTAACCGCTGCCTTCGGCTACGGAGATCTAGGGAGTCTCTGAAAAAGGTGCGAGTCGTAGGCCTTTCAAAGATGAGCGTTTTGTCTCCAATTTTGGCACACTGTAAACGCATTGCTGCTTGACCGAAAAATGTCTGCCAATATCGCTAGCAACTTTTCTTCATTTCAATATGTGTCCGCTTCTTCGTTGCTCCTTGCTTTCGCCGAAGCGAAGCCATTGCGAATTGCAATTGCAATTGGAATTGGAATTTCATAACCATTGCATTTTTTATTTAACTTATATAGCATTCTGTTTATTTACATTTATTTATACAAATAAATTGTATACGTTGTAGGTGTATGTGTGTGTGTGTGTGTGGCGTGGGCACCGTATTTTTTCGTTAGTCGCATGTCAACAAGTTGGATTGACAGCTGTCAAGTGATAAGAATAAAATGCAAACGAATTCAGATGGTGCCGACAGATTCGACTTTGACTGCAGCAAATGCACAGCAACGCGTACAAACACACATACACCTGCACATACATACACATATACACTTATAGGAGTATGTGCATGCTAACGGAAATTTAAGGCGCCCACATGCCAATTTATGTGTGTGTGTGTG
Source organism: Bactrocera tryoni (assembly GCF_016617805.1). Lineage (NCBI taxonomy): Eukaryota > Metazoa > Arthropoda > Insecta > Diptera > Tephritidae > Bactrocera > Bactrocera tryoni. The sequence continues at coordinate 18,804,437 of NC_052499.1, forward strand.
CGGGTGTGCGTGTCCTCCAGCAACGCATATACTACGAGTATAAGAAGTCAGACGAAGCAGGAGCAATTACAACAACAATTTTGCAGTTTATATCCTGTTGTTTTTGTTGTGACATGGCCGAATTATTGCCGCCAATTGCCTGCCATTGCTAGCCGTTTGCAAGCAAAGGAAGCGTGTAAGGCAAACGCGCTGGAGGTTTTTCGGGTTTCATTGTTATAGTTGTTGTATTTTAAATTTTATATTGGCACATTCGATTTTCGAACGCACATATGCTTAGCGTTACGTATAAGTGTCGCTTGCCATTTACCGTTTGTTGGACATTTCACTGTCGGCATAACGGGGCTGCCGAATAATATATGCATATACATACATATGTCTGTATGTACATACATATGTATAAGTGGGAGTATGTGTATACGTTTATGGTGGTGTTCGTACGCAAGTTGTGTGGGAGAAGATATATATACATTTAAGACACACATATTCATACGAGTATACATATAAGGATGTATATATGTTTCCTCGTATATAAAAATTATTAAAATGAAAGAAGCTTTTGATATTTTAAAGGGTGACACAATAAGCTCGGCTTAGTGCCACTTCCATTTTATGTGACCAATAACTTCTTACGTGTAGATAACTTAATCATTCTCGTAGTTTCTAGGCTTCCTAATTTGTCACAGACCCAACAAGAATATCCCATCAGTCATGTGATTCCAAAAAAGTTTAAAAGCGACGAAGTTAAAACCGTCTTCGAAGCAATAACAATGCTTAAACCAATTGTATCAACACCCGAGACTTACATATGTCAAAATAGTAAATCATTTCTTCATTATTCTACTTTTATAACCTCAAATAGTTTACTACAGCCTCTGCAGGGCATACCAGGTTGTTCAATAAGTTTTGTCGTTCGATAAGAGAGGGCGTTGCTACTAGCCCAATTTTTTCCGTTTTGTTGGTGCTCTCTTCATATGAACCTATGTGAAGTTTCATTTCAATCTATCAATTCATTATTTTTTTACAAGCCATTTAGTGTCGCTGTGTCACACTATTTTTTACAATGAGAAAATTTCATATCGTGCTGTGATCAAATTCTTACTTTTGGAAGGTATAGCACCAAAAGTAATTCACCAACGTATGTTAAAAGTGTATAAGAATTGTTCACTTACAATTAGAACAGTAAACAGATGAGTTGCTGAATTTAAACTTGGACGTACAAGCCTTGAAGACGATCCAAGTGAAGAACGTCCAAAAAGCGCATTCACACCAGAAATCATAGCTAAAATACAGGATACGGTTTTGAAAGATCGTCGAATCACTGAGAGAGATTTAGTAGAGGCTCTACACATCTCATTAGGAAGTGTTAAGCGAAATTTTGGATTTCAATGCGGCACTCATTCGCCAATAATGGAACAAAAACACATTCGATAGCGACTTTTTCAGCGTCGATTCAACACTATGGATGACTCTTGGGTCTATCACCATGATCCTAAATCGAAACAAGAGACTAAAGAGTGGTGTGATCCTGGTTGTTCGGCTTCGAAACGAGTTCGTGTCCGGAAATTGGCCACGAAGGTTATGCCATCAGTTTTTTGAGATGCGAGTGGAATTTCCTTTGTGGATTACTTTCAAACTGGTCCTTTTGGACCAGCTGATGGAAAAAATTCGTGAAAAAAGACACAGTTTGCTGAAGAAAAAATCTTTTTTCATCAGGACCGTATCACTAGAGCATTTTGACAATGGCTAAAATCCATGAATTAAAGTTCGTATTGTTAAAGCATCCACCGTATTCACCAGATTTGACCCCCATCGACTTCCATTTGTTTCCAGTACTCACAAAATGTATGCGTGTTTGTCAAATGAAGATGTCATAACGGCTGTTGAAGCGTATTTTGCAGATCTTCCGGATTCTCACTTCAGGGTTGGGATCCATAGATTGGAGGATCGTTGGAGCTAGTGTGTTAATGTTCAGGCAGATTATACTGAATAATAAAGTGTATTTTGAATCATATAATTGTATTTTTCTTATCAAACGACAAAACTATTGAACAACCTGGTATATTAGGTCTAGTAAAAGAAATAAAAGTTTTTTTTGATGTACCATTCGTGCAGCACAATAATGGTTCGAGCACTTCCGTTCTGGAAATTTCAATTTACACTGATGGAATATCTCTAGGGGAAAACTGGCAAAAGGTGGTCGACCAAAATTGTACATATTTAATTATTCACTTATTAGTATGAATAAAAAAAAAACTAAGTTGAAGTTTGATTAGAAATTTGGTCTAGTAAAATAAATCGAAGTTTTTTCTTGCATTAGTTAGGACGTCGTCAGAACGAACCAACGAACTTATTAGAAATTTGAAAATAATTTTCTAATGCCTCCATCTTAGATCCCCTCGTCACTATTGGCAATATAGTGGCGAATTTTTCAGCAGCCAATTATTTGCCTTTATGCCGCCATGTCTGAATTTGGTATCCCCGCAAAACTAATAAAACGGTGTTTAGTCTCGACAAGCTCGCAAATAGTTTTTTGTACATCCTAGATGATATAATTTTTAGAAAAGTGTTACGGTTATGTTAGATTCGATGTCTAATCCAGAGATCGACTTGAACCACTATATGCAGTGCTTTCCATTTCCTCCAGTACGGTGGGATATTTGAAAGTGTGAGCCTGCAAGTATTTGAGCAAGCCAAACCTTGATACCGCAAATGTGGGACAATTAAAAGAGAAGTGTCGAGATATTTCCACCTCACCTTCTTCCAACATGCAGTTGGTGTCCAGTAAGATTTTCAACCTTATTGTGTAGACTGAGGAAAAAGAGCTCACTGGAACCCTTACAAGCGATATTGGGACAAATCTGAGCTCCCGTGAAGCTCAGCTATCCGGTAGTAAAACACATTAGAAGAAGAGAGCACCAACCCGATTCCATTCTGCTGATAGCGGCATTTTTTTTGCCTGTTTTATGAGCTTAAATAGTAAATGAGTTGGTGGGACTTAGATCCTTCCCAGTCTTATAGTGACGTTCTCCATTAACTTAGTGAGCTTCTGTATCGAGATAGACTCACTGTATAACTGAAATCTCAAAAATGGTATGGCCGTGATTTAAGTTGGCAGTGTATCGAATTTCAGGCTAGAGAGCCATAAGCAACAGCAGCTTTCCTAACAAACAGCCCACAATGAATCGTTTTAATTGAGACACCCTGTATTATTGTGTGTTATATACAAGTCTTTGTATTTTACACCCGCCCACTTTCACCAAATATCACCGAACCATTCATAACCCTCCCAGTTCGCATTTCCTAGAATGCACACATATGTATATACCAAAAACGATTGACAATCAGTTATCCCGTTTCCATATTCGTTCGGTTGGTCAGTTGACATTTTCTTTATTGTTGGCATTCACGCAAAATGGCTTTGCCTGCTGTTGACAAATTTGATTTAGTCCGCAGGATTTATATATTTTTCTCTAATATCAATAAAAATCGAAATGCAAGTATTTCACGCACACACATACAAAGCTCTATTGTGTATGCGTCGGTGACAATTGCATGCCGTTTGACCCACATCCAATGGCATAGACTCCTCGACAGCGTTGCCATAACAAAAAAAAATAAATAAAATAAAAATAGTCCAATAAATGTGTGCAATATCCAGTATGATTTGTCATTGCGTGCAAAACTTCTATGAAATTTCCACAAATATTGTTAAACAAGTTATGACCACCTGCTGCGTTTTTCCCGCAGTCCGCATATTTGCATGAAATTGCGGAATGCGTAGTTGGAAGTGAACAAATACCGATTAGAGACAATAGTATGTGGAAATGTGGTGAAATTAATAGAGTGAGAGGAGAGGAAAATATGTAAAAGAGTGAAATGGAAACAGGAAGAGTTTGAACGCGGATTTGGACACTATTCAAGAGGCGCAACCAATATATTGCTGAGATAAACAGGTTTTCACGAGGACATCAACCAGCTGGGCAGTGGCACCTTCCCAATTAAGGGACCGGACATTCCAGGTGCATGCCCTCAAATCGTAGTCCTTATTTCGTTTGCCATGGTCGTCATCAAAAGGGAGGTCTCTCATCCGAGGCTGTCGTTTAGTTTTCATTGGTACTGTTTTTTAGGTGGCGGGTCCCAAACCCAGCGCACAACCCTATGTAGGGGATATTTCGCCTTCTCCCTTTAGCTCGTCTTCAAGCGGATGTTCTCAGGCTACCCAGAGGATACTTGGTCAAAGACCGGAAGTAGTGAGCTGCTTGAGTCATATGTAAAAAAATCGTTTCTGTCCACTAACAAGTGAATGGCGATCAGAGAACTTTCCTCACTTGCGTGAACTTCTACACATGACTCCATCCTCCAAACTCGATAAGTCACTCATAATTCCCGTCCTGCTATATGGTGCAGAGGCTTGGACGATGACAACTGATGAGACGACGTTACGAGTTTTCGAGAGAAAAGTTCTGCGAACGATTTATGGTCCTTTGCGCATTAGCCACGGCGAATTCGATGGAACGAAGAGCTGTACGAGAAATATGATGACATTGACATAGTTCAGCGAATTAAAAGACAGCGGCTACGCTGGCTAGGTCATGTTGTCCGAATGGATGAAAACACTCCAGCTCTGAAAGTATTCGACGCAGTACCCGCCGGGGGAAGCAGAAGAAGAGGAAGACCTCCACTCCGTTGGAAGGACCAAGTGGAGAAGGACCTGGCTTCGCTTGGAATATCCAATTGGCGCCAGGTAGCGAAAAGAAGAAACGACTGGCGCGCTGATGTTAACTTGGCTATAATCGCGTAAGCGGTGTCTACGCCAATTAGTTTTAGTTTAGTTTTTAATACTCCTAAAAGGTCAATTGAAAAGTTAGGCAAAGTTAGTTCCAACATGACGGCGCCACAAACCACACAGCAAATGTCACGATCGATTTATTGAAAACCAACTTTGGTGAACTTGTTATTTCACGAAATGGCCCTGCCAATTGGCTACCTCGGTCGTGCGGCTGCCGAGTGATTGCCTATGTAGACGATGTACTACTTATGGTCAAAGGAAAGTGTACCAAGTACCGTGTACGAGTTGACGCAGGGGTATCTCAGCGTCGTAACAAATTGGGCGGTCGAAAGTGGTCTCGCAATCAACCCAAGTAAAACCGAGATGGTTTTATTTACTAGAAAATATAAAATCCCGGTAACACCGCTGACGCAAATGGGAGACGTCCGTCTGCAACCGGCGGACACAGTGAAATATCAAGGGTCGAATATCAAAGAGAGAGCAAGAAAGACTGCCTTATACTGCTATAGAGGAGCCATTGGCAAAAGGTGTGGTCTCTCACCGAAAGTGGTCCTCTGGCTCTATGATAACATAGTTAAACCTCTTATGTTCTGTTTATGTGGTGGAGGGCTCTAGAAAACACACCACACTTGCAAAGTAGCTCGAGAGCGTTCAACGGGCGACTCTCATCAGCATGTGTGGTGCACTAAGGTCCACATCAATAATGGCACTTAAAGTCCGCTCCCACACATAGTAACCGAAGACATAGTCGGAAGGTGTATGGCTGAACATCTCGGATATCATCACACACTTAGACTTCAAAAGTTGTTGGAATGGCTTAATGTCAGAAGCTCTCTATCAGCTCAAGCCATTAAGCTAACAATAGATCTGCTATTGCAGGGTGCATTCTCCTTCAGAGAAGTGACCATTCAGTGCGATCAGAGTTAGTCGAGGAGTTCCTAACCTTGCTATCAATAGTATCGAGTGGCTTTGTGATAAGACTGGTATGGGTGCCTGGACATGGCGGAATCGTAGGAAATTGCAAAGCTGATGAGCTGGCAAGGAAAGGCACCTTAGAACCGTTATCGATAGAATGAGAGCGAGTCGGTGCTCACGGATCCTTAAGTGTTCTACTACTAGATGGCTGGGCTTCGAGGAATCTTGGATAGCGCTGAGCCCAATATCCATCGCAGGAGATCTAGTGATTACTTTGCCCGCAGTAAGGCATGGCATGGGGCTTCTTCCAGGCCATTGCCCTATTCACGTCCATGCTGTAAGGTTTGGAATCTTACTAAACGCCATTTACAAAAGCTGTATGGAAGAATATGAGGTGGACACAACTCAACCTTCTTGGAGGGTCAAGACTTAAACACTTGGGAGCGCATACCTTCAGACATCCCACCGAGCTGGCGTGACTGAAATTTCAAATTTTTATTGGCTACTAAGTATTTTGCTAATTTATAAGGTCGAAAATAGGAGTTATTCTTTTATAAGGCTTCATAAAGAACTATATATAGCAGTCCACGTGCGGTCTTCGAACAGCCATCTTACCTAACCTAGTACAACGAACAATATAGCACGCGACTTTTCGCAAAGTTTTACCTATGGTACTCATTTTCTTCACACTAATGGACGACGCCCAATGGTATGACAGTTCACATACATTTGCTTTTTGGCTTAACTCAAATATTAGTAGTATTTATTACCACCGAAGCCACTACCATAAACTTGCACATGCACAAACTATGCAACCGGAGAGAAGCGAAAAGTTTCCGCAAAGCCAAATGCGCCAAACATCTTTACGCGAGTTAGAGGAAACTTACAAATCTGGCGAATCTTCCAAAACATCTTCTGCAACTATACAATCGCTACACAATCTGACATTTGCCGCCACAAAACTCATAATACCAATGACGGTGGTCATTAGCTGCATTGTTTAATTGCAGACAGAGCACTTAGAGCGCGCGCGCGCACAAATGCGAATGTTGCGCGCTGCATGTGGCCGAACGCCTGCCGTTAATATTTTCTACTTTCATAGCCATACTTTCTCAACCGGCATACTTGCCATTTAAGCACTTCAAGTTGCTAAAGTATAACTTGCAAGGCAGCACGAAATGAGCGCGTTGTTATGACCAAGAAGGCAGCGCGCGCCAACGCTACGACCCGACCCGCGCGCGTTAGTACGGTAAGTAATATTAAAAATATTATACATATATATATTATATATGTATGTATTTGAAAAAGTTACATCAATTACATTTCTACGCGATAAATCTAAAACTCATTTGCAGTTGAAAGTAATTTCAAACTTAGCGCTGTGTATATGTACGCGTTTGTGGGTGGCGCCAAGCGCGCGCCGCTCTCGCGGCTGCTGCCGCGCGCTAACAATAAAGTACAATGTCAAGCCGTTAAGCAACGTCGGCCAGACGGCTCAGCTAAAATCCTGAGTGCGCGCAAACTAAAGTTTCACTGGATATTGCATACTTCAAAAACTGCTTTAATGAAACTTACAACAGCAGTTTATACTTGTTGTTGTTGGGTTTTTTGTGCTGGCACCACGGCTGCCTGATTACAGTAGCACAAATGTGCTATCGAATGCTGTGGCTATAGAATACGCTAACTATCACCAACGCGCTGGCTAGCACGGCGGCTGTGTGAACTTTGTTAGCACTGTTGGGTAACAATGCGCGCGCGAAAGAGGTCGCATAGTTAGCGGCAATGGCGTGAGAGAAAGGGGTTTGTGCGGGCTAAACGCATAGTATGTAGAGTGGGCTTAGTGAGGCACGCGGGCGCGTCAGCTTTGCCCAGCACTAAACACTTGTTCCAGCTGCTAAGAACTAATTACGTAAGCTCCACGCGCTGCAGGCGTTTCACCAACGCATCTGTCCAGTGCTAGCGCATACACGCACACACACACCCGTGCACACAAAGCTAGGAAAATTAATAGCCAGCAGGTGAAGCGACCACAGTCACGCAGCGTAGATTGCGACGCAGAATAACCGCGCGCTCGTTCGCACGTCCCAAGAATATTGGTTAGCTGACTGGTTAGTTGGTTGGTAAGTCGCAGGGCCGGCTGGTCATTGCTTGTGTCATGCGCCCATAAATGAAACGTTTAAATGCCGATTGAAGGATAAAATGTTGGAGAGTAGAAATCAGATATCGGCAGAAGAGTGCGAGGCGCGTAACAAGGCAGTAAGTATACTGCGGCGTTGGCGTTGGCGGATTCAACAGGATACCAAATGCTGACACTGGCACAATGGCAATTGAGACGCGCGCACAAGTCGCGTAGGAAGTGGAGTGTGTTGCGGGGCGCGCGTCATATTTTAAGAGTTTTGGCTTCTTTTGCACTGGTCAACAGCAGGACGCCTGGTTATGACAGCATTCAAGCGTGCAAGCATTTGCAATGACATAATGAAAACGCAAGCGCGCCCATAGTTGCGCCGCACGTGCACAGTGTAAGCGAGTGAGCGCGCTGCTGAAAATGAAAAAGGTTGTAAATGGTGTTGGTGAGCGAAAGGCAGAAGTGTAAAACATTAACTCGGCGACGCGGTGCAAAGCAAAACATAATCATAATCAAGGATATCGGACGTAAGGTTAAATATGTTGCGTTAATGAGTGTGCTGGTGTGCGGATGAGTTTGCGGGCGTATTCGACAAATCCGTACGCGATTACGCTGACCTCATCTTGGTGTTCTGCCCCATCAAACGACAAAGATTTGTCGCTTTTAAAATTAAGCACTTAAGCGATTACCTCGAGTTCATTGGCTTGGTGGCTGAAGGGACGATTGAAGTACCAACTTACTCTGCACTTTACTTACAGCCGAATGTCATTTACCGGGCGGTGGCCGTTGCTTAACAGGCAAGCAGATTGCTACGACAAGCGGCACGTAATCAACATAAACTGCTGTAATTTGTTGCTGTCCGAGCAGTGACAGCAAAGACAAAATGGCACAGCAGCACAACGAACAAACGATGGTGATGGTGACGGTGACGAGGCAGCGCGAAGGGACGAATACGAGATGTTGTGAATGAGTGCGCTGACTAAAGTTGGGACATGCCGAGCAAAGTGTTTCAAGAAATGACAGAGAATTTGATAAATTTAGAAGGATTAACATAAAGCAAGAAGACAAAGGCGAATGGACATTAAATTGCAAATAGGTCACGTTGTCGTTGTCAACTGGATTTAAAGAGATACGCACTTCGGCGTTAATACGAACGTTTGTGTGGTCTGTAAGATTTCTGGATTTCGAAGTGAAGTGATTTTGTGATGAAAGCGTAGCGCTCACCACATAGCTAGGTGTAAACTAATTGGAGGATTTGTTGGAATCTAAACGCGTCCGCAATGCCGCAACAGCTACCAAAAACCTGTTGGAATACTATACTAAACTCATATTTTAGCGAACCTTTTTGGCGAACTGATTAATCCTATACCTGTAGAGAGAGTTTCACTTCGTGATATGGACCATAGTTATGTGTATTTCTAGTGATAAGTGATACCGCTCATACTGATCATTTTCAATTACCACTTTGGTTCCTTTCTACAAGTGAGATAATGTCTTTAAAATGTGAAAGAATTTGCGCATCTCGGTTACATCGAATCCAAAGCAAAATCTAGCAGTGTTTCAAAACAATCTCTCTCATTAAAATTTCACGACGAAATTATTACCTTATAACAGGTCAACTAAAAAATTCCCGGCCTACCATAGTAGAACATATTTTTGGCAAAACTAGTTTTTTCTGATTCAACTTAGTTGCTTCCTATGAGACCTATTTTGAAGGAAAGGATAAATCATATTACAAAAGTGGTATCGAAAAATTGGAAGGTCGCTATTATCAGTGTATAACCTTCAAAAGCAACTAAATTCTTCTTCTTCTTAATTGGCGTAGACACCGCTTACGCGATTATAGCCGAATTAACAACAGCGCGCCAGTCGTTTCTTCTTTTCGCTACGTGGCGCCAATATTCCAAGCGAAGCCAGGTCCTTCTCCACTTGGTCCTTCCAACGGAGTGGAGGTCTTCCTCTTCCTCTGCTTCCCCCGGCGAGTACAGCGTCGAATACTTTCAGAGCTGGAGTGTTTTCATCCATCCGGACAACATGACCTAGCCAGCGTAGCCGCTGTCTTTTAATTCGCTGAACTATGTCAATGTCGTCATATATCTCGTACAGCTCATCGTTTCATCGAATGCGATATTCGCCGTGGCCAATGCGCAAAGGACCAAAAAAAAAAGAGGATGGAGTCATGTGTAGAAGTTCACGCAAGTGAGGAAAGTTCTCTGATCGCCATTCACTTGGGAGTGGCCAGAAACGATTCTTTTACACATGGCTCAAGCAGCTCACTACTTCCAGTCTTTGACCAGGTATCCTCTGGGTAGCCTAAGGACATCCGTTCGAAGGCGAGCTAAAGTGAGAAGGCGAAACATCCCCTACATAGGTTTGTGCGCTGGGTTTGGGACCCGCGACGTAAAAATCAGTACCAATGAAAAGGACAAAACAGTTTTACTTCCCTACTTTAATATGAAGAATACATCAGCGGAAAGTTATCGGTTTGGTGAAAGTTTATTTGTGAAAATCCCCCAGCTGAGCGAACGAGTCAAATGTGGTTTGCATGATAGTCCAAAAGTGTTGGTTATGGGCTTGGATGACGAAAAACGAACTGGGTGGCCAATAAATTTCGAAGATGAGGAACAGCGAGGATTACTCGATGAAGATTGTTGCCAAACACAAGGAATGCTAGTAGAATCTTTGGAAAATACTCAAGCAGCCATTTCAAATTATTTAAAAGCAGCCGGATACATTCAAAAGCAGTGAGATGGAGTACGATCTGAATTCAAACCCGGCGATGTGGAAACACGATTTTGCATGGCTGAAATGCTGCTTGAATGCTACAAAAATAAGTGGTTTTTGCATCAGATTATGATCGGTGAGGAAAAATGTACTCATTATAACTCAAAATTCAGAAGCCGAAATAACGGTAAAACCGAATGTCCATGATAACAAAGTAATACTCTGTATTTGATCGGAACGGAAGGGCGTGCTTTATTAAGAGCTTCTAAAACCAGCATTCTCAGTAAACGTTACGAAAATAATTCATGAAATTGAAGCGAGCGATTGCCGAAAACCTTCCGAAATATACCAATAGACACGGAACATTAATACATATTCAATCGATACACCGCTCTGCCTCATTTTACAATACGGTTAAATACTAAGTATTTGAAAAACAGCGGCTAGGCAGGTTTTGTCTCACGCGACTTTTAGCCCAGCGCTCACCGCTTCTGAGTACCATTTGTTCGGTCGATGCAAACCACCCTCACTGGATTACGGCTCTCATTAGAATTGGATATCAAAATTTGGCTTGATGCATTCTCGGCCATCAAGCCGGCGCTATTCTTTTCGGTTGGAATTCCAAAAATGTCAATAAGATGCATATTATGTCACACAACACATGTCGCAGTAAATTTTCGGGCTTCCGAGCCCGGTGATTGGGGCGTCTGTTAAGTCAAGGATTTCAAACCTATTGCCAGGAGATTTTCACACAACTAGAATTTCTCGTAAAGTACTATATCAAACTAAAATCAAGCGTGCAAACTATTAAATACTTAGACACCTATTATAATAATAATATATATATGGCATACCTTAGATAAAGATGGAAATAGTTCTTGCCATAGAGTCAGATAAAGCACGAAGGGATGCTGTCTTTATGCCCACTGTCTGAATTTGGTATCACCGCAAATCTAATACGGCTGTGTAAACCGACATTGAGCAATAACAAAAGCTCTGTCAGGATCGGGAAGTACCTCTCTGAGCATTAAAACCGACAACAACATCATCCTCGAAATCCAATGCAGAATAACTCTTGCCAACAAGTGCTACTTCGGCGTAGGTAATTGAGAAGTAAAGTTCTCTCTAGACGAACAAAGACCAAATTCTACAAGAGGTATGCAAGATTTATGGCCTTTTCACGTAGTTCAGCGAATTAAGAGACATCGGCTACACCGGTCAGGTCATGTCGACCGAATGGATGAAAACAGTCGAACTCTGAGAAAACTCGACGCAATATCAGCGGGTGGAAGCAGAGAAAAAGGAGACCTACACTTCGTTGGAAAAACCAGAATAGAAGGACCTGGCTACACTTGGAATCTCCAATTGGTGCCAAACAGCGAAAAGGAAGTAGGACTGGCGCGCTGTTGTAAACTCGACTATAACCGCGTAAACGGTATATTCGCCAATAAAGAAGTAGATATTCTCACTATTGAAGTAAACCATAATATCATATCCTTTGTACCAAACCATTATACTCAAATCTTAAATCTTAAAGCGCCGTCCAATTTAAGACGTACCTTCAAATAACTCAATTAGAAGACAGTAGGATAAAGGCTCATTACAGCTCATATTGTATACATTGTGTCCTGTATATACGTAATTGCACGAAAACGTTTGGTAATATTTTAAGAACATTATTCATTATTTCTTCATTAAATAACTGCTACATGCGATTATTTACTCATTCAGATATACACATACACATTCATACTCGAATGAGTATCGGAGAATACGAGTTGTGAAAAAGTGAAAATGAAATTGTATGCCGTAAATCCATTTCAATCTGGCAATTACTTGCATGCACGCAGGCTAAAAGGAGGAAGCACCTGCGAATGTGTAACTTCTGGAAAGCAAATACCCAAGCAGAAATTACAAAAAATTACCAAAGTGAAATATTAACTTCCGTTGCACCGAGACTGTAATACACTTCACAAATGAAAAAGTTTCACCACAAGAACTAGATTTTTATTGGTGTGTTTGTAACACGGCTATATATTTTAATGATCCGATATCGACGTTTTCGACAAATGAGCACCTTCGTAGAGAGAAGAGAACGTTTATCTAAAACTGAGAGACTAGTAGGCGTATGTTCACACAGGCAGACAGACAGGCGGGCACGGCAAAATCGACTCAGCTGATCACTTTTATATATGGGGCTATCGGCAAGAGAAACCCTTCACTCAATTACAAATATTTATGTAACAGAGATAGGAACGGGATGATCAAAGAAAGTTCATAAAGTTCTAAATAATGTGAAATTTCCAACACTTGAAAAATATAATGTGCTCGCACATTTTTTGAAATAACTTTAATCGAATGACATGCCATCATAATGGTTGTACTAAATGTCAGCTAAGCACTTTTAGCTACAGCGAGCTCAAAACCAGTATGCGCACCTTTCTGAAGAGCAGTACATCAATCGCAGCCTTAATGGCAGCCTAATCCCTTTGAAAGACGCTACAGTAATCTGGTAGTCTGAAACTAGAGCTGATGGAGAGCTCTAAACAGAAGACTTCACCACCTACTATCTACCTTAGCCTCGATCCATCCATGTAAAAGCTCACTGCACCTCTTCACCAACAGCTTCACTGCGGTGCAGTGATCTAGATTGGGAGGAATGTAATCAAAGCAGTAGACAATTTCAGTGTATCCTTGTCCGGGGTCCCTCATATACCCAGCCTTCTATATCAACAGGTGCAACGGGGAGAATGATATTCAATGACCTTTTTGTCATAGTCCGCTGTGCACAAGAGCTATTTAGCTAGAATAATTTTTATAATCCTCTACTTGAAACAATGACCTTAAGAAACGCTATTGGCTTAACTACAGTTTTATGGAGTCACAGAATGAATTTAAGAAAGAGACCCCACCTCTTGCCGTTTGCTCCTCAAAAACAGTATTAGGCGACAGATGCCTTTCTCACTTTCTTATATACTTCATCCTGTCCACCGGTCGAAGAATAGAACCTCCCTACGAGGAGAGAGTGAAATCAGAGATTTTGTACCTCTTACTAAATAAAACTAGCTGAGTTTTATTTTGACTTATGGCTAATCCATTTCTCTCAGCCCACTTGGTGATCACATTTAAATATCCTTGGGTTGGATCGTATACGAAGCATCGATAGTTGTGCTTTGTTCTGATCGAATTTGGATATCTCTTAAGGCTTTAGGAGATACAGGGTTTGTCCGGAAAGTTCGACTGAACTTCGAAGCGTGCGCGCACCGACTGGATTCGGTAGATGGCGTTCCTAGCTAACGAACGAGCGACTGGTCAGTTGTCGCCGAGCACCTGGAGAGTCAGGACAAACATTTTCGCGCGACGTGTCTCTGTGAGTGGTGCAAGTCGAAAATGCAGCATTCATTAGAGTAGTGGTACGCGATTAAATTCTGTGTGAAACTCGGAAATTCAGTAAATCTGCGATAGAGACGTTTGATAAGATCAAGCTGGCTTACCCCGATGTTGCTTTAGCAAGAAGTGGTGTGTTTCGGTGACACCAGGCCTTTTTGGAGGTCCGGTAAGAGGTCGCTGATGAAAACCGGAAGAATAAGCAAATCCAGAGAGAAAAAGATGCTCATTGCCTTTTTTACACCAAAGGCATCGTCCACCATGAATTTGTTCCTCCTGGACAAACCGTAAACGCCAAGTATAACGTGGAAGTCCTCAAGGGACTCAAACGAAGGGTCAATCGGATCACAGCCGATTGGAAGTTGCACCACGTTAACGCCCCGGTTCACACCGCCTTTCTTGCGAACAGTTACCAAGGCATCCCAACGCTTCCGCCCTACAACGCAGATGTGGTCCCCCGGACTTTTTTTGTTTCCTTGCCTGAAAGGAAGGCACGCATTTTGAGAGGACATAGAGAATCCAAGCAGCATACACCTCGGCTCTCAAGGCTATTACGGAAAGTGCTTGTAAATCGGGGTTACATGGGTTTACGGGTTTCAAAACATCTATTTTTTATTACTGCATTATTACTAATTCTGCAACATCTCTAGAATATTGTCCTAAACTTTCAAGTTGATCGGAGTAATAGTTTCGGAGATACAGCCTTGTGAACTTGTGCGCTCGAAACTGTGTTTTTGAAGTCAGTTGTCAAGATTTCTCGAGAACTAGTCAATCGATCGGATGGAAATTTACACAGGTCTTTCAGATACAATTTTTTAAAGACTTGGACGAAGAATTTTTTTTACTCGATTACAACTCTTTGACAAAAAAATGTCGCGAAATTTTCATTCTTTGTAAAAATTTCAGCAAAAATTCAATTTTTAGTTTTTTTTCCTTTGTCCAAGTTCTAAGTTAAGGTTTTAACTAATTTTATTAATTTTTCACTTTAGATGATTCTGCAAAGAGTTATGCTACCAACGCGGGTGCATCTTTTTTTCGAGGGGTCACCGAAAATGGCGTCGCAATGGCCGAGTTTAAAATATTTTTTTTCCAAAAATTTCAAAATTTCTTTGTTAATAGTGTTTGTTTGTAACAATAGAAAATTCTAATAAAATATTTCATTTTTTATATGAGAAAAAAAATTTTGAAAAAAGGCTGAGGAAACCCATGTAACCTCTTGTGGGAGTTTTGTGGGCGTAGTCCGATTACGCCCATCTACGAACTCGTTCTCCACTTTTTGCCAAGAAGCGTGTACCAAGCTTCATCAAGATATCTCATTTTTTACTCAGGTTACAGTTTGTACGGACGGACGAACAGTTACTCGGATTTTAACTCGTCTCCTCATCCTGATCATTTATATGTATAAAGTTAGTTAACATTTATTACAAAGCACTTTGGACTCAGTTTAGTATATTTTCAAAGTTCTGTGGTGAAATTACTGAATCCAAACAAGTGTTTTTTCCTACAGGGTTGATATGTAAACGTAAATGTGATTACATATTTTTATATATGCGCACATATTAAGGTAGAATAAATGTATATTATGTGCTTGTATACATACATATGTATACATCTGTATGTGTACCTGTCAGCAGCTTGGCGCCATAAAATCATTTTCGCAGCTCAACAAATTTTCCAGCTTCACACTGTTGGCACTTGGGCATTCATCAGCCGCTCATTCATAGCAACACGCATGCAAAAACATATTTACTTACTTCGCTCACAAGTGCGATTGCTTAAATATGTAAGAACGAATTGCTGACATATGCTGAAACATTGTAATTTAATTTAATTTATTGCACGTACCACGTACCGACACCTCCAAGCCGTGACCTGCCGATGCGGCAACATGCCAAAGCAACAACAAAAAGGCGATAAAAATAAACAAACAACCGACCAAACTGTGTGCCACAAAATTGGTCTTTAAACGGAATCTGTTGCAAAAATCAGCTAACAAACCGATGAAATCAGCCCAATTCAAATCGAAAATCGACGCTGACTTTGGCGTTATGGCTAGTGCGAGCCGCGCAGCAATATAAAGCTGCCACAACAGCAGCAACAACACTGATTGTTAACAAAGTTTATTAAAGCGTCGCATTTAATCTTCATTTAATCTCCGCCGAGCGTTGAATATGTGAGTGTGAGTGTGGATGCGACGCACAGCCGAATTGGGCAAACTCGCACGCCCGCTTCGGCGCTTACGCTTACTCCATGTAGCTCCTCCTCCTGTACCGATTCCTGCTCCTACTCCTCCACCTGCCGCACTGCGCGCCGCTTCCACAGACGCCTGCTCGAATTCGATTTGCCGGCGTGTTGAGCTTCGGCAAACTATATTGCAATTTATTTCAATTTAATTCCACTTCCATGCGCACATGCTTGGCGCCCGATAATATGTAAGCGCTGTCTGTCTGTCTGTCGCCTGCCAGCTATATGCCACAACGCTGCCGCCACTCCGCGCTGCGTACGTCACTCACCGTGTGTCCTTCATACGCAGTGGCGCAGCGACTAATACGGCGTTCATGTTGTTGTTGCTTTGTCGCACTTTTTGCACTAGTTATGCAAGCTAGCGCGTTGTTGTTATTAATATTGTTGTTGTTGTCGCTCTATGCACTTTGTAAAGAACGAATTTCGCGTATAATCAGTCAACTATGTAAGCAGTGCGCTCGTAAAATGTCAATTAACTTCACTAGGTGTTAAGCTAATTTTCAGTATTGCAGCTCGGAGTACAAGTTGCTGAACGCGCTCGAGTTGCAGTGTATGAGTGCAGGAGCGCGCGACCGTGCGTGCTTCGTTGCGTGTGCGCGGGTATGCGCTGATGTGTGTCGCGGTTGGCGTAGTGGCGTCACCGGTCATGTTGTGGAGTTTGTGGTTGAGTTGTTGTAACGTTTGTTGTTGTTGGTGGTATTCTTGTTGTTGTTGCTTGCAATGTTTTTGTTGTAGATTTTTCTGTTGTTGTCTTCAATGCTATTTTGTTATTTTTGTTTTTGTTTTGTCGTTGTTGTTTTGTTGTTGTTGTGTTTTTAGTATTGACACCGTACTTAACGATGTTGTTGTTTCCCTTTTTTGTAGTTGTCCACCTTTTTGTTGTGTTTTTCCAACGTTGTTGTTGTTGTAATCCTATATTTTTGGTTGTAATTTTTCCACATTTATGTTGTTTTCCAACTTCTGTTGTTGTTGTTGTTTTTTTGTTTTCTTCAACGTTTTGTTGTTGTTTTAAAACTTTTTTGTTGTTACTTTCAAAGTTTTGTTGTTGTTGGTGCTTTTCCAAATTGTTTTTGTTTTTGTTGTTGTTATTTTCCCAAATTGTTGTTGCTGTTGTTGCTGTTGTTCTCGCTGTCACTATCATTACCGTTGCCAGCTTTGATTATGTTGGTGGCTGCCTTCGCTATGGTCGTTTCGCATTTTCGCCTTTTTGCCTGACCAAATTGACACATGACAGATGACATGACATGAACTGTTCGAGGGAAAATTAGCGCCATACGCACGTAAATACGCTCATAACATTAATAGGAGCAAAACAAACGTTTGCAGCGAACTGGAAATGTGCAACAGATTTTAACTGCTGACAGTTGCCGTTGCGGCGATGGACCGTTGAACTCATTCGTATGCTAAGCAGGCACTTTACAGGTGATCTCGTATCGATTTCGAGGTAATTAATTGATGAAATCCTTCGGTGTATGGTTTCTACAGTAGAGTCACATATATGTATGTATGAAGGAGCGAAATAGTATAAAATTCGTTCGATTAGGTCCGTAACAGTACTGTACGGACAGTAAGCGTGGGCATAGAAAGGTTAAAGCCAACACATGTTAGAATTAGCATACATTTTACCGCCCAACTGATTAAAAGTGATAGTTTTTTTTAAAGAACGCGCTGCCCCAAACAGGCATTGAGAAATTGACATAGGGAAACTTTATATAAGGATTAGGAAAATTAAAAATCTGCTAATCTTATCATTGTTTTTTATTAGCGGAGACAGCGTTTACGTGGTTATAGCCGAGTATATGTACAACAGCGCGCCAGTCGTTCTTCCTTTTCGCTGTTTGACGCCAATTGTAGACTCCAAGTGTAGTGGTGGATGTGGTCCTTCTTCACCTGGTCTTTCCAACAGAAGTGAGGTCTTCCTCTTCCTCTGCTTCTCACGGCAGATACGTCGGCGAATACTCTCAAAGCTGGAGTGTTTTCATCCATTTGGACAACTTGTCCTAGCAGCAGTATCTTAAATCGCTGAACTATGTCAATGCATGATAGGGAGTCGCCTTGTCTGAAACCTCGTCGAACGGCTCGAAGAAGTCCTCTCGATCCAGATGTATTAGTTTTGCGAGGATACCAAATTCAGAAAAGCTCTATAAAGGCAGTTCGCTTGCGTGTTGTCAAAGCAATTTTGAAATCGACCAAGAGGTGGTGCGTGTAGACTCTTTTTTCACGTGTCTTTTCCAAGATTTGGCGCATGGTTAATATCTGGTCATTTGTAGACTTTCTAGGCCTAAAGCCACGGCTATGTAAACTGACGTTGAGCAACACCAAAAACTCGGCTATAACCGCGTAAGCGGTGCCTACACCAGTAAAGAAGAAGAAGAAAGCCACACTGATAAGATCAAACCAGTTTGTTGACGGTGGGCTTTAATCTTTCACACAATACGCTCGATAAAACCTTATATGCGATGTTTAGGAGACTTATCCCACGGTAGTTGGCGCAGATTATGGGGTCTCCCTTTTTGTGCCATTCAGCAGGCTGAAGAAGTTTTCCCTCCATAATTTTAGTATGCTTTCGACATCAGTCTCTAGATCACCTCTGGGGATTCTACAAGAATATCCTCCAGTCTTGAAACCTTCTGTTAGTCGCCGCATTTTTGTAAAATTTTCGAACAGTACCCCTGTCGGCTGGCTTGTTAAGCTCTTTTTTGGCTACCCAAAGAATGCTTGGTCTAAGACCGGAAGTCATGAGCTGCTTGAGCCATATGCAGAAGAATCGTTTGTGGCCACACCCAAGTGAATGGGAACTCCATCCTTCGGTTCAGTCATCACCGAGAAATATAATGAATTTAAGTATATAAAGACCAAATTATATGAACTTAACTTAAAATGATTTACTTATTTTCGAATTCTGATAAATGAAATTGTCGATTGTTGTTGAGCATAATCTCATCAAATATACTGGTTTAACAGACCAAAGTTATCAACGCGGTTTGTTATAGAAGATAATCAGCATAATCCAATAGCTCAGTTAGTATCGAGTTTCCCAAAAATATCCCTTCCAAAAACAAAATGAAGTTGTGGTTTAACTGAATGTTATTTTATTAAAGTTAAAGATTAATGGTTTTGGCGCTTTGGAAAACGGTTTCGATAACAAGCTTTTTTCAAAGATCTGCTGCAGATACTGAAACCAGAAAGTTATACTATTTCAGTTGATAGCTTTGAGAAGCCTTGACGAAAACTCTCGTGTGTCTTCTGAGATAACACTTTTAAGCAACTACTAATGGTTTACCTTCACCGAGCTCCAGATCTCTACAAAACTATTATATTATATTTTTTGTAATCTTTTCTCACTCCTTTTATACCGCCTTGTATGTAAGTGAAAAATAGTTGTTGTGCGTGCCTTTGAAGTGCTGCCAACACCTGGGTATAAGTACAAACTTCATAGATATAAAGTTTCCAAACTATTTGCTTGTTCGTCAAGTGTGCGAGGAAACAAAAAGTGTAACATTGTCAGGGTGTTAATTTGCGTGAGTTTAAATAAACCACCTGTTGATCTTCAACTCACTGACACACTTTGAAGGGACTGTGCATTAAAGAATCCTTGAGTGCTTCTCAATACGTATACACACCATTGAAATTGAAAACTTAGTGGTATTGCAAAGAGGAAAAATTTTATCAGCTTTAAACCCATAATTTTTACTTAAAGCCTAAACTGAACCTATATATTTGTTTATAACTAAAATAATAAATCGATCCAAGTTAGAAAAACAGTTTTCCGTTAAATATTTAGAGCAATCACTCTTTACTCACAAACCGATTGACAAATTCCACAGGCTTGCCGAAGTTATGTAAGACCTTTTAATTTAAATTTAGCGGGAAAACCCATTCATAATCTTAAACTGTTTATCAACACGTCAATAAAATAAAGGAATTGGTCTTTGAAAATCGACGATTAACAGTCAGTCTTATTGGCATCATTGGAATATCGGAAGGATTAGTGAACACCATTTTGAACGATCATTTGTGCCTTAAAAAAGTAAAAGCATGATGGGATCCAAAATCACTCAATCTTTTCGAAAAACAGCATCGCGTTAACGTCTGTGAAACAATGCTTTCCGCCCACCAGGATGTCATGAAATACATTATTATTGGCGATGAGTCTTGTATCTATGTTTACGACCTCGAAACAGACGATCAGTTGGCCGACTTTCGTGGCAAAGGTGAGTCGAAGCCGAAAAAACCACGTCAAAGTAGTTAAAAAATCCACTTTATGTTGACAGTTTTCTTCGAATATTAAGGTGCGGTGCACTATAAATTCACCCCCGTAGATCCGCCTCTGGACTCTCAAACCATAAACTTTTTTATGCTTTTCGCCTACACTATACTTGCTATTGGCATTGATGGAGGAGTGTACTGTTTGGTATTATCAATCAATTCCAGGTTGATGGTAAAAGAGGATGAGGTAGAATCATCTCAAGACTACCTTCTCCAATGTCCCGTGTTTGCCAGGTCAAAAATATAGTCGGAATAGCCGAAATAAAAGTGGTCTATCTAGGCAGATTTGTGATAACTTCAAGGCGCTTTGCCGGTAATAAATATCCAATACAGGATTTTTTTTTGCACTGTAAAGGACTTTAGTTAGCAGTCTAAGTGTGATTCCTTCTAATCTTTGGATATTAACAACTTAACCTAACCTACTTTATAACAACTTTTCGTATTTGGAATTGATTAACTTATATACCAGTGGATAACTACAAATTTGGTAAATTCGAACACCGTCCGATCGCTAAAATTTTCGGTATATTCCTTGTCCGATGACAGCGAAGATACTTAAAAACTCTAATACCGTGCTTTTTAATTCGCCTTTTTTCCGGGAAATATTCGAAACGAAGTTTATCAGATGAACAGTTACGATTCTTTGCAACTTACTTATTTAAAGGTACAATCAAATTCACCTTTGATGAACAGTTCCTAAAATACTCAAGTGATTATGAAAATTTTCAATAGATACCACTTGGACAACTTAAAACGCCGGTCCGTTGTCACACATATGAACTCCTAACAACTGGATTATAAAATCCTTAAGAATCTCTATCTATTTATTGAGTCAGCTAATATTAGTTTTAGCTATGTTTTCTGCTTTGCCACAGGTAAGCCAGCCGAGACCTCAACTTGGATGTTTTCACCTCACCTTCCCCTATACAACTTTGTCAGTTAGCGTCCATGAAGATTTTTAGTCTTACCGCATGAATGGCTATTGGTTGCCAGTAAGAAACCCTACGATTGCGGCAAGATGAACTTCACTATGGGCGAGTAGTTCAGTAGATCTCCTCTATTCCTCTCTAGTCCAAAAGGATCTCCCAGTCGCACAGGAGCTAGTCGTCGACCAGAACCTGCTAAACGCAGGCGAGCTTCTTTAGTCCAGTGCTAGAACGAAGCACACCAATGTACTCGGTCCCATTCCGATGTGAACGGGACAAGAGTGCCCTCTAGAGAGCTCAGCAGCTTTGCAGTTGCCAGCGATTGCGCTATAACAGACACCCAAACGAGTTCAATGATGAAGTAGCTTGATGCTATCTCTAATGAGGACAGACACTCCTTAAATAGCTTTGAGCGCACACTTAGCGAGCTCGACGGTAATATTGCCGCTCTGCACTTGGGGTAAGTAATGACCTCCCTGAAAGAGGCTGTACTTCGTAGTAGTACGTCTACAGCCACCTAAATAACAAACACTTCTGTATGAAAAACATTACAGTCAGCCATCTCTACTAGCTTCGACATATCCGTGAAAAAGCTCACAGCGACTCTTCTCCAGCAACTTCTCGTCATCCACATATCCCTCCTTCTCCAACATATTACGCTTCCATGAAAGCGTCTATCAAGGATAAGCCCTGGGGTCAACGGGTTGAAGACGTGAGCGTCTGAAAGGTATAAGAGACTCGTTTGGGATCTTATGCCTATAGGTTAATAAAACCGTTTCAGTTTAACATTGACGTCTTAGCCGCTTGTATTCGCCCAGTTGGTGTAACCTTCGGTTAACTCGCGAACGGTATTTAGAAATCTTCGTTTTACCATAAGAACAACGTCGTGGTAAAACTTCGTTAGTTTTACAAAACCGCTGGGAAGGACTGCTGACTTGGAAGGGTCTTTTCTTTTTGATGAAACTATTGTTGTTATTACTCCTTCACAAACCGAAGGCCATTTAAGTACGTTTAAGAGTTAATGAGCTTCTCCCTACGGGGAAGAGCTACCATGTATTATATTTATATATATCCGTGGCAGTTAAATGCGGCACGCGAATGCATTTCGATTACCACACGCTCGAGTAAAGGCAGTTAAATGATCAGCAACAAGCAATTGACGACGAGACAAGCATTTAATTATGACTCACCCGGCTGCACGCATACATATGCACATACATGATGGTGCTGACGATAAAGTTAAAGCGCCAGTAAGAGCGCTATCAGCACGTGTGATTGTGTATGTCTGTATATGTGTGTGTATATATATGCAAATGGCGGTAATATTTACGGGGTAATTGTGTCGACAGACACCAGCCAGCAGCCACCAGGCAACAGCCAGCAGCCGTCAGTGCCAATGCCAATTCGAATGAGTGAAGTCATTCAATATGTTGCCACGGACCGATATATGCATGAGCCATACACATATATACAAATATATGGAGCTGCATGTATGTGTGTCGTTATTGCTCTACAAATAAGTTTTCAATTTTTTTCCATCGTCGTCAATTTTATTTTTATATTAATTCGTTCATTCATTTGAATTAATTGCGTTCGGTTTGTCAGTGAAGGAAAATCACAAGTTAATCCCAAATTGATGCAAATCTCTGCGGGACAGGCGAACAGGCAGACGCAGTCAACAAAATACATGAGCTTGTCAAAATGAAAACACGCACGCACACACAAACAAGCACACACACACACTCCTGCCAGATGACAAAATCGACGGTTAAGCTGGCAGGCGAACAAAATGCTATAAAATATAAATCATACACACATACATACATATACGCATAAACACATGTATGCAACGGCTGGTAGATTGCGAAGACTTGACACGGTCTGAGTTGGCTTGGCATAGCTTGGCTGCGCGTTGCATGCGCCACCACTAACTAGTCAAGCGCACGCGAAACAGTAATGATGACGACATTTAGGCTCGAGCCCGACCGTGCTCTGTAGCTCCATAGAGTAGCCACACAACCACACACACATATATACACTTCGCTGCAGCGCCAACGTCAAGCGCCGGTAGCGGCAATCAGCAGCTATCGGTAATCACAGCGCCGCAAAGCAGTGGAGTAGATAGATAACTGGTCGCCAGACTGGCCAATTATAAGCACATATGCAGCAAGATATTTGAATTGGTGCCGTGTGGGGGCCATTCCATGGCAACGGCTGCAATAAACCACCTGAGTACATGTTTCGGTCACTACTAAAGAGCAGGAAATGCACTGAAGCCCAAATGACAGACTATTAACAGTGGTGGAATTTTTATCTTGCCACAGTAGACACTGTTAATAACGCGGAGCGTTTTCCCATATCAAGAAACAACTTCAATATAGTACAAGTACGTCTGGAACTAAACACCTCTCCTTGAACGTCGCCTACTGGCAAGCACGAAAGCACAACGATTTGCGACAAATGTGTCTTGAATGTCCGACCAGATCAGTGTTTAGTCCATATCTGGTTAATGTCTTCGCCAAGATAAAGCCTTTCGTCATCGTCGATATAGCTAACTTCGATTCGGCAAGCGTTGGAGAGTACCGA
Source organism: Bactrocera tryoni (assembly GCF_016617805.1). Classification (NCBI taxonomy): domain Eukaryota; kingdom Metazoa; phylum Arthropoda; class Insecta; order Diptera; family Tephritidae; genus Bactrocera; species Bactrocera tryoni. The sequence continues at coordinate 18,828,402 of NC_052499.1, forward strand.
ATCGAACAAACTATATCAGCTGCCCAAATAAACGGCCAACAATTGTGGTGCAACCTTACGTTAACATATCTTCTGCCCCTTGCACGAATTCAACTCGTTAACTTTGTTGTTGCTTTTACATGTAAGCTTTTTGAGAACAGGGCCACAGAGAGCAGAGGAATGACAAATCAAAGATAGCTTTCTTGGATGTTGCAAGTGAAGAATATAATTGAGCCTTTCGGCCTGCATGTGGTGGAAAGAAAAATTCGCTGTCAAGGACTGCTCTAAGTATAGCCACAAATCTGCCATCATTACTAATGTCAATAGGAAATCTTATTGAAAAACTGCGATGAACCAACCTTAGATTCGGAAGTGTTAAATTTGGAATTCTAATAAATATACTCACTCAAGCTCAAAGTGCCGAGGTCTCAATATTTTATATATCCTAAAACCCTACTTCGGAAAGCCGTAATACCTATTTTAACTTCAAAATTGATTTCTCCCGCAACCCATGTAATAATTAGATAACTGAAGGTCCAAAATATTGGATAAAAATAAAGAAACAATCTTCCAATCTATTCAATGGCATACAGAATTGATAATTTAGCCGAATCAACAAGCGAAATCAAAAGAATTGACTCCCTTATTCGACCAAAGACAAACATAATTCGTGTATCAGTAAAAGCACTGATTACACAGAATATTCTCCGATTTCTAAACACAATTAAGCATAATCGGCTCCCAAAACTTTAAACACGTGGTTCTTAGTTTCAGCTTTGGACTGCGGTTTCTTTTCGTATAACATACAGTTCCTTCGGTAGCTTTTAATAATATCGAATAGCTCTTTGAACTACGCTACGCCGTTTTTTATGTCGAGACTGATGTTTCTCTGTTTTGCCATTAACTGCTTAATTTTTTGAACTATGGTTATAAATTTTTCGATGGACTAAGCTTTTACCCGATTCATTTTGTGTACAAATTCCTGTCTCGGCGACTTCTGCAGATTGGAGGTGGGTTTTGCCGATGTTGGCGTGTTGTGTTCCTTCAAGTGTCTTGCCAGGTTTGCTGTTGTCGTCGTCGATGGAGTGATTTGGTGATCGCTGAAATCTGCTACTTCTGGGAAAGATACAGATTTTTGGCTCGGTTTTGTTCACTTCTTGCTTATTCTTTCACTGTCAGGGTTTTTGTTTTTTGGTGTACGCATTCTTTTATATTGCATTTCCGCTTCAAACCGCTTTCGTCTCACGTAGTACAGTTGCCCTGTCGAAGGGTCCGTGTTTGTCTATACATGTGGTAGGTCAAGCGAGGATTGACACAAGTCCTCATGGGAGGTTGTGTTCAGAGTGCAGAGTGTGTTCTAAAGTAGTAGCGTTTTAAGTGTCAGTATGTATGTGTTATAGGTGCGAAAATGAGCTTCGAACAAAGAGCCAACACTAAATTTTGTTTTAAAATTGGTAAAACTTTTACCGAAACGTTTCAATCGATGAAACAAGATTATGACGATGATTGCCGATCTCATGGCAGAGTACATGAGTGGTTTCAACGTTTTTAAAATGGTCGTGAGGACATAAATGACGATCAACATGTGGGCCAATCAAAATCTGTGATCACCGGAAATTCCATCGAAACTGTGGGTGAATTCAACAAACATCAGCCGAAATCATTATTGAAATTCATGGAAATGGAATTGAACATCTCCAAAACATCGATTTATCGCATTCTGGCCGAACATTTGGGCTTACGTAAGGTGTATGTACCGTTTGGTTCGCACAAATTGACTGACGACCAAAAATTGCTCAGAATCCAACATTCGAAGGACGATTATTTGACCAAAAATCACATTTTAACCATTAACCACTTCCCGTATTCACCTGATAAGGCACCGTGCGACTTCTTCCTTTTTGCAAAAATGCATTTGCTCATGAAAGGAAAGCGTTATGCAGACGTAGAGGCCATTCAAAAGACTGGCACCGGCGGCCTTACCGGCCAACGAGCTTAAACACTCGTTCGACATGCTATTGGACCGTGCAAAGAGCTGTATTGAAGCAGAAGGAGACTATTTTGAATAAAATAAATTGATTTTGCCGAAAAAAACATTTACTCCGTTTTTTTTAAAGTCCTGTTTACTTTGGAACGCACCTTGTAGCGTGCTGGCTGGCTCTGTTGCCTCCCTCTCATGGGTAGGTATACGCTCGAAGCAGCCCCTAGGGATTGTAAATGCCTATTGCGAGAATACAGCTATTCAACTCATTACCGCAGTTTCGTTAGATGTTCCAGGTGTTTTAAGCCGAACCCTCCTCTCCTGTTGCTCTTAGTCAGAGGCTGTTTATCGGTTATTCACAGCTAACCTAAGATCTTATGCCGTCTTCTGTTCGCCAAGGTTAGTGGGCTGTTACATATATAGTATACTATACATAAATTATCAGAACAACGAGACAAGTTGAAATCCGGGTGACTATCTGTCTGTCCGACCGTGCAAGCTGTAACTTTAGTAAAAGCTAAAATGTCTTGATGAAGATGTCTTTGATTCGTACAAGTTGCAAAGGTATACAATGTTCGGTTGCACCCGAACTTAGCCCTTCCTTACTTGTTTTTGTTTGGATTTTTGGTTTTGAGATAATCTTAGAAGTTTGGGCACTAAAATTTTGCTCTCCATCAGACATCTTTTATAGGAAGGCTCACTGGAGACTGTCTACGAGACAAAGGGATACCAAATTTTTCCAAAGGAATCAACGATTACTAAAGTACATTATTTAATTAATAGTTAAAATGTCTCTTCAAAAATCTTCAAAAAAACTCGGTTTATCTGACTTTTAAGTCAATAAAATCTCTTAATCTGGATCACAACGGCACTGTTAGCGTGGTGGGTCCAGACTTGCTTCGTAAGCAAGGTTCTTATTTGGAAGCCCTTTGAAATCGAAGAATTTTTTTTTTTTATAGAATGCTTTACTATATTACCAAAATAATTTTTCTCTGGAATGCGCCGCACATTTTTATTTACTTTAACATATTCTATTTATACGTCATTGAAGTGTGTGTGTGCGTGTATGTGTGTGTTTGTGAGTACACATTGCATGATAGTCACTTTGATCGCATTGGGAACACAATGATTTATCGCCTGAATCCACCGAAGGCAACGGCGACACATCCACTGAGAAACATTGGCAAAAACAATAATACCAACAACAATAACAACAACAACAGCAACAGCAACATGACAACAAACCAAACAACAATAACAACATCGCCAACGGTGGCAGCAAACACCAACGGTTAGCCGTTTTATTGGCCACTATTCGTGCAGAGCTGATTAAATGGCTTGTATTGCAGGTATTAACGGTAATGACATGTAATAAGCCCAACAATAATAATTAAAGTGACATGAACGAAAATGAAAATGGAGCTGAAAAGAAAAGTGATGACACTGACCGAAAGTCCCGATTACTTATTTGCACGTATTTATCAGCAAGTATATGCACTGGTATATGTGCACATGTGTGTGTGATTTTGTAAAGATTTTAATACACTATAATAATGTTTAAGCATATAATTATCACTTGATAGCGACAAACGACGGCTAATGTTGTAATCTACAGTAGTACCATTATATATTATTATATACATATATGTGTATATGTGTGTGCTTGCACTAAATATGTCGGGCAAGACTTATTCATGTTGCCATATTATCTGGCATTGCTTACTGGCACACATGTATTTGGTGGCGTGACAAGTTGATCCCATTTAGTTTGCCTTGGTTTAAGAAGGCTTTAGCGTGTCACAAGTGCATTTGCCACTTTGATCTATTTTAGATCATTGCTTAGGTGAATGTTGGATAATATTGGATTTATTTTTTTTTTTGGTGACCAGAAAACCTAAAATTATGCTCAAGCAAAGTAAATTTTCTTTTTCAAAATTATTTTATAGCATGGATGAGAATTTGGCGGACCTCGAAGGCCCTTATCTTATATGTGAATCATATATACCAATATCTATGACTCTAATCTTTCAGATGTGTTGATTTTTGATCAATACAAGGTCAAAAATAACTTTTATATCTCCCTCAAACAACTTAAAAGGAGGAGATGAGGCTTTGGCATACAAGAGTTAAGAAATTTCTATTTCATATTTCATAATCCAAACAACGGGGGTGTGGTACAAAAGTAGTCCAAAAGGGACAGCAGAGGACGCCATATTTTTTCTCGCTCTTTTAACATTTCTCTTTTGTAAAGTATGCCATATCATTATGGAAAGATATACGATTCAACAACGAGTCGCAATTGTTAAAATTTACCACCGAAATTCAGAGTCCGTGGTCTCGACTTTAAAAGCGCTAGGTCCAATTTATGATCGTCACAATCGTTCTCTCAGATCAACAATTGAGCGTCTAGTGGCAAAATTTTAATCTACAGGCACAGTACAAAATGTTCCCGTACCAGTGAGACAAAGTGCCCGTGTTGTCGAGAATATTGCTGCCGCTAGCGCATCAATTGAGGAAGACCCAAATCAGTCTCTCACACGTCGTTCTCAAGCATTGGACATCTCTGTAATGTCGTTATGGCGAATTTTCTGAAAAGATCTTGGCCTACATCCTTACAAGATCAAAATGATGCAAGAACTGTAGTCGCTCGACCACTAGAATCGATGTATGTTCGTGAATTGGGCTGAGCAACAACTTGAAAATGTTTCGGACTTTCATCGAATAATCATCTTCAGCGATGAGGCTCAATGAATAGTTTCGTCAATAAACAAAATATGCGTTATTAGTCAGGCAGCAATCTCCACGACTCTATGAGTCACCATTGCATCCCGATTCCGTGATGATCAATACCGTGAATGAGAATCGCTACCGTTCATAGATAACCGAATATATTTGGCCCGAATTGGATGATATGAACTTGGACAATATGTGGTTCCAACAGAACGGGGCCACAAGCAACACAGCGAATGCCACAATCGATTTATTGAAAGCCAAGTTTGGTGAACGTGTTATCTCACGAAATGGCCCAGTTAAATGGCTGTCTCGGTCGTACGACTTGACGTTAAACTATTCCCAGTGACGATTGATGAACTTCGTACAAATATCAAACTATTTGTAGATTATCAGTTTTTATTTAGAATAATTAGGATGATCCGATTTAGCTCAAATATGCATTGTTTTGTTCGATAAATTGTTAACGTTTGAAGGGAAGCAATTGATTGTCACTAGCTTCTCTTAAGTCGATATTTTTACCAACAAAATCATTCGCCATAGACAGCAATAGTTAGTATTTACTTTGTGTCAAGTTCAGACTAAATATGGAGGCAATCAAGCTTGTGGATGTTTTGACGCCTCTTGTTGGCCAAACCTGGTCCCTCCTGAGCGAATGCTTCTTTCATACAGTCCAATTCTTGACAGCTCAGATTCGAATTAAGAGTTTGGTCATTAAAGAGCAGCTCATGGTAGATAATTCCCGGTGAATCCCATCAGACACCTAGCCAAACATTTCTGACCGTTCATCCGGGTGTGGCCAGCGGTTTAGTCATATCACCGTACACATTTTTCATCACCAGTAACAGTAAACATCATGAAATGGAGCAATGGTGTCCATACATCGGGCTTCTTTTTGTGCGTAAACGGTTCCATATGATTTTGTGAAAGAATCAGCTCTGGACTATCGATGTACTTACATGACGGTCGGTCTCGACGCTTTCGCTTTCGACGCCGTTTATTTCGATGATATGGAAGCCTCTTTATTTGACTTCAATTGTTTTGGACCTTTGATGTTTCGATACCCAAATTCCTTATTCAGGTAAGAACATTCCGGCCATATTGTCTGCATCTCGGCCAGAACATGCCCAATCCAGTCCCGCTTTTTTCAAAAATTTATTATTTTGGCACGCCGCACGACCCAAGTAATTGAAGAACTTTACATTTTCGAGTTCTACAACATCGACTTGGAAGTTCTACGAATAGATGTTATTGGTGCACATTTATTTGATTTTGCCAATGTTAATTCTGAGTACTATAATTGCTAAACTTTTTTGCATTATAGTTAGTTTCGCGGCATTGTCTGCAAAGGACTGTGCCAATAAACATACATATGTTCCGGTGTACCGGTATGAGAGCGTCTGTCGCGTAAATAAAGTACTAATTTTTGTTGAGAAAGTGTAAAAAAAATATTCAAGGTATTGACCATTGCTCCTCATATCATCCAGAAATCCAATGGCTTAATGGGATTTATGGGCCGGTGGAATCTTCTGTTCATATGTCTTCAAAAATGATGCCGGTCAGATCGTAATCGTCAATGGCGACCGTTATCGTACCATGGTAACCGACTATTTAATGCCAGAAATTGAAGCTCGTGATCTCGGCGACATTTGGTTCCAACAAACCGACGCCACTTCCCACACATCGCATCAATTAATGGTTTTTTTGAGAGAAGACTTCGGTGAGCAGACAATTTCACGTTTTGGGCCGGTCGATTGGCCACCAAGATCGTGTGATATCACACCGTTAACCTTTTTTCTGTGATGATATGTAAAGTCTTAAGTTTATGCGGACAATTCCGCTTCGATGCAGGCCTTGGAGCAAAGCATCACACCTGCGATTCGCCAGTTAAAGTCGAAATGCGCGAACGAGTCATTGAAACTTGAACTCAACTGATGGACTATTTGAGACGTAGCCGCGACCAAAATTTGAAATAGAAAATCATTAACAAATAAATGCCAAATAATATGCTTTCGAATGATAATAAACACCCTTTATTAAATTTGAAGTTTCTGTGTTTTTTCTTTAAAAAAAAGTAGGGAACTTCGAAATGGTTCAACCTTTTTATATTTGATCCTTTTGAAGTGTTATATCAAACAAATACTCTGTTTTTGTAATCCATCTTTCACTTACACTCAGTTTAAGTGGTTACTCAGAACCAAAATAAGCAATCTGAAAGCGCAATTATACACTCTTAGCATATTTTGAAATTCAAAACAGTAAATAAAGTTAGGATGCTCCAAAATAGACTATCCATAACTGTTTATGTTGTAAATATGTATACTGATTTTCTAAATGGAGTCTTTCTTCTCAAACGTTTTATTTGTTTGTTCAGAACACAATCTTCTCCTCCTAGTAACACCATCTAGGGGCTTTATGCCTACAGTTATCGTCCACCTTTGGCGCTAATTGAATTGGGTAGCCAGCTTCAAATTGTTTTAATGCCATTTTAATGAACTCTTCGAAAGATTTCCCTTTCTCACCGTAGAGTGTACCGTTACGTATACACCTTAAGACATTATCAGCAATGGTTTATGCTTTAGCAAAGCTAGTGCCAAACTTTTTACTTATCCTTAGAGTTTAACCTGCTCGTAACTAACGAAAGTGCTCTTCGTTTATCCAACGCCATTTGCTGACTCCATTTAAGTATAACGTTATTTAGCACAACGAAGCTCTTTCAAGTGACAGTTTTGACAAACTTCAAATTGGATTTAATGAATAAAAATTAATTCACCTAAATTTGCACAATTTCCAAAAAGGGGGAGAAAACTGCAGCATTATTATGCACATACACACATACAAACAGATATATATGTATATTTGATGAAAATATGCTAACGCTTGCAAATAGTTTTATCGCCTCAAGGGTTCTTGTTTCTAGCTATTGTCTTTGCTAGTTTCCAAGCTGCGCTCTCCCGTTGTGATAAGCTGCATGCAATTTTACTTGCGAACTTCACCACTACACACACATATAATATATACATACATACATACATACGTATATAGAATCCCACGATAACGGCGAAACTTTGTTCGAGGTGTCCTGGTTTTAAAGCTGCATGGCAATGTGGGCGAGCCAAAGTTTCGAAAACCACAAATTCTTTGCAAATTCCGAAAATAAAAAATAAAAAATGGAAGTAAAATAACAGGAATATATCGTAATGACTGGTACGAAAGTAGATAAATTCTATGGATGCTTTTGCAAGAAGTCTATAATAAATATATGAGTTATGTAGTTTGACAGTCCCCTTCGAATTTGTTGCAGGTGCCAGCTGAGGTGTGGTTTACTCTTCAATAAACTCGCGCGTACAAGACTATGTCACAAATAAAGAGTGCAAAATAGTGAGTTCGCATTAGAGAGGGACAACCACAACCTCACATGATCCTTATCAACGTCCTCAAATCCAGTTTTAATTTTACTTGGGTTGCCTTTTACATTTCGGAATTAAAAAAAAACAGTTTTAATAATCGAAAATCGCTTAATTGTTTTTCAAAATATTCCCTTTTAAGATCTGTACACTTTTGCATGCGTTTGAACAGATTGCCGAAGCATTTTACCACTCTTGAGAATTGAGGTACCTCCAAAACATGTGTTCTGAAGGCATCAACCGCTTCTTCAGGCGTCCCAAATCATTGAATAAAGGAGTCATTCGATATCAAGTTTGGACTATATAGTGGATGACTCAGAAAATCGATATTTTGAGTGCTCAAAAATAAAATACTACCGATATGTGAGAGCTCGCATTGTCATGGTGAAGAGAGGTCCGTCTTCGGTAGTTCTTGTTGCTGATTTCAGGAGAGACAATTGGCAAGCAAATAACTGTGTGCTGCTCTGTAATTTTATAGTGCTACGGCTTCGACATGTACAATATAGTACATGGAAATGTTTAGTGCGAGAACGCCTGTTTTAAATTTGGCTCATTTTGAAACACCCATAGAGTCTACCGCTGCTTACTTTTGAGCTCTTGCGAATAAATTCACGATTCATCTCTTGTCACGTGTTTCAAAGCATCATTTCGTATCCTTTCAGCATTTCTTTCGACTAATTAACACTAGCCTTTTTCTGAGCGATTGAAAATGCGTGTGAGATGCAGCGAAAAAAAATGTCTACAATAAAATTTTCATGCAATATTGAATGCCATAGTCCTATTGATTTCTATAATTGACTTTATCTCACGACAGGTCACTTAGCAAACTTTACCGAAATTCGTCTTGGAGTGATCTGCGGCCTTGATTGAATTTACCATATCGTCGATAAACCCTGATCCTTGATGTAGCTTTATCGCCAAAAAATTAATTAAGTTCATCGATGTACTGTTGCTGAGAAATAATCGCGCGAAAGTGTTAGCGATTTTATTCTATTTATTGGCCGAAAAGAATATTTTTTGTTACTGGAAACAACACAAATAGCGCTAGTGTGCCAAAATATTCTCAGTATGTATAACATCAAAAATGTCGAACTTTACGATACAGTGTTGAATAACCAGATTGTAACACTAAAGTCGCTAGATATAAATGGTAATCTACGTAAAAAGTCAGCACTCAGCAAGCCGGAGAAAATTTTGGAGTAGAGCTTCCCTATTTCCAAAAAAGCTAAGAATTATGTTGTACGAGTATAACAGAACAGACACCTTTTTCCATCTTAGTGCTGAAACACAGTTTGATTTCCGAATTCCACCTTAAGTAATAAATACTTGTACATACGTTCCCGAAGTTTTGTTCCAAAGGTTATCAAAGTCTACATCGTTTGATCTCCAAGCGCTTTTCTACGAATCCACAGTGAATGTATAACCTAAAATAATTTCATTTAAATAAAAAAAATAAGAAAAGGTTAAATGGACGCTGTTCATCATTTTGATCATTTGCATTCATATTTTTTATAGCGTCCCCGACGCTTCTTTCTGACTGTTACAAGCTTAATGCCAAACTTAAAGAGTATTTCGTTAATGTTTGATCACAACATCAGTCATAGATCTAAATCTCAAAAACCAAAAAAAAATATCTCTAAACCCAAAATATACGTCGGTAAATGATTTGTGAAACCTTTGACCGAGAATGACTGAATGGTACAAGAATAAAATCCATTGCCATATGGTTACCGCAATGAAGTTAGAGACTCAAGAACCAAGCCATTTTTTGATGTATTCTTGTGAGTGAAACTGCTTCTGAACCAGACCATGTGCCATCGAAAGGAACAAATAATAATCGGACTGTGCAATATCTGGGGAATATGGCTAGTGGGGTTGGACTTCGCATTTATTTAAGCGTTTTCCGGTAGGTAGGTTTTAACGGATTTGGCAATTGTTGTGAAGCAGCAGATTAATTTTTCGTACCTTTTCTAGTGGTCCTAAAGAACCTGAGTTCCTTGTCTCCCAGCGCATGTAGTCGTTTTTAAAGGGCTTAGCGGGAAACTCCTAAGCTCTTCTTGCGTTTGACACGGATTCTCATCGAGCAACGTCTCTAATTCAACATCTTCGAAGATTTTTAACAGCACTTCCGTAAACTTCTTGCCGATCTGTTTCAGCCGCCGTTTTCATTGGCTCAAAAGAAGAAAGGAAACACTTCCCGCAAATGTCGGTTATTTGGTAAAAATTGAACATATCACAAAATCGATCTCCACTAACTGTTGGAGCCATCTATTGACAAGAAGCGGCAACTTAGCTACGCATCTACTATCTGTGCCCAAAAAATAAGGTGACATTTGAATATAAACTGCGCGCGTCGAAGGATTTGGAGAATTATTTTTTTTTTTAGGTTGGTACTGTCAGTCAGATTTCTGTCAAATTTCATGTCAAAATATACATTAGTGTTTGAGATACGAGTCGTTTTGTGAGCTGCTAAAAGTGAGTTTTTCGTTTTTAGCGATGTCGAAATTTGTTGAGCAAAGAATTTGCATTAAATTTTGTTAACTGAATCAATTTTCTGCTGCGGATTCGTTGAGGATGGTGCAGAGAGCCTTTGGTGATGAGGCTATGTCAAAAAAAAATGTTTACAAGTGGTATAGTGAGTTCCAAGCCGGCCGTGAACGTGTCGAAGACGAAGAGCGTCCGGGGCGACCATCAACCTCAACCGACGAAGCTCACGTTCAACAAATCAAAGATTTGGTATTGGAAAACCGTCGATTAACAATTAGAGACCTTGCTGATGAAGTTGGCATATCGAAAGGCTCAGCCAATACCATCTTAAAGGATGTTTTGGGCCTCAAGCGCGTTAAATCTCGACTGGTACCGAAAACATTGAATTTTTGAAAGGTCGTCGCGTTGAAGTGTGTGAAACGATGCTTTCCGACTACTAGGGTGTCACGAAACGCATTATAACTGGCGATGAGACTTGGATCTATGCTTACGACCCCGAAACAACAGATCAATCGAGCGAATATCGTGCCAAAAGAGAGCGGAGATCAAAAAAATCGCGCCAAAGTCGCTCAAAAATGAAGGTCATGTTGACTGTTTTCTTCGATTATCATGGTGTTGTGCATTATAAATTCCTTCCGACCGGTCAAACAGTCAACAAGGAATATTATTTGAACGTTATGCGTCGTTTACGTAACGCTATCCGCCTAAAAAGGCCGGAATTGTGGAAAGACAATTCAAGGTTTTTAACCCACGATAATGCACCATCCCATACTACCCTCGTAATTCGTGATCATTTCGCCAAAAACTCAACCCATATCGTTCCGCAACCACCGTATTCACCTGATCTGGCGCCGTGCGACTTCTGGCTGTTCACCAAGCTCAAAAGACCGCTCCGGGGACACCGTTTTTATACGATTGAGAAGATTCAAACCTCAGCGAAGACGGAACTGAAGGCCATCCCGGAAAGTGACTACAACCAGTGTTTCGAAGATTGGAAAATTCGTTGGCATAAGTGCATTGCATCGGGAGGGGATTACTTTGAAGGGGATGAAATTGATTTGGAGGAGTAAATAAAGAATTTTCAAAATAAATACAATGTCACCTTATTTTTTGGGTACAGCAAGTAAAGCCAGTAAAGAAGAAGTACATACAATGATGTCAAAATGACTGAGAAACAAAGGAAGAAAATCAATTGAATCATGTAATTTCTCAGTTTTGATATGATTACATTAACTTCTCCATAGCACAACAAACTACTTCTCTTTTATGCCTTAAGAAAGTGATAGAAAATTAAATCTAAGCATTGAGTGCACAAGCAAATACGCAGCTTGTGAATGATGCGAGAGAACAACATGAAATATGCGGCAGCAATCAACGCAAAAATATCCAACTTAAGCACCTGACGCTAATGACGCCAACGCTGATGCTGATGGTGATGATGATGATTATGATTGTGGCAGCGAAAAAAGAAGGAGCACGACCGATGGCAAAAGCAATAACACACAGTGATGATGTGTTGATGTTATTTCACCTACGACTGACTCTAGCTCTTAACGGCATTAGGAGAGATGATGTGAAATCGCGATGCTTTCTATGTCGTTTTGCAGACAGCACACCGTGCCGCACCGCAACACATCAGCAATGTCATCGTCTTTCGAATCACCGCCGGCAGGGACAATAAAATTATGGTACATGGCATGGAACTTGTGTGTTTCAAGTGGCTTGTGTGGGCAACAGTAACACGTATGCTGTTACTTTTATGTTGTGTTTTGGTTTTACTCCTTCTCTACCACATACCATGCCGCATATTTGGCATATGTGTATGGATATAAATGTTATGACTTTGATGACTATGGCGGTTATAAATAAAATAATGCTTGGTATTTCTGTTTGTGAAGTTATTTTGCGATATGCAAATTTGTGTTTTGTTCGAATTTTCTGTTAGGAAAAGTTATTATGTTTATTTTGGCAAATTTGCTATTATTCCGTGGTTTCTTTTTATTTTGTTTTACTGAAATCAGAAATATATGTGAAACCTATTTAAACTTTTGAATAATATTTCTGTAGTGCGGTAAAAAGGTGTTCTTCTGCGAGGTCGCGTATCCATTTGCCACCGAATAGTCAATGGTTTAGGGCGTCAAGGAGGACAGAGTCATGTGTAGAAGTTAACGCAAATGAGAAAAGTTCACTGATCGCCATTCACTTAGGAGTGGCCAGAAACGTTCCTTTTACTTATGGCTCAAGCAACTCACAGCTTCCAGTCTTAGTCTGGCTAGACAAAAAACATCCGTTTGAAAGCGAGCGAAGTGAGAAGGTGAAACACCCCCTCCCCAGTGTTGCGCGCTGGGTTTGGAAACCGCTACATAAAAAACATTTCCAATGAAAAAAAGACAAAAGAGTCCTTACAAGGACTTAATTTTGACCCGCCAGTTTGTATGGCAGATATATGCTATAGTTATTCGATCTGAACAATTTCTCCGTGGATTGCAGTATTGCCTTAGGCAATAACTCATGCCAAATTTCTTTAAGATATCTAGTTAAATGAAATGTTTTCCATACAAGTCATTGATTCCGATCGCTCAGTCTGTATGCTATAGTGGTCCGATATCGGCGGTTTCGATAAATGAGCAGGTTCTTGCGAAAAGAAGAACGTATGCAAAAAACAAATCGATATTATCAAAAACTGAGGGACTGGTTTGCATATTATATTCAGACCGACAGAGGAGCCAGCAGACGAAGGGACCAACAGACGAACGGACAGACAAACGAACATGGCTATCATCATCGTTATGCTGATCATGTGTATGAAATTTTGGAAGGTCTTCCTTCTGTGTGTTACAAACTTCGTGGCGAATTTAATATACCCTGTTCAGTGTATAAATAATGCAAACACGTGCTCCATATCCTCATAGCCTCAAATGCTCAAAAGCTTTTATTTTTGTAGCTCTTGCAAGAGAAGTATTCTCCAATTGACAATCCAAAAGCGGACGAAGATCTGAGCCCATTGACACTCCGGTTGCGTAAACTCAAATGTCTTAAAATCTAAGGCAATCGTCAACCTATACTTGGTATCAAGGTTATGTGTATATTTAAACAATTCTCAATTCAAAAGTCACTCAATCGATCTGATGAGAGAATTAATTAGTTAATCACTCAGCACAAACCGAGAGTATTTTTTCCATTCTTATCGGGTAGGTCAGGCAAACTATCTTCGCATCACGTAAACACTGAAAAGATGATACGGTGACAAAGATTACAAAAGACTTGCTATCTTACGCTTTAGAAGAAAATTGAAGTCATAGCTTCAAGTAGTAGATATGGTCGAATTGACTGTTGGGGCAATAGAGTAGAATCTCAAAAGTAAATTGCAAAGGCTAAGGGACAATGGAGAGATCTTAACAAATCAGAAATGTAATCCTCAGCTTCATCAAGGGTAGATCCTAAAGGACACAATTCCATAGAATTTAGAAAAAAAGGAAGAGGCCGAAACGCGTGAGTATGAAGAGCTTGAGAAGCGGATCGATGGGGGTAATGCTCGAAGCTTATTAGACTTTATGACTCTGGCTTTAGACCTGGAAAATCGACTAGATATTTACTAAGCGTCAAATCTTGAAAAAGACCTGGGAGAGGAAGATCGGCACTCACCTCTTCGTCGATTTTAAAGCCACCTTCGGCAGTACAAAAAAAATTGCCTCTATGTCCCTATGTCTGAACTTGGTATCCCTGCAAAGCTAATATGGCGGTGTTAGCTGATGTTGAGAAACACCAGAAGCTCCGTCAGGATCGGAAAGGACCTCGCTGAGCCGTTCGATAATAAGCGAGGTTTGAGACAAGGAAACTGCCTATCCTGTGACTTCTCCAATCTATTGTTGGAGAAAATATTGCAGGCTGCATGGATAAATAAAGAGGGTACAATCTTCTATAAGAGTGCAAAGTTCAGTTCGGCGTATGGGTCTGGTAGTGAACGTGGACAAGACTAAATATCTCCTGTCAACAAACATACATTCGTATTGTTGACAGGCATAACTAGATAGTTTCATCTATCGTGGAACCAGCATCAACACCAACAAACAACATGAGCGTTGAAATCCAATGCAGAATCACTCTTGCCAACATGTGTTACTTAAGACCGAGTAGGCAATTGAAAAGTAAAGTCCTCTCCCGACGAACAAAGACCAAACTCTACAAGTCATACAGCGACATTGACATCGTTTAGCTAATTAAGGATCAGCAGCTGCGCTGTCCAGGTCATGTTGTCCAGATGCAAGAGAACACTCCAGCTTAGAAGGATTTCGATTCGCACGTATAAAGCATTTTATGAATCTACGTCTATTTTGAGGACCTAGAAAAATTCAAAAGGCATCATATAATATGTAGATAATTATCTAACCTCTCTGGTTTCAGTAGCATATTCCCCTAAACTTACATATCCCTTTGTATAGTATAAGTTATTCACTTTAATATGAAAATATGTCAGCATAACGATCCTACTAAGCGGTGGTAATTTCCATCAACAAGCGCCAGCTATTGTTTGCATGCTCATTTACTCCAACAGTCCTTCATAATGCTGACACGTGGGCGATCTACAGCCACAGAGACACACAGTTCAGATACACTCAAATATCCATATGCAAACCTATGAATCCATGAATGTTTAAGTAAATGCGCTAAGGCTCAACAAGGCTTCTACAAGTGCAGTCTTAACCATGTGTCTAAGCGTCTATCTCGATTCATGAGACTTTACATATGCCTACATTGTGAATGTGAACACCCTGTAGAACCTTTATTATGAAAATAATTATTTCACATGACTTTTTAGTATCTTTAAAATAACTATCCCGGAAATAGGATTATCGGATTCATAGGTTCCCACGCGCCTTTAAAACAATTAGAGTTCTTGATATCACTGCATGTCTCAGAGTTTTTAACTGGTTAGTTCTGGAAATCTCAATTTAGTGCAACAAGTTTTCTTAACTTCTTGAATGGGCAAGAATAATATGTGGAAAGATTTTTTTCATTTCTAATTCTAACCAATTCTTTGTAGAAGAAGTTACCACACTATTTACGATACCCCGCAGAGCAAGAAGTAGCACTCAGCAAACAACATGGAGCTCTCTGTCAGTGTTTCTTATTCTCGTCTTTTAAATCAGAGTGATGGCTTAGACTTTGATCATGAACCTGGTCCTGGTCCTGGTTTGTTTAAGGTCTCTGGTACCACACGTAATTCGACACCATCTCTGAGATTAGGTGATCCAATTGTAATATGAAAAAGTGACAAGAAGTGTGGAAGACGGTCGTCGACGTTAGAAGACGGTCGTCGAAAGTCCAGTCATTCAGTTTTTAAACTAACGAAATTGGACTTGAAAAAGTTTAGCCACTAATTGAGAGTACGGAAGTACTTCTTGCAGGATAGTTCAGGCCAACGCTTCGATCATTATACTCGTACTACCGTCATCTACTCAAAAAAGCTTTCATGAAGAAAACTTCGAACAATTTTTTTCTTCTACGAAGATGTTCAATGATTTTTAATTCCGAATTAGATTCCAGAAATTTATTCCTTTTAAGCGGAAATACTGGTAATCCAGAAATTGTTAGTTATTTCATCGGAAATTGGACATAGCTCAGCCTCAGAATGGCTGAATGCGCATACGTTTTAAGGCCGAAAAAACCGGACGGGATACTTCTGTCCTGAGAAGGTAGTATACATAGTATTAATAGCAATCTTACGGCCTCCATTACTTTTAAGGGTCATGGTTAGAGGTAAAAATTAGACAAGCTGTGTATTAAACAATATATAAAAGACGGATATAATCGGTTTAACATCTACTTTACCATCCAACAATAGATTTGGGATGAGTTTAAGATGGACCAGCTTGAGTTCATTCAGAGTTTTCTTTTAATGATACAACTTTGAGCTGCTAGAGATCCTTCGTAAAGGTATAAACTGCAATAACAGACAGCTTGATAATGAGGAGTCGGAATGAAAAGAAGACGACGATTTGGCTTTCAGTCTCTTCGACTAAATACCTCAACGCTAAAGTTTAATCCACTAAACTTCCCTACATGGTGTCAAAACGATTACTCTTATACTGTTGTTATTACTAAACAAAACTGCAATCGATGGTGTTACCAGCAATAATGATGATGCTGATGATAATAATGGAATGGGGTTGGCGGTGCGGGAAGATTCTACTGAAGCTGAAACCAAAAACTTTGGAGGCTGCAGTCGGTACTCCCCTGCTGCTGCTTTAGTGCTGATTTTATTGTTGCACTAACACAAAACCCACTGGCCCACCCGCCTTGATAAAACACCTGCCTGTCTGACCGCCTACCAGCCGACCAGTCTATCAGCACGTTATGCATATATTTAGATGAGGTACCCACCATACGAGGGTGCATATGTATGTGGCTACAACCAAACAATGGCATGCGATTTTCGAATGCTTCGCTGCAACAATTGTTTGTGGCTAAGTGATGTGTGCGCCTCTGGAGTTAGTGCTGGTGGTGCTGGCGGCCGGTAACGTGCCATGCAATTGCCCATATTTGGCGAAATTGTTAAAATTTCGTCGGTTCGTATATTATTCTCGGATCGTAGGCATACACACACATACATACATGTTGCAAGTATTGTAACTGTTAAATGCAAACTTGAACATGCAAACCCATACAATGTATGTTCGTGCGCACATACGGCTGCAGGTGTGTGTGTGTGTTTGTAATTGTTCATATGCAAATTTGCAAAACGGCTCATAGGCATGCAGTCGCCGAGCTCATATAAAACCGATTTTAGTAACTGCTTGCGCGCCTCCATTTGGGCCACTACAAATAGTGGGCATTTGCACCATGGTGTAATACCGAAAATCTGCTTAACACAATATGTGAACGTATGCATATTTTAGTAGCAGTTACACTCGTGTAGCCCATGAAATTCCGTATTCTTCCAGGCTAAGATTTTAACGACCAAAAATCGAATTCGAAAATGTTTTGTGGTTTTTCTGTTTCAAAGTTATTGAGTTTTCTTGGCGTATTAGACAATATTTGTAAAACTCCGACATTTCGGTATTGTGTGTATATAAACATGTATATATGTATGTATGTATGTACATACACATGTATTTGTAATTTTTTTTATTTTAATGAGCTACTGGTAGGATATATTTGCAAAATCCCGAAATTTCGGGACTGAATTTCGGGATCCCGAATCTTTGTTATTATTTTTAGTGACAGTGATTATTTCAATATTTAGTTATGTTCGAAAAAATTTAAGCGATGTTAAAAATTTCGAGACTAGATTTCGGGATCCCGAAATTTCGTTATTTTTATTTTAAGTGACAATGATTTTTTCAATATTTAATTATGTTTGAAAAAATTTAAGCGATTTTAGAAATTTCGGGATTCCGAAATTTCGTAATTTTTTTTTTAGTGACAGTAATTATTTCAATACTTATTTTTGTTTAAAAAAATTTTAGCGATTTTAGAAATTAACACAACAAAACCTAAGAAAAAATTTGCGACTGAAGTGCTAAGCGAGCTTAAGTGAGGTATTTGAGGTGTCCTGATTACAAATTTGAGTTCAAAAATTGTCCATCATATACAGCTATTTCGCCATTTTAGTAAATGAGGGTGGTTTGACCCTTGTTAGGAAATTTTTACTATCATTTTCGGTTTTAGCATCCCAAACTTAGCAAGAAACAGCCTCTATCCTCACAGTCGTGAAATGAAAATTAATTAAATTAAACAAACCAAATAGGTCTACTATAAGTTAGAGAGTTCCTCAAATAAAGTAAGATATAATATATTAACTCTTCCGGCCGCCTGCATAGCAGCAAGAGACGTGCTAAAATATGCCTCCTCTGCGCGGCACGTTCTCCATAAATCAGTGCTAGTTACGTTAACACCGATAAACGGTAAAAAATCTTCTCTTGTTTGGAGCAATCATTAATATCTAAAGACCCAGATTTATGAATATTGTTCTCATGTGAGAGAATTGGCCCTGAAACTTCTTCATTTTTTAGGCTATGATCCCGTCAGTCTGCAGACTTTCGGCGGCCCATAGCCAGGAATGTGTAGTATATTTGTTGAACAAATAGAAGTCCAGTGGAGTTTGTAGAAAAAATGTTATTAAGTGCGTAACGAAGTTCTCTTTGTTTTTTTTTTCATGAAAATGCAATCGAACTGTAAAGAAATTGTTATAAATGAATTGTTTGAAATATTGCTCATCACCAGTCACAACTTCTGCCAACTTTCTCATCTCGAATAACAATTCCGGTGAAACTGTTCATCTTGTGATGGTAACCAAGAATCAAAACATGTTTTGATGTTATCTTGTGAGTGGAAAGGCTTCTGAGCCAGACTATGTGCCATCGAGCGGAACAAATAATAATCGGATGGTCCAATATTTGGGCAATAATGCGTATGGGGTGGGACTTTGCATTTAGACGTTTCCAGGTAGGCTTCGACGGGTATGACAACGTGAGGCCGAGTGTAGGTCATTCAGCAGAATCATTTTTCGTACCTCTCCTGATATTGAGGTCATAAGGAACCCAAGTTCCCTGCCTCTAAATCATTCCCAGCGCATGTGGTCGTTTTTAAATGTTAATCAATTTAAAAAAATCTGCAACCCGGAGCTAAAAAATCAGGTTATACTGGAAGCATCGGGTACGCAATTGTTGGAAAAAGATAGTAGCCGTAACTGGAGACTTATTCATATTACAAACAGCATACAAAAACGATATCTACGAGACAAGATAGCTCTAGTAAAATTTGACGTTTGTGGAAAAGTATTATATTTGGTGAGATGCAAAAAATAAAAATGTAAAAATATTTCAGATTGAATCAGTAAAGAAAGGGAGGTATATAGGAATGGATGGCATACATTAGTAGCTAAAAACTACCGTTTGAAGACTAGCTAAAGTGAGAAGGCGAAACATCCCTCCCTAGGGTTGTGCGCTAGGCTTGTGAACCACCACTTAAAAACCGCACCGAACTGGAAAGAAAAAAACAGCCTCGGATGAGAGACCCCCTATTTGAGAACGGCTGCAAACGTACTAAGGATTGTGATTTAAGGGCATAGACCTGGAATGTCCAGTCCCTTAATTGCGAAGGTGATGCTACCCAGCTGGTTAATGTACTCGTGAGAGTAAAGGCTGACATTACCGCCCTCCAAGAAGTGCGATGGACGGGACAAGGACAAAGACGAGTAGCAGACAAGTAGTTTTTGAGGCCATATAAAGGAGCGCAAATTCGGTGTAGGATTCGTAGTCGGAGAGAGACACCGTCGTTCGATGTTAAAAACGAAATTTGCACCTTAAAGCCAGGGTGACCAAAGAAGGTATCTTTGGCACAACAGTCAGTAAATTCAGCCTCCACGATGAAACATCCCCAAATGGGTTAAGGCTGATCGACTTCGCTGTGGTCCGAAATGTTTTTAAAACAAATTTTTTAATATTTCTAATATAACTTCTAAGGCTACATTGAAATTTAAAAACTATGAAAAAAATTTAAAAAAATTTGTACTCACACTTTCTCCAACTCCGACCCACTGTGCTTACGCCGCCCATTGCATGCACATTGTTGCGTCCACAAATGGTATTTGTTTTTAAGCCAAATGAGTTGTTTATTTTTTACAAGCGGCAAATAGAAATTTTATTTACCAGTTGAATGAGTGATAATTTCATTCATGAAATTACATGCTTGCGCACGCTACGCCATGGACATAATGAGCAAATATGGCAGTAAAGCGTAGTGGCAACAAAGCAAGCAGCAAACAAAACCGAAAGAGAGAGAAGAAACCGCTTTACTCATGTGGTAGAATATAAAACTGTGGCTTAAATCACACACACACATATACACATAAATATATATTTGCGTATGGGCGCAACAGCTGGCGCACGTTGGCAGTCGGTGCATCCACACACTGCATTAAGTCATGACTCGAGTTGACTTTTCCTCCAACTTCACCCCCACTCCACGACAAGTCGACATCACTCAGCAGCCGCACTCGAGTTAATATTTAATAATTGCAGTTTAATTGAGCGCGCACTCAATGTGTGCATGTGTATGAGTGTGTGCGCGTGTTTACTTGTTTGCTTGCCCGTAAACTAGCCGGAAAGTGAGATGCTGGAGCAGTGCAAGTGAAAAAGTGGCGGAAAATCAATAAAAAAAAATCACAGCGACTAATATAAATTTGCGTCCAAACAGTCACAATCACTCACTCAGTCACTTATTCAGGCGCTTACTCAATCGTTTAAGCGGTCAGCGGGGCAGGCGGCCAGGCAGTCAGTCGGCCAATTGAAATGCCACTTTCCTTTCAATGCCATTTTTAGTAGTTTTTTCCACTTTATTACCTAGAAAAGAAACGAAAACATATTTGAGCAAGAAAACACCTACATTTATGGCTTAAATTAATCACAATGTCGGCATCGGCTTCGGCAACGACGAGGAAAATATAGAAAATAAACAATAGTAGATATAGCTACATATGAATGTGTGTGTGGATCTGTATGTATATATGTAGTATAGGAAGTATTGATGAAAACGATGCCAACAAAGTGATAAAAAGATATAAGAAAATTTGACGGCGAGCGGCTAGTTTGTATGGTAGCTATGTATATGCCACAGTGATCCGATCTGAACAACTTCTTAGGGGTTGCTCTACTGTCTTAGAAAATAACTCATGCTAAATATCGTGAAGATATCTCGTCAAAAGCAGATATGTCCATACAAGCTTTTACTTCCGATCGGTCAGTTTGTATGGCAGCTATACGCTATAGTGGTCCGATATCGGTTAATCCAACAAATGAGCACATTCTTGGAAAGAAACGATCGTATACATAATGTCAGATCGATATTTCAAAAACTGACATACGGACAGGGCTAAATCGGCTGTTCACTATTGTTTACATAGTGACATAAAAGCAACCGGAAATTATAATTAAACTCCACAGGTAAATGATATTTTAAAAAAATGTATTTTTCTAAGTTAGTAAGACTGTCCTTAATTACAACGCCAAATATGAACGCGATCTGTCAACCAGTTTGTTGATAGCAGCTGCTTAAGTCGGCACACCTCAGTATTGCGTTGCGATTTTTCCAATGGATAAAAGTGTCAAACAAAGAATTTGCCTCAAATTTTGTTTTCCTAAGCAAATTTCTTATGCGGAATCGTTACAAATGTCGGGAAGGCTTACGGCGATTTAATTTTATCAAAAACACGAGCCTACGAGTGGTACAAAGCCTTCAAAGACGGCAGAGAAATCATTGAAGACATACCTCGTTCCGGACGTCCTTCGACCTCTTCAACTGATGAAAACATTAAAAAAAGAAAAGAATTTAGTGCTTGAAAATCGTCAGGGAAGTGTTCGAGAGTTGGCACTAAAGCACGACATCAATCGCGAGACCGTTCGAATGATTTTGGCGAATATTTTGGGTATAAAAGGCGTTCTTGCTCGACTCGTCCCGAGAAAGCTGATTTTTTTTCAAAAAGAGTACCGTAAACAGATCTCTTTGGCTTGATCGTGCCAAGGAACATATGCTATGTAGCAACTTTATCAACCAGATCATTTATAATGGGCGCTCGATTTCGAGATTACTTATTTTTCTAAAGAAAAAAACAGAAACAAATTTAATGGGGAATGTTTATTATCATTCGAAAGAACATTATTTTGTTTTTTGAAGTTTATGCCTTTCAAATGTTGGCCGCGGCTACGACTCAGATGGTCCATCAGCTGAGTACAATTTTCGTTGATTCGAGTGAGCATTTCGGTATGATATCACATGATATTTATGGCCAATCGACCAGTCCAAAACATGATTTGCTCACCGAAGTGTTCTCTCAATAAATCCATTCATTGCGGGGAAATGGCACCGTCTTGTTGAATCCAAATGTCGCCGAGATCACGAGTTTCAATACCAGGCATAAAATAGTCGGTTATCATGGCGCGATAATGGTCGCCATTGACGGTTACGTTATCATCGGCATAATTTTTGAAGAAATATGCACCAATGATTCCACCGGCCCACAAACCATACAAAAACATGTTTTTTTCTGAATCAAATGGCAGCATTTGAATCCCTTTAAGTTTCTCTTCGTCCCAAAAGCGGCACATTTTGCTGTTATATACCCATTGAGCCAGAAATCGGTCTCATCGCTCAACAAAATTTGGCTCGAAAATGTCGGATCTTTTTGAAACTTTTCAAGACTTAATAGAGCGAAGCGATATCGTTTGGGAAGGTCAAACAGATTCAGTTTTCCGTGAGCTGTATCTTGTACGTTTTTAATTTAAGATCTCGACGTAAAATGTGCCAAATCGTTCCACATATCAGTCCGAATTGCTGCGAACGGCGCCGAATCGACCCTCCACGGTCTTCGCATACACTCTCAGCTACGGATGCTTCATTTTCTTTATTGGGCGTGGTATATTCGGTCAAATATTATCCAATTATGAATGCTGGGTCTCAAGATGGGTGATGACGTTGAGAATAGTACGCTCAGTAGGCCGAATATGTTGACCATAAGTTGAGAGAAATGAGCGAAACACTACTTTACAGAGTGTAAATTTTCGAAATAAATTTGACCGATTCGTAAACATTGTTCCAGAGTAAGTCTTACCATGATGAAATGCCAAACAATACTGAGGAAACGTAACGTCGCAGCTTGACACGATTCTCGCAAAATCTGTTGAAAAGACTATTGGAAAAAGTACCTCTACTTGGATCACCCGTTATATTTAACTCTACATCTAACTCGATTATTTTTAGGGGATACAAACAACCATGAACAAAACTATTACATTCTGTAGTACGTGTTTCGAGGGTGTAAATATAAAGAAATGATAAAGAAAAATACAAAATCCAAAATAAAATACTCAAAATGATCTTCGGTAGTTCGTCTAAAAATATCTTACAACTAATTATTCAATTTAATTAAAAAACATTAAACATTATTAAAAAAAAAAATATAGTAAAAATCGTAAATACAAAAACAACGAAATTCTAACCCACTGACGAGTAATCTTGTGGCGAACCTGTTTCCTTCTTGTTTTCAGCGCTGAGCAACAGTTAAGCACAAACATAAACAAAATATGGTAAACTAGTTCTTGCTTACAACAACAGCGACACAACTTTAATGTTTTGATTCACATTCATCGGCACCTACACATTTCGGTGTATAGGTATGTAGCGGGCATTGCTGTTAGTTGATATTTATATAGACATTGTGTCATTCCGCTGAATTATTTCAATGCCAAGCGAATTTCTTGCTCAAATTTCAATTCAATTCCACACAGCTGATCCATGCGAGCGCGAGATAATTTAGCGGAAATTTGACTAATTAGCGGTGTTAAGCCATGTATTTCGCATGGCTAGCAGGTCTGGAATAAATTTTATTATTAAAATTAATTTTCTAAAATTAAAATTTATTTCCTCATAATTTATTTCATTGTATTTTATGATGCGAAAATAAGCCAAATTATTCAAAATAGTTGTTAATTGATATCCATATTTATGAGATAATCTCAATCGATGGCGGGTGGAATTGGGAACAGGGGTAGCGAACCGTATAGATAATTTTTTTATGTTCGGGGGTTCAGATGCTCCCTGCGCTGTGCATAATGGGAGCTTTAAAAACAACTCTAACGGCGCCTCTTGAACAGGTACTAAACCTGCCAAGAGGTCTATACTTGGCTGAAAACTGCGCAGCAAAATCGACGGAACGACTACTGGCTGTAGGAGAATTTACATATAGAACCTTCGGGCAGAGCTCGTTGGGTAATGGAGATTGGACAAACACGGACTACGTGATCCCACTTTTCAACTGGGAAAGAAGGTTCAAAGTAAACATAGAAAAAGAGGGCTGGCGTAAATGTATAGGATGTTAGCTACGCGCGAAACTCTAAAGATCTTTACGGATAGCTCGAAAATGGACGATGGAGTTGGTGTGGGAATATATTGTTCAGAGTTATGTAGCCAAGCAACAATCAGGCAGTAACCTCGTATCGCATTTCGGCCAGAAGTGTTTTGGAAAACAGGGCAGTGGAAAGTGTTACGTGAAGCAAGCAACTTCTCTTCCGGGCCAGAAAAGCACAGAGGGCAATGAAATAGTGGAAAGAATGGTGTACGGCTAATATCCGAAAACAAGATCAATGCGTGGATCTCAACAGAAGCATGGTAAAGAGTGCAAAAATCGTGTGCAAAATGATAGATTGGAAGTACACAAAATTCCTATTGGCACTCAATAGAAGAGGCTGTAGTGATGACTGTCTGATAGCGACACACGCCCGCAAAATGGAGCTGACAGGTCGAGACCCACTCTAATACATTAAAGGAGGTATCGATAATGAGGCCGCAGACTCTGTTGAAATTTCCGTCAAGCGCAGGCATCCTAAAGGATGACTACTTCTCTTGAACCTCGCAACTGAACTACACCTGGAAACGCAAAGGACCGAAACTGTTGTATGCGTGGCTTATTGGCCTACCAGATTAACCTAACCTAACCAAACCTAATCTAACCTTCTTCGCGTGAAGTTTAATTTCCACATCTCTTTAGAACACAAAATATTTGCCAAGCGATATAAATGTTAAGAAGACTGTACTTTAGACACGAGTAATTGAGTGGCACAAAGCATTCAGAAAAGATCGTGAAGTCATTGAAAACTTAATTCATGCGAGTTCTCCATCTTCCTTTGTTAAGGGTTTACATGGGTTTCACGGCTTCAAAAATCGGAGTAACAGTTTTGGAGACACTGTCTTAAAAATCTCGAAGTTGGCTATTTGCAAGTATATAGACACTTTAAGCTTCAAAACCGAGAATTTTTTCGAGTACAACTATTTGAGTGGAATCAAGAAATTTTGCCAAAAATTTGCATTTAATTTTTGTAAAAACATATGCCAAAAAATTAAATGACGAAACACGAAAGCAGGCGCTTGAAAATCTCCTCAGAGAGGTAGCAGAGGATTTCAACATATCTTCTGCATCGACTCAATACCTTTTGGTTATTGATTTCATTATGAAGCGTTGGAAGGTTAAACCCGCACCAAAAGACCTGAATCTTCTCTAAAAACGGCGTCGAGTAGATGTCAGAAAAGAGTTACTAGACAACGTATTTGAAGACCCTACATCCATCTAACGCATCATTACTGGAGACGGGAGTTTATGAATATGGCATCGTAATTGGCCAACAATCCTGCGAATAATCATCAGTTAATATATCTACCACAGGAGCTTGAGCCTCAATAAAGCAATTCCCTCTGCTTCTGTTTTTTGCTAGAATCTTTGGTTCGTTCCAAGATTTTTCGCATTCATCGATATCTTTTTGTAAGGGTCTCCTCAACGTGACCTAAAGGCGGCATCTCATACGACTTGCTTGTGGGTTTCAAACCAAAGGTTGGCGGCCAATTTATGTGGCATCTTTTCGCAGCGGATGTCATATCTGTCTCCATTCTAGTGGTATAATGATCTACAGTACTTGTTATAGTTCAATTATGCAAGGTGTTTGTTCGATTCGCCACTAAACTAAAATATACTAAAGGTCATTTTAGTTGCGTCTTGAATCTTAAACTTCCTACAATTAACAAGTTTTCTGCTTTAAAAACTATATTAATAAATAGTTCTGAAATTCGTTTGACGCAGATTTCTTTACGAAAGTAACATCTTTCAAATTCAAATTCTAGATTCATCCATGTAGAAAAGGAACAAAATCTCTCCAAAACGGTTTTTAGTGTTTTCAATGACATTTTTATTATCATTTTGATAATTTCAAAATTATTTTTATTGGTTTTCAACTAAAATATAAATATACATATATCCCTCTTCCTATTTAGAATATATACCCTTAATCTATATTAGTTCCAAGAAACGTATAGATCTTTTATGAAGAAGCAATCGACCAGCTATCACATTAGCTTCATATATCGGACGCAAGCATTGCTCTAGTCTGCAAAGCTTAAATAAAACAATAGAAAACAAATTAATTAAATTGCAGTCTCACTGCTTGAAGTCACTGATGAAAAGTGGTTACCCAGTACGGGAAATGCCATGGAACTGATTGATATTTTCTAAGGCTTGAAATCCAACGCATAATCACGCTTGCCAACAGATGCCACTTTGGACTGAGTAGGCAACTGAAAAGTAAAGTCCTCTCTCGACGAACAAATATCAAACTCTAGAAGTCACTCAGCATTCCCGTTCTGAGGAGGCACGGACGATGACAACCTCGGATGAGTCGACATTACGAGTTTTCGAGATAGACTAGACCGGAAAGAAGAGAGCACTCCAGCTTTAAGGGTTTTCGATTCACCGCCGGTGGAAGCAGAGGAAGAGGAAGACCTACACTTCTTTGGAAAGACCAAGTGGACAAGGACCTGGCTGCATTTGGTATCTCGAAACGGCGCCAAATCGCCATAGTTGGTGTTTAGCCCTCGTATTAAGGGTCTTTATATATATATATGTATGTGTTTAATTAAGGTCTAAGTCCTCTATTTTATTTCATTACGATATTTGTTCTTGAGGGCTCTAGAGCTCCATAGATTCTAAAAATGTTGGGTATTCTACTTGATATTATAAGATAATGCGCTTGAGTTATCTTCTGTTCAACTGAAATCCCTTGAATATTCCGAACAATATTTAAATTGCTTTAATGATTTTGGTCTACCGATTTTTAATGACATCTACCAGAGCTTGGTGCCTGTTATAACGGTCGGATAGTTCTAAATTGAGACAAGCAGAATATTTCATTGACATACTCTCATCTAACTACGAATCACTCCCATTAAATAATGATTCAAAGTTAGATTATGTCATATTTCAGTAGCCAAGAAGAGAACATGGTGTATTCAGTGCCTTTAAATTTTTGGATTGTTCCCTAAAGTATTATTGGTTTTAAGAATGATATGGGATATCTAGAACAAAGCATTCAAGGAATTCTGGTACATCATCTTACCCGAACAGCTAGAAATTCACTCAGCACTGAAGTTCTATTGGGTCCAGAGCGACAGTATTCCAAACTATTTCTAGAAGCAACTGCCTGGTTAAAGCGAATTATTTGGTGATGCCAAGAAACGACGAAGGCAGACAACAAAAATACTTTTATTGTGGCATTTTATGGAGAATGGAAATTGGTTTTTAGATTCCCGCAAAGTTCAAACCATTTCGAGTTCTATTATAGTCAAAACTTAACAAGAAATATTTGAACAAGACGAAAGACCTTTATAAGTTTTTGCAAAAAAATCTTGAGTCTCGAGTCTTGTAATACATAATAGACAGTAACATTGGAAAGCTTAAAACCGAAGCCTTCCAAACCATTTTTTTACTTAAACTTTCGTTTTTTTCTTACTACATTCAGCTCTTTCGTATATTCAACGGTTCGCTGGGTAATAAGCGAACTGTATTCACTGCTTTTGTGCTCAACTTATTAAGCGAGTAAGCAGTATATTGATAGCGATGATGACGATGCTGTTGGCGCGATGATGGTGACGCTGCTGATTGTGTGTGGTGGTTTCCAAACGATGCGCATGCGTTCATGGTTCAACTGGTTTTGATTGGCTTCATCACACTTTACGCGCCATATACTACTTGTTGCTGTTGTTGTTAGTATTATTGCAGTGTTTGATTATTGACAACTGGTATCATGGTTTTGTTGTTGCCACTGACAGCTTACCACTAACACGCTTGACTGCACGCTGTCATTAAGTCTGTATTGACAACGAAACGCTGCAGGCGGTCAGCAAGATAGAAGAGCGAATACAGCAGCGCGCACAGTAGGTGAATAAATGTATATATATAAACATATGCGTGTTGGTAGCTATAGTTGATTATGTTACTGCAAGCGGTATTTGTAGTGCGCGCAAGCCAAATTCATTCATAGAAATCAAAGTTGCGCGGCTGCACATACGCGCTGCCGCGGTGCTTAGCGGAGGTTTTATGTCGCGCTGGTTTTATTTTATACAACTTTATTTGCTTAGTTTTTATATATATTTTTTTAAATAGTTTTTTTTTTTATTTTACGCGCACCGCGCTGCCCCCTGCATTTAATATTGTAAGATCAAAACCAAAACACCCACGCTAGCGCGCGAGTGGGCCGTTTATGAATGTCACCAGCAACAGCGGCTACACTTAAGTCAAAGTCAAAACGCCTCGCTGTTAAGTGGCATTGAAACCGAGCGCTTGTGCGCGCTCGCACCTTTGCTTGCTGTTCAGTCGCTGTTGAACTTGCGCCGCGTTAAGTTCTTTTTAGCGCGCTTAGTGGGACTTACGCGCTTTGTAGATTCGAGTTAGCGCATGCATTTAACTCAACGCGCTATTGTGCTTATTAGCTCGATGCGAATTTAATGTGATCTGGCAACGCGCCGGCAAGTAGCAAAATTAAAAGTTAGTGATCACTCCAGCGTTAGTCAACGCGCGCCTTCTCTATATAAGCACAGCGCGTCGCCGCGAGGTAGCGCACACACATCAACAGCAGCAGCAGCGTCAACATCACTCAAGCGTTTACTTTTCGTGCTTGCAGTGCGCTTACTACTTGCCAGCGATTGACAGCGCATTCAGTATGTTTTAGACGCGCGCAGCTAATAGACGCAGCATATTGAAAGCACTCCTCGTGCGCGCGTTCAATACGTTTAACGGCAGCGTGAGTAAGCACACACTGGTGGCAATAACTTTACGCTGAGTATATTTTTGGTACAAATATAAATTGTGTACATCGCATAATTTGAGCGTATTCAGTAGATATAGATTTGCTCATCACGCAGCGCGTCTACGCGGTAACGTCATCAGCAGGAACTAGCGCGCAGCTAAACACACATACAAACAAAAAGCAGGCATATAAACGTTGTGTCGCGTGTATTAGCTGCTCGGTTTCGGTTTGTGGTGCTATTCGGGAGCGCGTTATAAAAATACCGTTGTGATACCATGCGTCGTTGTGGGACATACTCGGATGCGCGCTGAGCGATAGATACCCAACTACAATGAGAATGCGTTGCGGCATCGTGCATAGCTGCGGACAATTCTGATAATTGGATATTTTTAGATTGCATGTGAATTTGAAACGGTAGCTAACAGCAACAGGGGAAAGGCAAAAAGAAAAGTACAACAGAAGACAAGAAAATTCTTAAGTTCCAAATCAGCAGTGAGTGTATAATTCGGTCGGTGTGTGCGGTATATAATTGTTAAATTAGTAAATTTTGATTAGCACTGTTGGCAGTACGACATTGATTTCCTCGCGTGCGGTTAGCTTGGAAATCTGGAACAGTTAGCGGCTGGCTGAGTGATTGAAGGAAGCAGCAAGAAGCAGCACGTTGGATGAAAGATTTATGGCGAGAGAAAGAAATGAAAATTTATTAGAGGAAATATTATAAATAAATAGCTCAATTGAAGGTGTAAATACGACATGTGAGTGAGGTGTGGAAAAACACAACAACAACAAGAACGAAAAATATAACAGAAATACAAAAATATACGCCGTGTGAGTGAAGTGTGGAAAACAACTACAACAAGCACAAAAATATACTTAAACTTAAAAAAAAATTAAAAAATATTTTTAAATAATTTCAAAATTTAAAAACATATTCAAAAATTTAAAATAATACAAAAATATTTAAAAAATTTTTAACAGTAAAAACATACAAAATATATAACAGAAATTTAAAAACAACGTCCTGTCAGTGAAGTGTGGAAAAACTTCTACAACAAAAACAACAAAATTGAACATAAATTAAAAAAAATTAAAACTGTTTTTAAAAATTAAAAAAATAATAATATTATATTAAAAAAATATTTTAAATAATATTTTTAAAAGATTTCAAAATTTAAAACACATAAAAATATATTAAAATATTATAAAAAAATTTGAAAAAATTTTAATACTAAAAAACATATAAAATAGCATTAAAATAATTAGAAAAATATTTTTCAAAAATTTCCAAATTTAAAAAATATAAAAAATATTTTAAAGTTATATAAAAAATATTTGTAAGAAATTTCAAAATTTAACCAACATAAAAAAATTTTAAAATAATTAAAAAAATATTTTTTTTTTAAATCTCAAAATTCAAAATGCAAATTTATAGAAATTAAAAAGTTCAAAAATTACAAAAATATATATTAATAAAAATTAATTAATATTAAAAATAATAAATACGTGCTAAAACAGAAACAACAACAACAAAAAAATCACAGAAAACATTTTTTTTCCAAACTGAAAGGCTCGAAAATTTAAAAATAAATTAAAATTCAAAGAAATTAAAATTAAAAAAACAACGCACCAGAAAAGCAAAAAAACACAACAACAAAATTTCCAAATTTCAATCAACCACAAAAAAAAAAATAAATAAGCAAATACACCATAAACCAAAAAATTTTCTTGAAAAGTGTCCGCCGTTTCATTTGATGAACTTCAATAAAAGGAAATAAAAATATCCCGCGGCTACGTAGTGAGTGAGTGATTGCATTGCATTGCTGTTGAAGACAGCCGCATAGACCGCATACATACATACGTACATATGTGCATGCAAGCGTAGGATTTTTCCCCCAGCAAGTGACTGAGTGATTTATTAGTCAACGGCTGTCAGACGCTCCAGGAGTACTTGCACTTGTACACAAATAAAAAAATGTATGTATATATTGCTGAAAAACAAGGGAAATATGCCTATAAATATAATAATAGCACAACAACACTAAAACAAATACAAAAATTAAGAAAACAAACAAGTAGTCCACACTTTCAAGCGGGTGAAGGTTAGAGTGTTGATATTGATGTTTAATATTGTTGTTATTGCAGT
This sequence comes from Bactrocera tryoni, assembly GCF_016617805.1. Taxonomy (NCBI): domain Eukaryota; kingdom Metazoa; phylum Arthropoda; class Insecta; order Diptera; family Tephritidae; genus Bactrocera; species Bactrocera tryoni. Next base: position 18,859,755 of record NC_052499.1, read on the forward strand.
TAGCTGCAAATTGCCGATTTGGTTTTAAAATTCATTCTTTCTTATACAACATGGTTCCCATCAGTTTTGTAGTACGATTTGTCCTTTCCTTTAAAATAAGCCTCAGTTTGGCGATCACCTCTTCCTTCGACGAAAAATTCTTCCAAGTAAGCATTCTTTTGAGATCTGAAAGCAAGAAATAGTCGCTGGGGGACAGATCTGGAGAATAGGGCGGATGCGAAAGCAATTTGAGACCCAATTCTTGAACTTTTGTCAACGTTTTCACTGGCTTAAGATATTGCCTTGGTGAAACAGCACTTTCTTTTTCTTTAACTACGGCCGTTTTTCGGCGAATTCGTCCTTTAAACGGTCAATGTCGCTATGTGGTCAATAGTCGCTTTTAGGCTTTCTTTCTTTCCTTCCTTCAAGGTAGTCAATAGCAATTGTTACAGGCGCATCCTAAAATACAGACAACAGTATCTTGCCAACCGACTGTTGCGTTTTGCTACGCTTGGGAGCGGGCTCATCGTATGCAGTCCACTCGGATGACTCTCAGTTGCACTTCACAGTGAAATGATGGAGCCATGTTTCATCCATTGCAACATATCGACACAAAATTTTAGTTTATTACGCTTAAATATCTCCCAACACTGCTCCGAATCATCAACTCGTCCTTGTTCTTGGTCAGAAATGAGCTCGCGCGACACCCACTTTGCACAGAACTTTCTCACTTGACGGTCATCCAAATCTATCTTGTGGACTTTGTTGATGTTTTCGTCGTTAATAACGTCTTTTGAGCCTCCACTGCGTTCACCGACTTCAGCGCTCGTTTCATCATGGCTGAACATAGGCTACCAATCCTTAATGGTGGGTTTTCCTGTGGCAGTGTCCGGAAACTCTCTCAAAAAGCAACATTTTATCAACACACAAAACTCTTGTTTATCCATTTTTTACAACAACATAAGTTGTAGAAAAAAGATTCACAAAATAATGATCTGACAGCTGTCAAATTTATACACGCGTCTTTTGAAGGGTAGTACTAACTAAAACTCATCTGGGTTTTTTTCGATTAACACGTTACTAAAAGAAACCGGCGTGAGGAAATTAAAGGGATTTCAGGAAAAATGTCAAAAAATGCGAGCTTCTATTCGAGAATTAAGGATAATATTTAAAAAGCAAGCTCTGAGCGATGAGTGACTTTTGGTTATATTTCCTTGAGTTTGGAAGCTAATGGTCAAAATTTTGACTCCAAAAAAACTAAACGAATCAACCTACACACACTTCTCGTACTGTTGCAAGTGTCTTTAAATACTATAAATAATGCTTTCTCACATTTAAGCGGGTGTTCTAGTATATTTCTAACACCCAGAAGAAGTTTCGGAGACCCTATGAAATACTCCCTAATAAATAGTGATTTCTCCCAGAACCTGCTCCTTTGTCGGAACCGCCGATATCGGACCACTGCAGTACAGCGTCTACTAATAGAGATGACGTGATTTTGACAGCTTCTGTCTGCCCTGTTTGTGTACGGATTTGTGCTAAATTTCGTCAGTGTGTTCAGTAAGGAATGCCATTTCATCATGTCATCTGTCCATTTGGTACAATCCTCGGAATTTTTTCAAGATTATTATGCAAATTTATGTTCTCCGTTGGCTACCGTTCACTGAAAAATCATCTTCTCAGATGAGTCCATTTATGGTTTAATAGCTTCGTCAACAAACAAAGTTGTCGCTATTAGGGTGAGTCATATACTCGATTGGTTCAGAAAACGCAATTGTATCCCCAAGAACTGATCGTTTGGTGAGTATTGTGGCATCATCGAGAATTATTTTTTTCAAAATCAGGCTGGAAATGTCGATACCATCAATAGCGGGTGGTATAACATGTTTTTGACCGATTTGTTTTCCTGGAATTTGACGAAATCGATGCGGACGATCTCTATTTCCAACCAGACTGTGCACCGTCCCGTGTTTAAGGGGCTACACCAGTGTAACACTTTCAAAAAAAAAAAATCATTCGGCCGGAATCATGTCAACAGTTGGGGCACTTTTTTTGCACCTCCGAAGACAGCACATAACTCCGTTATTTTTCAACATTTTTGTAAAAAAAAACTTTAAATATTGCTGAAAATAGTTCTTTTTACGTCCAAAGAAGTTCGAAACATTCAATCGAGTACTTTCTTTTGAAAAAAATCACAAAAATCGCCTAATTATTCATGCGTTACACTGGTATAGCCCCTTAACGTCTAAACATGGACAAAGTTTTTCTACACGTTAATTTCGAGAAATGGCTCAGTAAAATAGCCTAAGAGAGCATGTGAATTAACACCTCTAGAGCTCGAGGACAACATTCGACGCACTATATCTCAAATGCTACACTGCGAAATTTGTCTTAAACGGGTTGAGAACTTCTCAGACCTTCTGATTATACCATATTTGGACTCCCAATAGACACGCCTTTTCGAACTTTATTGAAGCTCCCATTATATTGGCGCATTACCAGATGGAATCTTACAATTTTCTGCACCCTCGTCTGATATATTCTGATCAATTACTTTGGCAAACATACTCGCGATTACATCTCTGAACTATAGAGAATGCGGACTGAGTATTGTGGATAATTTTCATCTGTTTATTTTAATTATACTTGTATTTCACTCTCGTTTAAGCAGCTATTTCGCATCATCACTAATTAACACGGGAAAATATTGCCTCAAATATTCTTTTTATGCCGAAATTAATGTTATTTGCACAACAACAAAAACGACATTACTCCAAATGACTAGCACACTTCAAAGGCCATTACACTTCCCCATAAACAGAGAGATTAGCAAGTATGTAATTAGTAGCTTTATTTATTGTAGTAGGCGCCAAGTGCTTAGTGTCTTTCGCTCCCCCAGCGAATGTGGTTAGTATGATAATACCAGCGCAATTAGATTAAAAGTAATAAATGTTTTATACACTCGCTCATGAATGCAAATTAGCAAACAAAATGGAAGAAACAAATAAATATCTGCTGGGAGAGACAAGTAGCGCCACTCTTAAGCTGTGATTTATGAAGCTGGCCTAGCAGTATATCAATGAAATAATGAGGCTGCGAAGTAGGGGAATAAAGAGCAACACTTACTCAGCTGCTTGGTCCAAAAGTCATAATTAACTATCAGCGCTTTGAGTTTATAGCATACGGTTCGCGGTTCGTGTCTGGACTGCTGGCGATCTTCGTAAATAACTCAGAGCTTCAGTACCCTCAGACGCTTCAATCTCAACTCGTCTATTATTGTATTGTGGATTTTAACAACGGCTTTTGTCTTCGGACGGCAAGGAAAACTTTAACCGTCGATGTTTATATTGACTAGCTGAGTAAGTTACAGATCAATCAGCCACTCCGTAGTGAATACAGCTCGCCAAAAGCCAAAACTTCTCCCTTCGTCCGATAACTTCAAGCCATAGATAACGAACAACGTTAGGTTAGGTTATACTGACCGACTGTCATGCCATATACAATCCTACTGGTCGTTAGTAATGCCAGATTGAGGTACCGTTTATGTTGCCATACAAGACGACAATGCTTTTTGCGAACTTTAAGAACGATTTGATATCTAATTTTGATACCTCATCCCCTGAATTGCGAAGCTCCTAGACAACTAAGACGAGTTCTAAATGACGTTTGAAACATAGGCGGTGTTCCAGCATTACTTTCATGCCTAACACCGTGCACTTCCTCGCCGTAATTAATAATGGCCATCAGACTGCCTGTAGGTTGTGATCCGTTATGAGGCCAAGAACCCTGCTTTCGATACCGTGCGAGTAAAAAGCATTTGTGTTTTTCTTCGGGGCTCTTAGACATGATTTTAGCGATTCTGCATATATATATTTAATGCGTTTCATCTCGCTCTGATTCGCTCTCAGCTCTTTCGAAAATTTCTTTGTCCATCTTTTTTATTGATATTCATATTTCAGTTACTGGTGCGGTAGTCAGACGGATGGCACTTTCAGCAATCTCATCAGTTATTTCGAGGAATACCTTATTTACCTGGAACCCAATATTAATGCAGACGCTTTATCTACTACCTTCCTGCTTTGACAGACATTCTCTGACTTAATGCAATGTGAGATTATTAACTTAATTGCCGCCTAGCTATCGACATATTCAAGTATATTAATCATCTTTATGTTGTTTCCTGCATTGGTAGCCATCTCAGACGTTTTCCCAACCGCGAAAATTTCCGCTTGAAAGATACTGCAATATTCGGAAGCTTGAGGGGTCGCCTGAGATCCCACTCCCCACTCAATTGGCTATTTTTTTTGCCTCCGTATAGATGTTATAAGTTCTGCTGGCGAGTCGCATACTCTTGCGCCATCCATCCTCGTTTAGTGTGACTTCAAACCCTCTCCCAAATAAAGCGCGGGGGAATCTGATCTATTTTATTCACCAACTTCCTGCTTATTGCGCTATGCCCGAAGGTCCCTGTAGAGTATTCACCTAACTTAGTGGTCTTCCAAAAGTGAGCCGAAACCAAAAAGCCAAAATTCGCTGAGATCACTGAAGGCCATCTCAGCCGTTGCTTATAACAAATATATGGAAAATTAGATGAAGCTTTGGCATTCTTGTACTAGCTCAGGAGCCTATTTTGAAGGTTATAATAAAGATTTGTATTAAAATATACGTGGAAATGTAGTTTTTCGCAGTCCGGGTCAAATTTGATCAGACCAACAAAACTTGTATGAACACTGAATACTTTCTAAACAACTTAATGCATTTAATTTTTTTTTTTTTGGTTTTGTTGCGGTTTTTGGCATTACAATTATTGGTTCTCTAACTGTTATCTTTGCAAAAGAAGCAATGAAGTCCTTAATTTAAATACCAACAAACGACAATGTTCGACAATTTCAAAATTTTCTCTTCGCCAAGTGTGGATCTGAATATTTGATTGTGCATGTGTGTGTGTGTGTGGGTGTGTGTGTAGACTCGCTCGTTACTGCACGTACGATAATAAAACATTCAATGTATGAGCGGCATCTGCATGCTTTCGCATAGAATCAGAGGCAAATGTATTTAGTATAATGAAATAAAAATATAGACACACACATACAGGCATGCATACACACGTACATATGAAGATATAGAACTCATTGCACGCTATTGCTTGGGCGAACAGCGGTGGGTGTACGGAAACGCAAGCGGACATACCCATACGAAGCCGTCAAATAGGCAGACAGACAATGAAATAGTCAAATAGGTGACTGGGCTGGCATGCCGTGTGATGCTCTTATTATACAAATATATAGTACATACAAACATAATGTACATACATATTTTTATATATTAATACGATTATATATATTGCTATGCATATATCTGTTGGAGATTTGCTTCAAGTAGCAGCGAGCGCGGACGGGAGAAAGACGAAGAAAAGCACGGTGATTCGCTGGTTGGCAGGCGAAAAGATAGGCACGCTCATTTAAAATAAATTTCTGCAGACAATGGTTGCATGGGCAAACATATTTACATTAGATATGCATATGTATATATGTACGTCTGTTATGCTACAGTGCTGTGACGTGACAAAAGCAGTGTCACAAGATGATGGCCCAGCGTAGCAGCCTAAAAAGATTTCGCTGCAGCGTTAATATATGTGGAAACCTGCATTTTTGAGCAGAAGTTTCACGAAGGATCAAATGTAGCTCAAGGTTGTTTTAGTAATCTTAGAACTAGAAGGCACAGGCATGGTGGTCTGAAAATATGTTTATTCTTACACGTAAGCTGGAATCCGAGGCTGTTTTCTTCTTTTCCTTGGTAGTGTTTTTTACGTGGCCGGTCCCAAACCCAGCGCACAACCCTGGAGAGGGATGATTCGTCTTCTCACTTTAGCTCATCTTCAAACGGCTGTTTTATTGGCTACCCAGAGGATACTTCGTCTAAAACTGAAAGTTGTGAGCTGCTCGAGACATATGTAAAAAAATCGTTTCTGGCCACTCCCAAGTTAATGGCGCTACCAAAACTTTTCCACATACATTCCGAAATAACGCAGTCTGCGTAGTCATACAGGTCTGGTATTAGAAGTATAAGCATCCAAAACTTTTTGCAAGAAATGGAACGCTATTTATTTCTTGAAGAAAGTTCACAGAACTAGTTTACCTCTTGGTCGGTATCGTCTATCGATTTCTAAAGTTGCAAAAGAGATCATCCAAGTTTTCCATGCAAAAGAAATATTTCAAAAAAAAAAAATGGTGCTTTAAAACCTAAGCTACTCTACAATATTTTTGATGGAAGCTTAATCAGGAGAAGTTCTAACACCTGAGTGAAAACAAGCCAATTACTTGGCAGCAGGACTGGAGACTTCAGTCGAGGCCTCAACACCAGAATTGGATAGGTAGGCCGTTAGCTTGTCAATGTTAAACACAACTCTTCAACGAAACCACAAAAAAAAGTCTTGGACGTGGTCCTTTGTTCCTCCTCGGAGCCATAGGTTAAAATATACGTATACATACTAGGGCCGTAGAAGTGCTGCAGAGACGTATGAAAATGATTGTTGACGCTCATATTCGTAATTTTTCCATATACTCGTTGTATTTGTAGCGGCAGTAAAGATTCATCGCCGAGTTGAAAGTCTTTGGACGGATAAAATCCAAGTCCATTCCGATTACGTTGACATGACGTTTGTGGGGACGGCCCTTGAATTTTTCTCGAACAGTTTTGTTCAGTAGTAGAACTTGTCAGCCAAATAAGATCAGATCCCCTAACTTTTACACAAAATAACATGCAACAATCTTGAGACGCATGAAGTTTTTAGAGGTTTGTTTACAAAATCCGTGGTAAAAATAGCGCGTCAAAAACAAAACCGTGTCTGCTTGGAGTGAGCAAGAGGGAGCTCAATACGCCAATTTGAATAAACAGCGCACAATATAGGGGGATCTACAACCAAAGCAGACATGGTCAAACTAAGATGAAACATAAACCAAGTACTTACTACGTAGTCCCAGGAAAAGTAAATACAGACTTACAGCTACCATAAGTGGGCACCAGCCATTTGGAGAACATGCTTTAAAAATGTGAAACCACACATTAGAACGCACCGTAGCTGCAAACTTGAATGAAGCAAGGAAACGGTTCTTCACTCTGTCAGTGAGTACCCACAAATCAGGTATTGGAGTTTTGGAATCCACCAGCCCTTGAATGCCTATCTACAAAAATAAAATAATGGAGATAAGTAGTTTCATTCAGGACACCAAATCGTTTGAACAACCCAATGGAATATGAACTCAAGATAACTTCATTGCCGACGGTTCGCCGGAACTCCCGAGAAGCGACTGTAGTTCCTCAAATATTTTAGCTTTTCTGGGCTTTAAGCTCACAACACAACGTTTCGTGGCACTAAAATTGGATAAACGGTAAATTCAACTGAAGGATGCTTACAAAATGGTAATTTCGGTCAGCAAATATAACCAGATGTTTCAGAAAGAAAGTTCTACTTCCTCAACTACTAACTTCTTTAGAATATTTGCAGAAAAAATTATCACAAAATACTACATTTGTTCAGCACGCCATTGTACAAGACTGCGCCAATTTATCATAGCATTCTATTGCCGGCTTCTACAAATCTTTGTTTTTCTATTTTTTTTTTGTTTGTGGCCAAAATCGCATATCGTGCGCTCAAGTAGTTCCATTAAAACCAGGAAATGTAATAACGAATGTCTGCCTCTAGACATCTATGAGTGTATGTACGAATGTACGTCCGTATGTATGTTTGTATATGTGTATGAATGTGTTTGTGCCAGCAATAAAACCCAAATATCTACTCAAGTACAACACGTCGCGCCAACAAACAAAACAACAACACCAACAAGTACCTAATAAGCGAGCCAACAACACCAAGCACACCCACCTACTTGAGCGCTTAGCAACAAAGACTAAACAACAACAAACTAAACTTATGATGCATTTGCCGGTTCATTGTCTTGCAAGGCGGCGGCGCATAAACTTTTCGGCACAATTATAAAGAGGAAACATACTTGATTTTCATGCCATTAAGTTGGCGAAATGTATGCGGTCCATTAAGGACGCCATAAATGTGGACACAAACATGCATGCGCATATGTACCGTTATGCGGTAAGCGCGTATCTGCAAGTGGCGCGTATGTGCCCACGTGCACATGTCCTTTTCATATGGCAAGCCGATTGGCGGGCAGGTCAAAGTTCGTCTCTCAGCTAGTCAATGCCGACGTGTGGCCGGCACACGCATGTGTGTGTATGTGAATATGTGTACGTGTGTGTTCCTGCGGCTTGCCGCTGATAAGAATTTAGGCCACATTCATAAAACGTTCACTGCGTTTTGATGTGTGGGCGTTTCAAGGCGTTTGTCAGTTTCGCTATCGACAGTTGGCTGTCTTTCGAGGTAAATGGTTCGAAGCTAAGCGTAAGGGTCTGTTTGTAATATTGTAGGTAATGTGGTTAGTGCTTTCTTGTTGTTGTTAAATACCTCAAGATTTATTAGGGCTATTAAGTGAGTTAGTGAGAGAGTTTTCCATTAACAGAGAAATAAAGAGTACTTTATACGAAGCTCTTTAAGTCGAAAGAAGTGCTTGAGAGCTTACTGCTATCAGTTGAGCACACTGAAATCTACTTGAGATCTTTGGAATTGTCGTAAAAAAATTTTGTGAATGGAAGTGCTTTAAAAATTCATCCAAATTCAAAATTAATAGTCGCTAAAAACTAGTTCCGACATAAGTTTGGTCATACGCCATCAATTGGTTGTCCTCTCGTTTTTTGTGCAAAAAATTTGCATTGGCTTTTCCTCATAGTTATACTAAGATAACTTGAAGTCCTGGGTTTGCTCACGATTATGAAATTAATATTCAAGATCTTTAGCTTTAGTAAAACCCTCGGTAGATCCTTAGTGCAGTCTCTTTCAAGAAGGTGAGCATTCACTTCGACGCCAGACCGGTCATAGAAGGCAATCGGCTGCCTGGTCCTTAACTACACCGCGTTGACCATATTGATGCAGTGAAACACAAGCGAGGAAGCGACAAACATGTCAGAACACTGCACTCCGAACTACAACAGGATGCCTTTTGATGTCTCCCATCGAACACCTGCACATTGAGGCCCGTAAGCTCTCTGTTAACTAGCATAATGTACTCCTCTCCAAGCAGTTTTTGCAGGGGTACTTTCGTAGAAATCATCCCTGCAGTCACCGGGCGCAACAAACTTCAGACATACACTCACCGCCATTCACCCAATACAACCTTTACCGACTCTTTCTCAGTGAATGGCGTGCTTAGAGTCTAACCACCACCCATTGCAGACAACGAGCTCTACTGTACTGATACTGTAAGAGGTTAAACTCTTACTGATCCCAGTTTCCTGGGCCTACTGTTGGATGACCCCAATGACAACTTATCTAATCCTAACAAACCTAACAGGGATTATGTAACCGTTACAACAGCAACAAGAACAGCGCCAGATCGACAAGACCTGCTCTGAACCCGCTCGCTGGGCGCTCAAAGTAGCTTAAGTGTCTGACCTCACGATCATGCCATTGACTTTACTTTCTTATCACACTCGTCTGGGTACCTGGTTAGAGCGTTATTGCCGAAAACTGCCTAAGACAATCTGGTCGCAAGAGAGGTACCCGTGTCTCGATAACATCGGACTGCACTCTTTTGCGTTGTACTCTTGCATCTTTGCGCTGGACCTCTTAACATCGCTTGTCCTTAGCAGTCGCTGGTCATCAACGATCTGCAGTGCGACTGCAAGATTCTTCCCGCTTAGGAGAGCCACTGAAGTACTGGCCATCAGTAAGATTCTTGCTGCCGCAATTGCAAATGTTCTTACTGGTCACTGAGCAGTAGGCTGTACAAGGTACAGCTGAAAATTTTGTCGCAAGCTAAGTGTCAAAGTTATATGGAGGAAATTAAGCTGAAAACATTCAAGCACTTTCTCCGTCATTGTGCAGAAAAACTCAGGTTGAAACGTCTCAACAGTCATATCTTTGGGGAACTTGAGGAAATAGCCGGAATTGACCCCAACCGCCTTAATAAATTTTTGGAAAGCTAAAAGTGCTCAGCCGGGGTTTCAACATCTTTACGATCAAAACTTAGATTAGTTTAGGTAGCACAAAGGACTGCCGTTCTCAGCTGTCCAAATGAAATTTGGTTTTTCGGTTCGACCTTTTAACATAGCAGTACTAACGCTCTTAAGCCTTCAAAATTTTCGTTATAATCAAACTACCGAACAGAGAAAAGAGAGGTAAGCAGTATAGCCGAATTTAATCAAAGAAAGCTGCTGCTGTCGAAGTTATTGTGCGGGTTCTTGGTGACACTCGAAAGCTGCACGACTGAATACATTAGTCTGGAACGCGTTAGATACAGTGGAGCGCAAGGAGTCAATGATATTATTACTACCAACCTAGCCAAGAGCATGCAAACGTACCCGGAAACGCATACAGAACTTGTTTAAAATTCATCAAAGGAATAGAACCTTTCCACCGCCGCTGCATTGACGTTTTTTTGCATACTAGATCTCGATTACATCTTTCGGATAATCTTTCACAACAATCTACAGTGAAGATTTCTCAACCTATAGGTTCAATAAATCATTTATGGGTAAGCTAATATTCTGAGAATAATTCAAAAACAAGGCCGTAACTCATTATCCTCAAAATGTAGGATCTCCCAGCAGTAATCTAATGTGTGATTGAATATGGAAAAGATTGGCGTGGTACTCAGAAAGTAGGCGTACTAATAGAATAAAATTTTTAAAGTTACGAAACTGGACTCCAGCTCTAAATCTTTTCAAAGATCTTTCAAAATTTGGAAATCGCTTTACTTCTGATTCGGCTAGGATATCTACTCAATACCATTATAATGTAGCGAGCCATCACTTTCGAATAATCTCTTATGAATATGTACTTCAATTGGAAGGAAGTATAAAATAGAAGAGGGTAGGGTTTAACCCTATAAATGGGTGCGACTAATGCCCAAGTTCGTTAATTTGACAAATATGAACCGAAGATGCCAGAAAAATATTAAAAGTATGCTGATAGCGATATTCCTTCACAAACGCTGATAAAAAGGGTACAAAAATTAAACGAAATTTTAACCTTCTCGGCAATTCAATATACAAAAACGCACAAGGACTTCAATATCATTAAAAATTGAATACTCATAATTGGTAAGACCTCAAATTTATTTCGCTGAAACATAAAATATTTTACAACACTTCAATTTTTTATTTTTTTTTTTTTTATCAAGTAATTCTGAAACTTGCACTTGCGCTCGTTTTTGTATCGAATAATGTCGAAAATATTTCGTAAATGCAACAATTGATAAGCCAGCAGTAACAACCACTATATGGGTACACCTACGCGTTAACATTGAAGCAGAGTGGAGGCAGTTGAAGAGGCGCCCACTCGCGCCAAGGAACGAACGATAAATACGAGTGCAATAAGCTGCTTTGGTACACCCACGGCCATTGAGATATGTACGTCTGGTTTTAAAACTGGTCTAACTGAAATTTAACTTAGTTATTGAATGAATTTAAATGTGAAAAATATTTCAAACGAATTTCGTATGAGTTTAGAAGCGGTGTTGCAACACACCGGGAACTTCTAGATTTTCGTATCCAAAGTAATATTGGTTAGGGTAAAAGAAAATAATTAATTAAATAATAAAATAATTAAAGAACATAATTTGCTAAAGAGCAAGTCGTTAGAGACTGCTTCGAATAGCCAGTTTCTGCACGCTCCTGAAGTAACCCTCTCAATTTATTCCAATCCAATTAAAAAACCTTCTAACTCAAGCTCTGTTTAAGTAGGTTCAAAACCTCAACGGATTATTACCTTTCAATCATATGCGTAGTCTTTCTTCACCAGGATGAAGCCATGTGTAGAAGTTCACCCAAGTGAGGAAAGTTCTCTGAGCGCCATTCACTTGCGGATGGTCTGAAACGATTTTTTTACAAGCAGCTCACGACTTCCGGTCTTGGACCAAGTATCCTCTGGGTAGCCAAAAACATCCGTTTGAAGGCGAGCTAAAGTCAGAAAGCGAACCATTCATCACCAGGGCTGTGTGCTAGGTTAGGGACCCGCCACGTAAAAGAAAAGGAAACAACAGCCTTTCGCTGTTGTAAACTCAATTATAACCACGTAAGCGGTGTCAACGCCAATACTAAAGAAGTATAAGTCTTTCTATTACCTAGAATACGCATAAATTCAGTGTTTTCCAAAGAATTCAAATTCTCAATGACAGCATGGTTGAGATGAAACTCTTCGGATGCAGCGATCTAGTCAAATATCACGTATCAATTAGGCGAAGAAATTTTGCTGTATGAAAGTAATTGCCGTGTCTAAAATTGATTATACGTAGTTCGGTTTTTCGGAAGGGTCATATGTCGAACTTCACGTCACGGAGAAATGAATGGAATTTAGGGTTTTGCACAATCGGTCGGAATCTTTAAGGAACGACTAACTACCGGCTGTGCAGTGGTATCCCATTCTAATAAAAGTAGAGCTAGCGATATGAAAATTCAATTGTTTCGGTGTCGAAGTTTTTGGTTTTGACCAACCCGTTACGATCTTGAAGAAAAGATGTCACTCAGAGACTAGAACGGGCTTTGCGGTATACCAAAGTAGAATATGACTTGTACTGAGATATTTACGGAATTTTGTCACTTGCAAAATGGGATCGAACTAAATTCTGTTGGTTTAATGTGATTTCAAGTCGTTTAAGAAGTTACTGTGACAAGAAAGTCGCTATTTAGTCAAAACGAGATCTTTAAAGAAGTTGTGAACGTGTAAACGAAACTCTCGAAACCAAACTGCTGCAGAAAACATCCCTATAGTAATTTGGTGGAATGCTGCCAACTTGAATATTCTTGGTCGGATAAAAAATGCGTGTCCGTTATGGATACGTCGACCAAAATGTCGTGTGTATCGTTTATATTCGCCGTTTTGAAGTCGAGTTGTCGTTTAGAATACTTAGTTTTTTTAAGACGCCAGTTTGGTACAAAGTTCGTTCAAAAGGAAAACACAGAAAACCTAAAATTGAAACTACAAGCTTTACTTCGAGAGTGAGTCTCATGATATTTCTGTTTTTTATCGAAACTTCTTGGACGCTAAACGCCTCTTACCATTATGAGCATACATACATACTATACATATATTCATAAACCATACCCATTTCCATGGCGATATCCATATCGATATTTATCACTTTGCTGGCGCATAATCAGAAACACATATGAATGGGTCGCAAATAAATAAAGTTTCATAAAGGGAGAAAAAAGAAAATATTAACAAATCCAAACACGCTCACGTCACTTCGCCAGTGCCAAGTGCGGACAACTCAGCGCGCTGTGCACATGTGAACTCGCGCGCGCGCTCCGAGCAGAACTTGTATTTTTGCGGCACGCGCGGTCAGCCGCTGATGACGCTGCTGGACGGCTGGCGCTTCCGCTTGCGCTGTCGCCGTGATTTTTGCGGTCGGCTCAAAAGCGTTTGTGGGTGTTTTAATTGCACACATTCACGACAACAACAACAACAACAACAACTGCGCCAACAGCAGCGTAAGCCTCATTTGTGTGGATGAAACCAAATGCGGGTGCGCGCGGGCGCGGGCGCGGCAAGTCGCTGAAGTTGTCAGCTTTTGAAATATGCTTAAATTCACAAGTTGTTGCTGCTGCGCGACGCAAATACATAAGTCAATAAAATCGTAAGCCCACACAACCGCTATGCGGTCGACAGTGCTGGCTAGCTGGGCTCAGTTGTGGCTTAGCGGACGCGCGTTGATTGGCCAGCGGCGGCGCGATAGCGGCCGACAGCGGCTGAGCACACTACTACATATACATATATATATATACATACATATATGTATGTACATAAATTGCCTGTATAATTTACATAAATAATCTTAATAGTATTAATTTTTGGTTTTTGTTTTTGTGCTTAAATCGTTTTGTTGACGTTCAACGCTGGTTTTTGTTGCTTCTTGTTTGCGATTTTTACTTTTGCTTTTGTTTATGGGCTTTTTATGTTGTTCTTTGCATTTAACTGTATTTGTTTTGTTGTTATCGTTGTTGTTTGTTTATTGGCCAGCAACACGCAACGCGATACCAACAGGTGTGAATGAAGAAAAGTTTTATTTCTGTTCGCATGAGTCAAGCAATGAATGAATGAATATGAGTGTATACACCTTATATATATGGATGTGTGTGTGTCTATATCACATGTGTATATATCGTAACTTTCATTGAATTAGTGCTTGACTATGTGTACTTTATTATTAGTCTAAGCGTTTTGTTGCTCTGCTGATTCCATTCGCCATGCACCAAGTGCTACTGGGAACACTTGTACTGCTCCAATCAAGCCTTGAAGTATACTTCAGTGGCATATAACACTACTTCAATTTCAAATGCGGTAAATACACCACTCAATGTTTCACACCGCAACAATTTACACGTCAACTTTTTCATATGTGTATAAATACGTAAGAACGAGGGCGAAGCAATAAGTACAGTAAAAGTTTCTATAGAAAAACTTGCCTGTGATCGTTCAGTTTGTATTACAGCTTTATGTTAAAGGTAGCGGTTTGGAGCGATAAGAACCTGGAAAAAAATTCAGATTGATATCTTAAATACTGAGGGACTAATTCGCGTATATACGGACGATCAGAAATTTTATAGGGTCTCCTATGTTTCCTTCTGGTTGAAAAGTTTAATATACCATGTCCAGTGTATAAAAAAGCTCAAAAAGCTCAGAGGTGCCATACTTATTTGAGTGAATAAGAATAAAAGTCTGTCGAACACTACGAAGATACGAAATGAATGAGATTGGTGGAAGAAGTCAACGAATTGCTAAGTTTTCTCTATTGAAGTAAAGCTCAAAAAGCTCCTAGGCTCATCAGTTGTTTTTGAGTTCACTTAAAGCACTTTAAAATTTATAGAAAACACGATTGTTATTATAAAGATACTTATTAAGAAAACGTGGTTAGGTATGTTAGATAATTACGGAATTTGCTCTACTGAAAAAAGCTCAAAAAGCTCCTGAATTTAATATTTAAAATTAATTTCAGTGACTAACAACTTTAACAACTTACTAGAAAAGACTAGATGGAGGCAAGAAAGATCCACGATATGGAAGGACGATTTCATAATTCAACGTACTGTGAAATGTTCTGAAAGAAAAAATGCTCAAAAAGCTCTCGAACCTAATACAAATTATTTGAGCTAAACAAAATTTGGACAAATCCTGGGGATACTGACTGAGGCCAGTAAAAACTTAAGCTAAGAAAGAAGCTGCTGATTTTACTGGCAAAAATGAAAAGTTCTAAAAGCTCCTTATAATTTGATTGACTAACAACTTTAACAACTTACTAGAAAAGACTAGATAGAAGCAAGAAAGATTCACGATATGGAAGGACGATTTCATAATTCAACGTACTGTGAAATGTTCTGAAAGAAAAAATGCTCAAAAAGCTCTCAAACCTAATACTACTTACTTGAGTTACTAAAAATTTGGACAAAACCTGCGAATACTAGCGGGACACAGTGAAAATTTTAGCCAAGAAAGAAACTTCTGTTTTTATTTGCAAGATAGAAAAGCTCTAAAAGCTCCTTAGGTCATCACATTTTTTAAGTGGCGCATTCCAGACAGCGACAGACCACTTCCATAGATAACCTTGGAATCTGTAAAATGAACACTATGCTATTATATTGGAGACAGTCCCACATTATTAGCAGACCGCGGATAAAGACCGTTTCTTGACATAAACGTATATTGCAAAGAAACTAAGGCAACTTTATTTAGACTTATCAAATCGGCCTCGTAGTTTTCTATAGTGACCAAATGCTCCTGCGGCCTCTTGTATTGATCGGTATGCACACTCGTAAAATGATTTCAAGTGGAAATATTTGCAATGGGGCCGTGTTAAAAAAACTTACACTGAGGTTGGCAACCCTATTTCGGTGGTAGAATAATACCTTTTGGTTTTTTCCACTGTTTTTAATATTTTGAAATTCTTTTTAGATAAATACATTTTTGGATTTATTTTAAAACTCTTTGGAACCAATGCTACTACGTCAAGTATAGGCTAGAAAGCGGAAAGTTAGTCTGACACAATACTATCCACAAATCTTCTTTAATTTTGTAGATATCTTAAGGAGGGGACTCTACTATCAATAGTCGAGCCGACGTAATTCAAACGGGGTCAGCTCTTCATCTGCAAGAGAGTTCTCATCCTGTTTTTGTTCTTCCATACTTTGCAATGTTGTCCGGCTGTTTGCACAGAGCACGTGAAGAGGGAGGGATATCTAAAGAACAGGAGACTTCTACATGAAAGGGTTAGGTGTAGGTGGCAAGAACGTAGGGACAATAGCCTAGTGACTTATGAGTACATTCGGGACATTGGGTTTGTTGAGGGTAACCCAGACTTCAGATTTTAACTTCAGATTTTATCTGAGTCTGAGTTTTCTGCAAACGGGGCATGGGCCTCTGAATGCATTTTTGGCGGCGAAGGCGTTTAACTGAGAATTAGGATTAGATAATTCTGTAAATAGTGAATGCGTGTAATGTGCGTATGGGGTCCAACCACTAGTCACCAGCCCGGAGCAGTATGGAAGCTCAACTGATAGTAGTTTCGGCTAAGAGGTCTGACAGGAGACTTTTGGTACCACGGGAAGCAGGAGCCCTTGAAGTACGCTCTAACCTGCTCATGCGGACTGTCTCTTTTGGGAGTATCGTGGTGGTAAAAACCCGAATGCGGGAGGCACTGACGCTTTGTCAGTTGAATGTGGAGTTGCATTGCAACCGTTTTCCGGACTCAAAGTACGGCAGAGGTTTTGGGTGGACCTCGAACACTAACAGATCGTAAAGTATAGAGAAAAAACGTGTTAGTTCTATGATTCTAAGAGAAGAATGTAGTCTCGAGAATTTAGCTCAATATTTCTGCAACTGACTTCTAAGAGGTTAACAAGATAGGCATATCTTTATATAAACTGATGTCAAAGGTATATGGTGCTTTATGAGCAAATAAGTCGTTGAGGATGTACCAAGAGCGGTCATTAATCTCAAGCCCTGTCTCGTTGAAAAAAATGTTTTCTGCGCTTATTTTTGTGAACCCTGAACCCCCTCAATCTGTACAGCTCTGTTGCCATTGACCATTTCAAGCCAAGAATGTAAATATTTTACACTTGGTATTTTAAATACTTGAAATACTTGAGGCACATGCAAAACTTGAATTCAATTCACGAACGGATGTGTGGGCCAACAAAACGATTACTTCCTGTCTGCCTATCGGTCGTCAATTGCCGGTTAATAACCAACTGGCAGGCGGTTCGTATGGCCCACTCGAGACTATGAAGTTTGAAGATTTTCAAATTTTCGCACAGTTACTTTTTGTTTTTATTTTATTTTTTCTTGTTCTTATATTTTAAACATGCCACAATTTAACCGACGAGACCACGGCGATCCAAAACAAACCCAAAAGTGCAAGCAAAGGCAAAAGGAAACAAATATAGACGGAAAGGGTTGATGTACATACATTCACGCGCGCGTGTGTGTGTAGGAGGATTTGTTTGCTAAGGAGCTGCGTTGAGCTGCCTGGCTTTTCTTGAACAGTTAGCGTGCAGTTTAGAAGCCTGATGTGTTGCTTGGCGGACTGAGTGGCTTCATTATAAGTTTTTCCTGTTTTCCTTTTGATTTGGACTGCTTGTTCTTATTTCGCTTCTGTACGCTGACAAAGTGGTGGGTGTGCTTTTGCGAATTTCCTCTTTATATTAAAACTTTATGTTTTCCTTTTTGTAAAGCAAGCTGTATTTATGCTTGTGTGTGTGGGCATGGCTGTGTGAGCTAAGGAGGCAAGGCAGCAGCTAAACGCAACTTCATTTCGTGCTTTGGGCAAATTTGCCAGAAATTGCATTTAAGCTGTGAAAACATAACATAAATACAACTAAAACTGGAATATTTGTAATTGAGTGAATAAAGGGTGCTTTTTTAGGGATATACATTTTAAATCAAAATATTTTGAATCACAAAAAAAATATACTATCAAAATTAGTACTTTTAAAATTATCTTTGAATAAAATTTATTTAAATGGGGTTGCCATATTTCATAAAATTTAATTAGTATTTTGTAGCATATTTCTATATTTGTTATACCAAAAACTTAAGTAGCACTCGAAAAATTAACTGCAGTGATTTAGATAAAATATTTTTGCTAGAGTTGCCACAGGTCAGAAAAAAAGAATGCCGACGAAGAAAATAAACCAAAATATTTTGAATTACAAAAAAATTATTCTGACAAAATTAGCACCTATAAAATTATATATCCAGAAAATATACCCAAATAGGGTTGCCACATTTAAAAAAATTTAATTAATTTTTTAGAGATGTAGCATTATAAAATATATATAAAACTTATACTAAAAAGCGTTAGTGGCACTCGAAAACTCAACAATTTAGTTAAATGTTTTTGCTAGAGTTGCCATATGTCAGAAAAAAAGCGTGCCGAAGAAGAATTAAACCAAAATAATTTATGCCATAAGAAACAAAGCATAAATTTATAAGATTTATGAACAATATACTATTTGCGAGTAAATATTTCTGACCAGGATTGCCAACTAATTTGATTTTTTAATTTAAAATTTAAAAACTATCACATCGGCTGAACCAATGAAGAAATAACAAAAAGAATGTCAGAGCGAAAATTTGTGTTCTCTTTGTAATTATAAAGTTGTCTACTGCTAAAAATAAAACTAATTCTAACAGGGTTGCCACTTTTGAAAAAATTTTAAAATTAAAAAAATGCATGGCAAAATGAAAGGCGTTAGATAAGGTGACGTTATGACAACTTAAGAACCCAAAACTTTTTATAGAGTTGCCACATAGCAGGTCTCGTTTTTGTTATGGTCAACATAATCGGCCTACTGAGTGTACTATTCGCAACCACCCTGCATTTATTGTTGAATAATATTCGACCGAATAGACCACGTCCAGCACGCAGTAAAGAAAATTTAGCAGCCGTAGCTGAGAGAGTACAAGAACACCGTGGTGAGTCGATTCGGTGCCGTTCGCAGCAACTCGAACTGGCGTATGGAACGACTCGGCGCATTTTACTTCGAGATCTTAAATTGAAAACGCAACTTGTGCAACAACTGAAGCCACTCGACAATCCCAAGCGACATGGTTTCGTTCTATAGGCTCTTGAAAAGTTCCAAGAAGATCCGACGTTTTCGAGCCAAATTTTGTTCAGCGATGAGGCCCATTTCTGGCTAAGCGGGTATGTAAACAAACCAAATTGCCACATTTGGAACGAAGATCAAGCTGAAGGAATTCAAGTGCTGCCATTGCATCCAGAAAAAACAACAGTCCATATTTCTTCAAAATTGGTGCCGATGAGAACGTAACCGTGGCATTTTGATGGTTTCAACAAGACGGCGCTACTTCCCGTACATCGCTTCAATCCATGGATTTATTGATGAGTAGATAATTTCATGTTTTGGGCCAGTTGATTGGATTGTGTGATATCACATCGTTAGACTATTTTCTATGGGAATATGTAAAGTCTAAAGTCTATGCGGACAATCCCAACCAGTTGAAATGTTCGAATGAGTCATCGAAAATAAATTGGTCTCAACGAATTGACCATCAGAGACGTAACCGCGGCCAACATGAGAGAGATAATCTTCAAAGAATAAATGCCAAGGAATGTTCTTTCGAATGTTAATAAATCTTTTTCTAACATAAAAGAGTATAAAAAGTTTATTATTCGGTTTTTAATCGGTCAATTTAGACAGTAGCTATAGACCGATCCCAACAACATTTTCGGAAAGTATAGCCTTATGTATGCCTTATTCTGATGAAGATACCTTGACAAATAAAAAAGCTATCATACAACTGACAGATCAAACTCAAGTCCTTGCATGGAAACTTTTTTATTTGTCAAGGTATCTTCATCAGAATAAGGTAGCTATATACAACTGACAGATCAAACTCATCTATCTGCTATAGCCATACAATCAGGACGATTTCTTTGGAGATTATGCCGTTGCTTTGAATAATTATCTACTAATAAAGAAAATAAAGAAAAGGATCTATCAAAAGCTGAGTGACTAGTTCTAGGACAGATAGAAGCACAGGGCTAAATTAACTCGGTTCGTCACACTGAATCCTATATATATCTACTTTACAGAGTTTCCTTTAGAGTATACTTACTTACAGGGTTTCCTTTTGGATATTACAAACATAGTGGTAAATCCTGTACAGAGTAACCCTGAAAGTGTTAGGGAGAAGTTGTAAGGGCTTTTGTGCTTCTCATTTCAGTGGCATGTTGCCGATACAGTCCCAAATCAAGACCTCTAGGGACGGGAAGCCGATTGCTTCATTAAAAAATTGCACTCAAGCAAGGCCACTTAGACATCAACCAAGATAAAAAATACCCACGATCTCCCTCATTCTAAAATGCTAACCGTCACAAGTAATGACGGGAAAAAGCGCAAACAAACTAGAGAAAAGTACGCACAAAAGACACACTGTATGTGCGAAATGCGTGCGAATGCTTACAAGCCCACGACACCATTACAAATTTACTTAAGTCTTGCAGCTATTACAATTTGAGTATTTTGGGTAAACCAAAGCAAAGCAATGGCGGCTAAGACCTTGTCGTCGTGGAAGCGCGCGCACGCACCGCAAACACGCCCCGCTCCCGTTCAGCAGCGTTAAGTTGTAAAGACGTTGTACGTATATATATGTATGTGTGTGTGTTTGTATGCATTGTACTCGAAGCGATTGCATCGCCGCCTGCCACTCATATCCTTCCTGACTTCCTTCCTTCCTTCCTGCCCAGCTAACTTGACTGCCAGGCCGGCTTCCTTCGATTTCAATTTGCTTAGTGCTTGAGCCACGTCAGGCGGCAACAACTCGTAGACAATGGCGCGCATGCAAAAACAACATGAATGAGCATTGTATGTGCGGGCGGTGGTATATTTGATAAGTGGGCGTTGAAGGATGTTCAAAATGCTTATGCGTGTGTGAGTGTTTGTGTGTGTGTGTGGCGCTGTCATTCAATGCGCTCAATTGAATACTGAAATCTAAGTGTTAGTTTGTTATTTCAGTATAAATACTAAAGGCATTTCTGGGAGTAGCCAGGCTGCAAGCTGTAGCCACCAGAGATGCGGGGAGTGCGGCAGTGCAGAACCGTGCATTAGAATGCATTAAATCACCTGCAATGTTGTATGCCACACAAAAACCAACTATTAGTGCAGATAACGAGAAGCAGAGATAGAGGAGAGAGAGGCAGCGGGAGTGGTTGAGAACGCCTGCCATCTCACGGCCAAGAGAGAGCCGCCTAAATTGCTCAACTCACAATTCGTATGCGTGCCGATTAAGACGAGAGCCCAAATTTGCACAAAAGCACTGCAGAACTTCTGAAAATAATAGGCAATAGCAGGATAATGCTCCGTAGCACATGCAATTCCAATAAGCCGAAGCCATTGTTGCCGCAACACTGTTCGCCACTCGAATACACAATACATCTTACGAACTCAATAGATATATAGATACATATGTATGAATGCGCATACGTCAAACTGTTGGCCATTGTACGTCTAAATCACATTAAGCATACTCATACCGACATAAACAAGCCGGCGACGTGCTGCTTCATGTCATGCCTTCGTGCAACCAATGTTTTGCAATTTAACCCAAAATGAACCCACTCAATTGAGCACGTTTCCACTCAACTCAACACGTTGCAGCACAGCAAATGGCAATTCACAAAAGACGAGAGACGAGTCTGCAACACAAACGGTGGTGCCGGACTCTGTGGCGCAATGGGTCAAGTTAGAAAATGCCAGATTTAACTGGGATCAATTGTAAATCTGTGTCGATGCATGTACCTGTATGCAACAACCTACAAACGGTTCGTCAACAAGGAGACATGTCACGAAAAGGATTTAGAGATCTTACTAAAAAGGTGCCAGTACATTTTATTGAATTAACGAAATTTTGTTGGATAACTGTGTAAGCCTCGGGCAAACGAGTTCGGGATCTGAAAATCCGAAAATTACTTAGGAAGGAGTTTAGCAGTGAATCCAATGTGGAGTTTAACACGAAAGTTATGCAACAATAAGTTTTCCTTCTCGACTGAACCGGTTTTGCTGAGACTAATGTTAAATCAGATTGTCCTTCAGTTTTTTAAGCATCCAGGAAAGCTATCTGCTACTGGAGCTATACACTTTTACAAATTTGCGTCGATCTCATAACAACTTGTCAGTTTTGGAAGGACTTTTTTGATTAGAATTGTAGTAGTATTATTAACGATCATAATAGGTTGTCAAAAAAGTATTGCGGTATTTTCGCTGGTTGGCGCTGAAAGCGCGTAGTTCTAGTTTTATTCGTCGCATCGGGTCATGCTATACCTTTTTGGAAAGCTCATTTCACGCGCTGATTTGATTGATTGTCGTTTCTTTTAAGTCGTTCGTGAGTTATAGCGTCGCAAACATGGAGCAAGGTACAGAGAAAATACGGCACAGTACTACTACGATAAAAGCAAAAATGCATCTCAAGCCGCCAATAAAATTTGTGCAGTTTATGGACCCGAAACAGTTTCCATTTCCACCGCACAACGATGGTTTCAACGTTCGTCGTCGAAACTGCGATAAAATCGCTGAATTGGTCGAAAGAGACCGGCATAGTAGCAGCTGCAGCATCGGTCAAGACGTGGGCATGGGTCATCAAAAATTCATTTCAATTTCAATAAAAAAAAAAAAATCAATAAAAATATCGCAAGACTTTTTTGACAACCCATTATTTATTCTATATGCAACTGGCAGCGAAGACGGTCTCAGACTGATGGCAACCATCTGTAATAAGGGACATACAAATATACTTGGCAAGTTCCCTTTTGCGCAATCCTTTAGAAATTATACTTAATTCGGTCTTCAATATTAACTTGCTTTCCTGGGAGGAACACTATCCCAGCCCACTATGAGGTGAACGAAGACGCAGAGATTATACGGAACAAACTGGATAATAGAGTGGTTGATGGTATTTTTCAGCAAATTTAGAGATCAGCATCGCTTTCTGACTACCATATCACTGGCATGTCTTCCAAGGGACGATCACAGCAATTAGAGAAAGACATATTGTTCTGACAAAGTTGGTACTTACAACAAGAAACATATTTGTATTCACAGATGACCAAGCGACCTTGAATTTACTAAAGTTTACTAGAGTTTCATTGCAGATAGTGAAAGAAGAAAAGCGGAACTAGCATTCAGTTTTGTTCGTACTAAAATTAAGTCCGAAGACAAATCCAAAGATCCGCACCGCATCCGAGTTTGTACTTTATAACGGGTTTTTCAATGGCGACGCTGCAAAAGTAGACCGATAGGGACAGCAAACGACGTTATATTTTTCGGGCTCTTTTGACATTCCTCTTCAGTAAGGTTTGCCATTTCATCATGGAAAAATATACGAACCAACAACGAGTCGAAATTATTAAAATTTACCACCGAAATTCGGAGTCCGTGGCCCCAACTTTAAGAGCGCTAGGTTCAATTTATGGTCGTCATAATCGTCCTGTCATTGAGCGTCTAGTAGAAAAATTTTAAACCACAGGCACAGTACAAAATGTTTCCGTGCCAGTGAAACAAAGAAGTGCCCATAGTGTCGAGCATATGTATTTGTATTCGCTGCTAGCGCATTAATTGAGAAAGACCTAACCCAGTTCCCACACGTTGTTCTCCAGCGTTGGGCATCTCTGTGACGTCGTTGTGGCGAATTTTGCGTAAAGATCTTGGAATACATCCTTACAAAATCAAATTGACGCACAAACTGAAGCCACTTGACCACCAGAATCGTCGTATGTTCGTGAATTGGGCTGGGCAACAACCTGAAAATTATCCGGATTTTCATCGAAAAATCATCTTCAGCCTTGACGTTCATTTCTGGCTGAATGGCTTTGTCAATAAGCAAAATATGCGTTATTGGTCAGGCAGCAATCCACACGTACTTCAAGAGTCACCATTGTATCCCGAAAAAATTACGGTTTGGTGCGGTTTATGGACTAGCGGCGTCATTCGACCGTACTTCTTCCGTGATGATCAAGACCGGCACGTTACTGAGAATGGGAATCGCTACCACTCAATAATAACCGATCATAGCGTATATTCTTAACCGGGTTGACTTCTCTGCAAGCGATATTTAGTGCGCTGAATAAACTTAGCATTTTTTCCTGATTTAAATGAATCTGCTCCAAGATTAACTTCTTAATTTATATGAAACACAATACTCAGTTAAACAATCTCTCTCTCTCTCAACCGCTATTTCTACACTATTTTTTCTCTGCCCCGTTGCCATTCGAGAGTTTGTAGTGTGCTTGTTAAGACGACTTACATAAAGCTCACTCTCTGATATTTGCTAAAAACACTTACTATATTTCTGTTTTAGAACACAAATAATATCAAGTTATCTGATTAATAATATACCCTGCATCGTCATCAGCTCGAGGCATGCATAGTAGGAGCTTCGGAATCAAACTTTATGAATAGAGGAATACTAAAAATAATCTTTTGGAGAAAGTCTTGTCACAGCCCTCTAAAAGTTTAGCCAAAAGTTTATCTAGCTTTATAAAATACAAATAAATGCAATTGAATTAATTTTCCAATTTTAGTTCATAATTATATAATAATTACACATAATGAGTGCAGTGAGGCGTAAAATAGTCTAAATTACATTGCCGGCCAATGTTGAGGAAATTAATTGAATTGTTTGTCGATGCAATCTAATTTTGCAACACATTTGCACCAGGAATTGCTTTGGCAGCAACTCAACGGAAATATTCTGCATGCATGAAGAGTTGTTAAGTATATTTATAGGTATATGAGAGTTAGTTTGGCAGTTAGTCTGGGATTTAAAGCCTAGTAGGAAAAAAATTAAAGAACTAGGAGTTCAAAAAATTATACTTTTTTATTAATTATACTAGTAAGACCTTATAATTTGTGCTAGAGAATCGACGATTAGCCGTCAGAAATTGTACCGGAATCGTTGGAATATCGGAAGGATCAATGGAAACCATTTTGAAAGATATTTTGTGCCTAAGAAAAGTTCTAGCGCGATTGGTTCCAAAATCACTAAATTTTTACGAAAAAAATCGTCTAGTTAATGTCTGTGAAAAAATGCTTTACGACTATCAGGATGCCATGAAAGGTACTATCACTGGCGGCGAGTCTTAGATCTATGCCTGCGACCCGGAAGCAGACATTCGATCATCCGAATACCGCGGCAAAGGTGAGCCGATGCCGAAAACACCACGTCAAACCAGGTCAAATATCATGATTAAGTTGACAGTTTTCTTCGATTATTGAGGTGTGCCGTACTCCGACTTCCTTTCGACCAGTCAAACTGTCAGCAAGGCATACTATTTGAGTGTTATGCGTCATTTGCGCGTTGCTATTCGTAAAAAAGCCCCAATTATGGGCCGACAAATCTTGGTTTTTGCACTACGATAATGCACAACTGCATTAATTCTTCGTGAGCTTCTCGCCAAATTTTCAACCGATTTCGTTCAGCAACCACCGCATTCGCCTGATTTAGCTCCATGTGACTATTCAGCAAACTCAAACGATGCTCCGGGGAAACCGTTTTAAGTCAATTAAAGAATTTAATCGTAAATTGCTACGCGTATTGAAAATTCCGGATATTTACGATTGAACCTCAAATGTATAACTCATTTGTATAAAAATACTGGAAAGTATATATGGTACTCAGTGTCTTATACTCAGTTCAAAATTCGTCAGCTACACCCTTGTGCTACGGAAAATCTCTACGGGGTTAATATTTACAACTGGTAGCTTCCTCAATGTGTGTATGTATGTCAAATAAGCCGACTTTTAAGTTATTCGTTATGAAGAATGTTGAATTTCACTCATTCACTGCCGGCGCAGAATGTTGTGGTCACTTGACTTGGTATTTGTATTACATTTCAGCTTGTAAATGCCGGTACAATGTTACTTAACCTAACGCTTCAGAAAATATTAGCAAATTTCTAATATGAATAATATGTATGTAAATAGTTTGCAATTTCCACTGAGATTTCGAAAATCATTTGCGTCAATGGCAGCACTGTAAGCACAGTAAATCCGCACATTTGTTCCAAGCTTGTCTGCATATATAACTTATTATTACATATAAGGTGCACATAGATGAATTTGGAGCAAGAAATTATCATAATAAATATGTAGTACATATTTACTGCAAGTCTTCCGACAACTTTTTCTTCATCTCATCAAATATACGCAATTCAAATTTGAAACAAGTGGCAACCCTCAAATATATTCTCAAAACTATGTTCAACAATAGGTCTTCAAGAGATTTTTACGTTACCTTTATCTCAACAAATTTACTCACTTAAAATTTTTAACAAGTGGCAACCCTCAAATTTATTATCAAAAATATTTTTAACTATAAGCCTTCCGAAGACTTTTTCGTCTTCTCATCAAATTGACTCAATTAAAATTAAAAAAAATGGCAACCCTCAAATATATTCTCAAAAATATTTTCAATTGTAAATTTTCTGAAGACTCATCTCATCAAATTTACTCACTTAAAATTTTTAAACAAGTGGCAACCCTCAAATATATTTTCAACCATCAGTCTTCCAACGACATCTCATCAAATTTACGCAATTAAAATTTTTAAACAAGTGGCAGCTCTCAAATATATTCTCAAAAATATTTTCAAGTATAAGACTTCCAACGACTCTCTTCGTTATCCTTATCTCATCAAATATATTCAATTAAAATTTTTTAACAAGTGGCAACCCTCTAAAACATTTTTAACCTTAAGTCTTCCAACGAACCTTTCGATATCTCATCAAATGTACACACTTCAATTTTTATTATTAGGTGGCAACCCTTCTTAGCTAGTATTTTTTGCTGTAGGTTTTATTAAGGCCACCAAAATACCTCAGACCTTACCTAAAAACTTAATTTCAAACACTCGTTTATCTTTTGAACTAAATTGGGGTCTCCCTTTTTGTGAACTGAGCAGGGCACACTTAAATTTCAAGCGTCCGACATGCTTTCGTCCGATTACTTATCAGTTTTTCGCCGCCGTATTTGAATAGCTCGGCCGGCAATATACATATGTATGTATCGACCCCCGCCGCTTTGTGGCTCCGCAGACGGGTAATTGCTATTCCAACTGCTTCTTGGTCGGGCAATGGAACGTCTGCTCCATCGTCTTCGATTAGGAAATTGGGTTCACAATCTCCTGGTGTTTTGCTTTCACTGCCCTTCAAGAGGATGGAGAAGTGTTCCCTCCATAATTTTAGTATGCTTTGGGCATCAGTCACTAGATCACCTTTGGGGGTTCTACAAGAGTATGTTCCGGTCTTGGAACCTTCTGTTAGTCGCCACATCTTTTCGTAAAATATTCCAGCGTTACCCCTGTCGGTCAGCTTGTTGTGAAGCTTTTCGTACTCACGCATTTCGGCCTCTCACTTTTTTGTCTGCAAATGCGTCTCGCATTCCTTTTCAACTCACGGCTTTCGTAGTAGGCAGTCTGTTTCCTCTGCACTGCATCGCGGTACTCCTCATCGTACCAGCTGTTTTTTTTCTTGCCTTTTCCGAAAATCGATGGTTTTGTTTGTGGCGTAAGGCTTGGCTTGTTAGATAATTAAAGATTTCTTAAGTGATTGACGAGTTTGATACTTAGTATAAAATAGGAAATGTCGAATATATTTAAAAAATATATACCAAATTTTGAGGAATGATTCTAAGTTGTTTTTGACCGGTTAAAGTTCTGACCCATTTCGTAGACTGGACTGTTATTGCGACGGTTGTTTGGGATGCCTTACTACTTTCGATTTTGTATTTTGCTTCATCCTAGATTCGTTGCTATATAGGAAGCTTAGCAGAGTGGCTTACTGACGACGCACCTAGGTCTTTCCGAGACCCATTTTAAAACCACCGTTATCCAGCTGTACGCTTTACTTTATTTACGGTATTCGTTATAAACTGTGGTTAGTTGTGAGCTTCCATATGGAGACTATTATTTGGTAAGGATGTACATTATAACCAAAAAAAAAAACGAGGACCTGGGTTCGTAAGCATCTAAGAGAATCGATTGTTTCAGGTTTCTTTTGACCTTATATAAACTTTAACGACGTTTTCGACCCGACTTTGACGCATGGTCCGATTATTGGCCGTTCAGATTATACCGAAGTCGGCCACTAGAGGCATATAGAAGTAGGTATAGACTAAATAGTAGAATAGTTCAGCGCCACCTCTCAACTTTGCTAGTCTCTATCTTGAAATATACATATATAAGGTTATAGTTATATATACTTCACTATTGCCTCCACCAGCATTCTAACTCGCTTTGTGCCAATCTTTAATTAATTGAATTTGACAAAAAGCGCACCGACTAATGTAGCTAATGACATTTTACAACAACTCGGCTTATGTTATTTTAATTGAATATCTCTTTAATTATTCTTGGCTTTTGCTTTTACAATCGGAAATCATTGAAACACGAAAATCAGACACAAGTACCAAACGTAAAACTCGACGCCGATCATTACTAATCCATTACAAGTAGTGTGCGCGCGTACTCTTTTTCTATTAAAGTCACACGTAAGTACATTTGCGGTGTTGCGCCATTTATGGGCACCGTGTGATGTCCGAATTTGGAAAGTTCTTCGAACTGTTCAATGCTGACAATTTCTCATACTTGGCGGAGATGTGAAGCGTTCACACTCGGAACGGCCAACACGAGCACACATATCGACTAACGACTGCGAGTTAAGAGTATTTGTGAAAAAGGAACGAAACGATTTTTGGTGTATTTGTACTTGTTAAGCGGTGACATAGTTAGTTAAGTTTGAGGACTGACCGTCACGTCAATATGTCGGCGTAACGCGACAATTTGTATGACATTTGTAATTTTTGGGATTTGATTTTTTGCTATTGTTGTAATTGTTAAATATCATTTTTATGCCAATGATAGTCACAGCAATCATCGAAATATGTCATTTGTGCGGCGGAAAGAGAGAGAGAGAGAGGTAAGAAAAGAGTAGTGCCATAAAAGTGAATGTGCAAATGTGTGGTGGCACAGTGGAAGTTCAAGTGGCCTTGAAGTGTGTAAATGATACTTTCGAGTAGCTGAAAAATTGCGCTGTAAAGCAGTGTCTTGACGTTTTCAGCATTTTCAACGTCACTTTTTCACAATATTAAATTTCAAATAACTTTTTCGTACTTATCTGCTGCTCTTCTACAAAATTACTTATACGAGTATATAGAAGCACATATGTATGTACATATGTATGTATATAGGATTTCCATAGTAAATATATAAAGGGACACACGCTTAGTTGCAGCATGAAGCTCAGTTGCAACATGAAGCAGTCTATGTAGGTGGATGCCTTGAAATGCGCCGGCGAATGTTTTAGTATAGAAGTTACTACTGGTTTGATGTGCTTGCTTGGAGCAAAGCTTGAAAGAACACAAAAATGCGCATTAGGGAGACAAAAATTTGGTTATGATAACGGAAATAAGTTCTAAATTTTTGATACATACTTTATAAATTATACATCTAAATGGTTATGATAACAGAGACCAGTTTTAATGTTTTCAGTATTTATAGACGAAGTCGATCCTAAAATAATATGCGATATGCCAAAATCTTTAATACAAATACAATTGTATTTCTTAACAGCGTTTCAAGTGACATCGCTGGAGAAAATGGCGATTAAATAGTTTTTATTTTTATTTTTTAGAACCACCCTAATACAAAAAATTATATCCAATATATCCCTCAATCTGACTATAGCTTTTGATGATGATAATGAAATATTAAAAAAAAAAAATTAAGAACCACCCTAATATAAAAATAAATTATGTATTTATGGTATATTCGCCAGTCGTGGCGTATCTTTAGTAGACGCCACTAAAAAATATTTTTTCGAATTATTGTACGCCACCCTAATACACAAATGTGAACACCGACATGTACACATACACTAGTTTCCAAAATTTTAATTTCCAAAAACATTTAAAAACCACCCTAATACAAAAAAGATGCATGTCTAATACAAACCTCAATCATGCCATAACTTCAGATGACACTGAAAAAATATTAGTTTATATTATTTAACTTTTAAGGACCTTAAAAAAATAAAGTATGTTTATGTGATACATTCCTCACTCATGGCATAGCTTTGGAATATCGCACTGAAAAAAGTGTTTATAGGATTTTTTAAGAACCACCCTAATAAAAAAATATAGGCGCCTGTGTGCGGATCTTCAGGCAGAGAAATTTTAATACTTTTATAGCTTGAGTGATGTAATGGCGCTATTTATAACGGAAATACCGATAGCTTAGTTTATATGTTTTTTTTTTAGAGTAGTGGGAGTCATACGCTCTGAAGGTAGTCAATCTGCACAATGGGGGCCGACAACACAATACTTCGCCAATTGCCTCTATCCTTTGTACATCCCTAGTCTACATCGTCTTTCATTCCATGTGGTACGGCCTAACCAGCGCATTGGTTAGAAATTTATTCACTTAACTCTATACAAGTCACAGTCGAGATCACACAGTTCGTTATTCCATCTTCTTCGGTACTGATCCATATCTGATCGTCTTCAAAGACCATGTCTGCGCCTAATATCTAGTCTTAGATTGTTATATTGTATTTATACTGGTTCCGAGATAAAAGAAGTCTTTCACTTTTTCAAATTTATGCAACCAGCAGTTGTAGTTCCGAAGAGGTAGGGACTTTTCGTGCGTGGCATCCACGTTCTTTGACTTGCCCTCGCATACCACAAAAGAAACTTCTTTCGTTTCTTCTTCTTGGATGGAAAGGATAGCGTTATTAAAGGCCTTTCATGTCAATCTCACCTGTGTACTGTAGTAAGATTGTTTTATTAGAGTCGATAACATCAATTCAGATTAGCGACCCGTTTCACTTTTTCCAACATTATATAGAAGAAAGCGCACGAGAGGAAATCATCCTATCTAATGCCTCGTATAGTACCGGATGATTCAGAGAGGTCTTTCTCCGTCATTCTGCATAACCGTACGAGTTTTGCAGGGATCAAGACTGCTGAGCTGTATTTATTTTTAAACGACGCCTATATAAATGAAATAGTGCTTGGAGAGCTCGAGAGAAAATAGATCAGTCGACAGGAATTTGTCAACGTTTTTTATATTTAAAAATTCGTGAAATTCAAAATTAGACATGATGAAGTTGGAACTAAAGCCATCTAAAATGAGGTTGTTATAGGTCAGAGAAGACTATTTGCATTGATCTTGGAAATGGTCGAAAAATCATCTTCTCAGATAAAGCCCATTTCTGGCTTATTGGCTTTGTCAACCAAACAAAGATGTCGCTATTGGGGTGAATCAAACCCTCTTGTGATTCAGAAAACGCAATTGCATCCCCAAAAATTTCTTTCGCAATTAGGCAGGAAATGTCGTTACCATCAATAGCGAGCGTTTTAACACGGTGTTGGCCGACTATTTTCCACCGGAATTTAATGAAATTGACGCGAACGATCTCTATAGCTAGTAGGACGATGCGCAGAACATGGACACATTGCGTGTAAAGTTTAGCGACTTGTCAATTGGCCGTTAAGATCATGCGATATAACGCTTCAAAGTCAAAGGTATAGACCAATCAACCAGCAACATTCGGGGACCTCGGAGACAACATTCAACGCACTATAGCCGAAATGCTGCACCGGATGGGCGATGATAGTCAAACGGAGCCGTGGTGGCCATTTGATCGACATTTTGTTCAATTCTCATAGCAAAAAAAAAAAAACAAAAACGGAAACCATTTTGATCTAATTTCGGGTTTTCATTTAATTTTAAAATCACGTTCTTAATGGTAGACCATTTATACTATATTCTATATAATACTCAACATACTCGTTAATATGATGTGTTAATTTCTTTTCACATAAATTTATCACGCAAATTTATGCTGGAGTCTCAATGTCTACAACTGATTTAAATATCAATCAACTATTTATAGGGTGTGCTTTTAGAGAAATAAAATTTTTCTACAGGAATTGCTGTCACGCTAACTGTAAGAGCACACATGTCTGTTTGAGGTTTATCTTAATGAATAAACTGTAATTAAATTACAATGTGCTGGCCAACACTGGTGGCATGGTTAAGATGCATAGAAATTTTTTTCCAGATCAACTACTTCTCTTTACAATTGGACTCAATAAGCTTTCAAGCACTTAGAACCAGTCAATGTGTTGTGTGGTCTGTATGCCGAAGTCAATAAAGGTTTTTTTTCAAACAGAAGATAGAATCGCACCTTTTACTCTATAGCTCATGACGCTAGAGGCAAGCGATCAGCGGATCTACATGTATGGTAACATTGTAGGAAATAAATGATGTAGAATCCTTGACTAATTTGCAATTTTTGGGCTCATGACTTACATCATATAACAAAAAAATATGCGGTAATACTTCTAGGTGAAGCCCCTGAGCCTACTACATAAACGTAAGGTAATATTTTAGGAAGTAAATGATGTTGAATCCTTGACTCATTTGCAATTTTCGTCTGGGTCTGAGATTCCAGATGTATGGATTTGATCTTCTTGTGAACCTTCGAAGCTAAAATGAACCTTAGGGGGTATTCTGGTCTAGAAATTTAAAAAAATCGAATTTTTTTTTTTATATTTTCAAAGTTTAACTATTCAAGAATATGGAATTTGGATACAAGAGGATTTTTCAAAATTCAAATTATTTTCGGAGATATAGGCATTTTTCTGACCCGGCATCCAAACTGGTTCGGCCGGCACTAATCGAACAAACGACTTTACGCCAAACTTTAAACGCGTTTTTCTCAAAACTGACCTTTTCGGAAGGATACCCACGATTTCTTAGGTTCTACTGGACCGATTTACTTGAAATTTTTATAAAGTCTTCTTTATAGGCTTGTCTATGGTTGGAACTAGCCCCATCACCAAATTTTTATGTTTATTATTTTTAACAAATTCGAAATAGTCAGAAAAAGCGATCCAAAAAAACTTTTTTTTCAGGCAGTCGCTTTTTTGTGAAAACAATTTTTTCCCACTTTTCCGTAGTTCCGGCCATTGCGACATTATTCTAGATTAATAATCTTTTTTTTTTTGGTTTTTGGTTTCAAATAACTAGGAGGATTGAAATCATGGGTATGGTCAAGTGGAAATTTTTAGAGAAACCCCACTTCGTCAGCTCATAATTTTTGAATTTTTTTTTATTTTTTTCAGTTTTTAATTTTTTTCTGTCTTCTTCTAAAATTAACAAATAACTAATAAAAAATGGATAGTAAAACAAGTAAGGAAGGGCTAAGTTCGGGTGTCACCGAACATTTTATACTCTCGCATGATAAAGTGATAATCGAGATTTCATTATACGTCATTTACATATTTTTCAAATACCGTATTTTTGTAAAGTTTTATTCCGCTATCATCATTGGTTCCTAATGTATGTACTCGTATTATACAGAAAAGGCATCAGATGGAATTCAAAATATTGTTATATTGGAAGAAGGCGTGGTTGTGAACCGATTTCACCTATATTTTGTACATGTCATCAGGGTGTTAAGAAAATATTATATACCGAATTTCATTGAAATCGGTCAAGTAGTTCCTGAGATATGGTTTTTGGTCCATAAGTGGGCGAGGCCACGCCCATTTTCAATTTTTAAAAAACGCCTGGGTGCAGCTTCCTTCTGCAATTTCTTCCGTAAAATTTTGTGTTTCTGACGTTTTTTGTTAGTCCGTTAACGCACTTTTAGTGATTTTCAACATAACCTTTGTATGGGAGGTGGGCGTGGTTATTATCCGATTTCTTTCATTTTTGAACTGTATATGGAAATACCTGAAGAAAACGACTCTGTAGAGGTTGGTTGACATAGCTATAGTAGTTTCCGAGATATGTACAAAAAACTTAGTAGGGGGCGAGGCCACGCCCACTTTTCCAAAAAAATTACGTCCAAATATGCCCCTCCCTAATGCGATCCTTTGTGCCAAATTTTACTTTAATATCTTTATTTATGGCTTAATTATGACACTTTATAGGTTTTCGGTTTCCGCCATTTTGTGGGCGTGGCAGTGGGCCGATTTTGCCCATCTTCGAACTTAACCTTCTTATGGAGCCAAGGAATACGTGTACCAAGTTTCATCATGATATCTCAATTTTTACTCAAGTTACAGCTTGCACGGACGGACGGACAGACGGACGGACAGACGGACGGACAGACGGACGGACGGACAGACAGACATCCGGATTTCAACTCTACTCGTCACCCTGATCACTTTGGTATATATAACCCTATATCTGACTCTTTTAGTTTTAGGACTTACAAACAACCGTTATGTGAACAAAACTATAATACTCTCCTTAGCAACTTTGTTGCGAGAGTATAAATATGAATTGCCTTTTTTACGACACTTTAAAAATTACCTGAAATTCATGCTTCTAGACCAGAATACCCCCTTAAGTTGATAAGCGTACCCTGTAGAGACTATCGCTAAAGACTTTAAAGATTTTAAAATTTGCACGAATATTCTCTATAATGTAAGCCGGATAGTAGCGAACTGTTATAGGACAGTAACTACCGTATCTTTCATCTGAAAAACATATAAGTTGTTAGAGAAAGAGACGGTGAAATTCCTCTTATGCATAAACTAACCTACATTAATGTTGCTTTGTTTCAAGATTAAGCTTTCAAGACAGATATGGTAAAGAACCGACGAAGGCTCATTTGCCTGATAATCAATTTTGATTACTTCGAAAATTGAACGGATTGGAATGATTCTAGTATATTTGGACCACAACCCATAGAACGGACGAAATTTTGTTAACTGAATAATATTAATAAAATTTATCATTTAGCCACCTTGCTCTTGAGTTTTGACTATATAAGACTACGTTTTATCGGAGTACGGCAAGGTTAAGGTTGATGCACTTTACCTGAGCTTGAAGTGAAGAGTTGAAAGCTCTATACGGAGCATGATTGGCGCGTTAAAGTAGACGAAGTGGTGCAAAATTTTACCGAGGGAATGGTCTTTCGAAGACACAGTTGCGAAGATGTTGACCATATGGTCGAGATTAATGTCAAACACAGAGTGAAATAACATTGTTTAACTAAGACAACCAAACTATCGACATTTCTTTCATACTTCCGTGTTTCATTTCAAACAAATTTCATACACTTAAAACAGCACCCTTTAAGTTTACGCACACATACTTATATATGTTCATGAATATTTAAATTTTTCTTTATGTGTTTTTATTTATTCATTTTTTATGCCAATGTATGTGTATGTATGTGTGCTGGCCCATTCACACCTAAGGACACCACAGAAGACACTCGCAATCGCCATTCATTGAACGAACATTTATTTATTGGATTTAATAAAAATTTATATTGACATCATTTAAAAGCATATTTTACCCAATTGATTAATTTGATTGCCCAGCATTTTGCATGCGCAATGGCAGCACCATTTGGCGGACAGACCGGCAAAAGCCAAGCAGCCAACGGACCAGCGAGCAATCGAACAGACGCGCAAAGCGATGGGAGCCGTTGGAATTGGGAGGAATTTTGCCATTGATTTTTGTTTGTGGCAATATGAGCAACGGTGGGAAGTATGATAGAGGCATTCAAAAAGTATATGATAATAAATATGCTAGTAAGAAGAGGAAGACAATGCAATAATTTTCTTGAAAGATTTTGATTGCCAAAATTGGTGTGGGTTGTTTGTTAGAGGCGAGCAAGGTCTGCTATTTTTTTTTAATTTATTATTTAATTATTTTATGCACATACACACATACATAAATGCATATGTAGATGGCTTGTAGCAACACAAGTATGCTTGTATGTTATTATGATTTTCCGGTAGTTTTGTGACATTTGTTGTCATGCGTATGTCCAATTAATGGCAGCGATTAAATTCAATTTACTTTAATTGGTATCGAAAAAGGCAAAATACAAAAGAAATTAATAATATACGCGCACATACACATACACAACCACCAGTATGTGGCCGCCGAAAATTATATTATTTCAACGCCAGCGGATGTTTAACCAAACCCTAAATGCAGCAGAAGAGGCGAAATGTTAAAATAAAAACAAAAAATACATAAAACCAAGCAGAACCAATGAAATAAAATGGAAAAATCGGAAAATGAAATTTGCTGCCCGAAGAGCGATCAATAATGTTAATGAAGCGTGAAATGTTAAGGCTCTCTCTGTGTCATTAAAAAAGCGTATAACAGTAAAACAATGACAAAAAACGTGTATGCTGCAGTGGGTGGCCAAAGAAATACAAGTACATAGTACGAGGTAGATGTGAAACGTGTAGGGTGCGGCTAAATGCAGTTGGAAACGGAAAGAAATTAAAGCAACTTAAATCGGCTTATGCTCTTAAGCAGAATTCGTATAAGTTATGCGAGACTCGACAGTGTTTTTTAAGGCAAGCAATAGTTTGTCATCATGTCGTCAAAAAAAAAAAGAAAAGGAAACACGCTTTTTCATTATCGACTGAGGCATCCAACTTTTAGTATTAAGTCTACTTAAGTTTTTCTAAGATTTCTGTAATTCTGAACAACTTAGTCGAAACTCGTCATTTTTTTCTATAACTATTGTTATCGGACATATCCAATTAAAGCAAAATATGATTTGATGATGATGAAACTATAATACCCTTTACATACGCATTTCTTACTGCATTAAAAGGTATACTCTTTATCTTGATTTTGATTGGCCAATTTGTATGGCGGATATTGGCTATAGTGGTCCGATCAAAGAATTTATTCGAAGACTGTAGCGTTTTCTTGGATAATAATATATGCCAAATTTCGTGAAGATACCTCATTAAATAAAAAAGTTTTTCATACCAGAACTCGATTTTAATCGTTCAGCTTATATGATAGCTATATGCTCGAGTTCTCCGATATCGGTGGTTTCAAAAAATTACCAGCTTCTAGGGGAGAAAAAGACATGTAAAACTTTCAGGTCGATATCTTTAAAAGATAGGGACTAGTTTGCATATAGCGGGTGAGCTTTTTTCAATAACCTTTTTTTGACAGATAACCCTTGAGTCGTGTCAAGCTGTCATATTATTTTTTACATAGGTTTACAAATCATTCAATTTCATTACAAAAAATCTCGTTCTGTAGAGAATGTCCTTTGCGCGCTTCGCTCAACCTTGGTTATCATAATCGGCCTACTGAGCGCACGACGGGCTAAACCATCACACATCTTGAGACTCAGCATTCATTATTGGATAATATTCGACCAAATAGACCGCGTCCAGCACGCAGTGAAGAAAATATAGCAGACGTGGCTGAGAGTGTACAAGAAGACCGCAGAGAGTCGATACTGTGCCGTTCGCAGCAACTCGGACTGGCTTATGGAACGACTCATTTTACGTCGAGATCTTAAACTGAAAGCGTACAAATTAGAGCTTGTGCAAGAACTGAAACCGCTTTACCTTCCCAAGCGACATGGCTTCGCTCTATGCGCTCTTGCAAAGTTTCAAGCAGATCCAACATTTTCGAGCTAACTTTGTTCAGCGGAGAGGCCCAGCTTGAGTTTTGGAAAAAAAGTTTCGTCTTTTTTCTATACTAACTACTACTACTAATTTAGCTAAGAGCCAATCTATATAATACAATATAATGTTTACCATTTTAAGGTTAGGTACGACTACTTATATTATACCTCTGAACTCAAGATCCAGAGTAATTAAAGTAATAATTGAGGAAAAGGTGGGTTCACTTCCTCATGAAATGTAACATATTTAATTTGTAAGGAGAGGTAGGATCTTACGGGTCTGCAATGACAGCCAAACTGCCAGAATGGAGATTCTTAGTCTGCTAGCCTAGTAAGTCACACATGCACAAGTTTTGGGCCTTAGCGTGGTCCGTTCAGTCACGAGGTCCGTGCCCTCACTATCAATACCTCTTCTAGTTACACATACCGTGGGCCCCCAGATGCTTAAAACGTAGCCTTACTAATGCGAGCAATTACACAAGTGATCGTCTATTGTTTCCCTGTTGCCTTGCTCATAATATTTTCTGCAGTCTTTTCGATTTATCAGCCCCATTCAGCAGGCGTGTGCCATCACCAGACAGTGGCTTGGGAATATTCCGATCTTGTTACCACAGTGTTTTCTATCGAGTCCCAAAATGAATATTGTTTACTTCCGATCTACTGCTTTACACATGAATTTTATACTCTTGCAACCAAGTAGCTCTTTCCTTCGTGTTTAACATGCTTCTGTCCAGACCGTCGTATAGACAAAGCAGGGGTTTTTCGTGTTCATTGTTGATCACGTTTTCGGGTTTCAGTAGAACTACAAACAAGTTCTTTGATCGTATATTGATCCAATTTAATCTAAAATCATCTAAACGTATGATGAAAAATTGATCCGGCCTGTTTTTGATAAGATGCTAAGTGTAGGAAAAGCTTTATATGGGACTGTCTCGTGTTCGAGAACAGCTTGCAAGATTTTTTTTAAGCTGCGTCAAAATTTCCATAGAAAGACTTTTTATTACGAGTACGGCAACACAAATAATATTAGAGTACCTTTGGGTAACATCTTGCGCTTGGTTATAAATTCATGCGACATGAGAAAGTGTATTGCTTAATCTACGACGGATGAAAGCCGAAACCCAAATTCGGAAAATCATAAATAAGCAAATTGAAATATATTATTTGGGCAATATCAATCAACGGCGAGACGAACAGAAATTAAAAACCACTAACCAGAAGGCGGCCAGCAGACGGGCGTAGGCGTAGGTGTAAGTGTAGGCGTTGGTTAATCTTGGCTTACTGTCGTTAGAGAGGAAAAAAAATCATTTTTTCAAACAATTAAAAGAAGCCACATAAAACAATTGGAGCGCATTGAATGTGAGGGCACACTTCCGCTTAGGGCACATCTGGGACTGCCAATGTCTAGCCTACTGTCTAACAGTCTACAAAGCTTTTTATTTGGTTCACTGGCTCAGCGACGCTTCGGATGAAATGGCCTACTACCAGTGCTGTTGAGCTAAATATTTATGACAATCGCTTTGAATACATAATGCGCACCTTTACGTGGCGGGGGGTTGAGGTGTCTGCACCCGGCTGTGCCGAACCATATCGATCGGATGTGGCGAAGCCAATCAAATCAATCACTCAAATAGTCATACAAATGGAAAACTTATGACAAAATTGTATAATATAGCTATTTAGAATGGCGTTGTCAGTGAAGCAGGGCTGAATTGAAGAAATCATTGAAATCGTAGTGGCCCAATATGGATAAAACTTCTTAAATTCCAGCACAGCAACAGTAGTACGCGCGTTTTACAAACAGAAACATGCATAAATATGGATGTATATAAGTATCTGTACAGTTGCTGAAATAAATATTCGGAAAGTTTGTAAAATTTTAGCTTATAAATTTTGACGTGGAACTCAATCCAAACAAAATTGAGGTTAGAAAAAATTATTAAAGTGGCTTCTCCTAAATAAATAACTATATAAGACACTTGTGCTCTAACCATATACATAGGTTTAGTACAAAGAGGAAGCGAGTTTTTCCAGAAGTTTCATTGCCGTCCTTTTTATAAAAATCCCTGAAGAGCCCTGGGTTCATTAGTGTTGCTGATGTCTAACTTCGCAGCCAAAGTAAGCTATATAGTAAAGAAATAGCTTCCTAGTCGGTTAAGCCTGAGATAGGTTTGTAAAAAAATCAATCAGTCTAATATTTATCTCCGTCGAAAAACAAATGGGAACAAAAATTGCAAATTAACAAAAGACTGGCTCAATATACCAAATTTAGGTGAGCAGAAATATCTTTTTTACCGATAAGACTCACTAGAAACAAATGAAATGTATTTAAGAAGCTCCACATTAAGGCTCATGGGTACTGTAAAGAAAGAGGTTTTGATCCCTAGGTACTTTTGTGAGGGATTCTAAATAGTATTGCATTGAAAGCAGCTTTGAATTTCACCACTGTAATATACCTATTCAGTAGTACCTCTCGAAGAAGATCCAGATCTAGATGTATGGTAACATTGTAGGAAGTAAATGATGTACATAGATCCTTGACTCATTCGCAACTCTTAGGAC
Organism: Bactrocera tryoni; assembly: GCF_016617805.1. NCBI lineage: Eukaryota > Metazoa > Arthropoda > Insecta > Diptera > Tephritidae > Bactrocera > Bactrocera tryoni. The sequence continues at coordinate 18,899,855 of NC_052499.1, forward strand.
CATGGACTGAATCATATAACAAAAACATATCCGGCAATACCACTGGATGAAGATCCAGGATCTACTACATAAACGTGCGGTAATATTTTAGGAAGTAAATGATGTAGAATCCTTGACTCATTCGCAATTTTCGTCTGGGTCTGAGATTCGAGATGTGTGCATTTGATCTACTTCTGATACTTCGAAGCTAAAAAGAACCTAAAGTTGATAAGTCTACCCTGTAGAGACTATTGCTAAAGACTGTACGATGTTAAAATTTGCACGAATATTCTCTATAACGTAAGCCGGATAGTAACGGACTGCTATCGGACAGTAACTACCGGATCTTTCGTCTGAAAAACATATAAGTTCTTAGAGAAAGAGACGGTAAAACTCTTTTTATACATATACTAACCCACACTGATATTTCTAGGTTTCAAGATTGAGCTTTCAAGACCGATATGCTAAACGATTGATCCGAGGGCTCATTTACCTGTTGACTATTATGATTTCTTCGAACAATTAATGGATTGGAATGAGTAATATGCAAACTGAGTAATAAAAATCTAGGCAATGTTCTAAGCTGGGACCGTTTTTAGCACCGATCTCAAGTTTGCTCAACTAAGGAAACTCTAAGTAAAAGACATGTGTATGAAATGAGCGAACAAACTGTGATCTCTTAAAACTAAGAGACATCCAAATTCAATGTAAATATGCGGTAAGGAACGCTTGTCTGAAAAGACCACAAGACACTTTAGGAAAGGATTTCTACATTTGTTATAGAAATTGTATAGCCGACTGTATTTTTCACTAATCTTAGTACCGGCTAAAGCCTAAAGTCGCACATATTATTAGTGTTGCAAATCGTTAGTCTGGGCGTTTACGTAGCCTAGCTTGGGCCGCACACATAAGTAAAAACAACGCGCTTGAATGAGTGAGCGGTGGCGACACATTGCCTCTTGGATTAGGCAACACTGGCAATGAGTAACAAATATAAATATTCTTCGTCGTCGTATCTGCTATTGCTATAATATAGCGCTTGCGGTTGGCTGTCGCCGCCGTTTGCCGATTTTGTCGTTTTCAACTCCTTAATAGGAAGTTTCATGGCATACATGTTTGACGTACACGAGCAATGGATTCTCACGATTGCTTGCCACACACACACCGCCGGCTCCAGCTCTAGCTCCAGCGCCAGCGCCAACAGCTAGTTACAACAATTTCGTATATATTATAAACAATTAATACAATAAAATAAATAAACATTTTTTAATGCGCAAATGCCGTTGTCAGCAACAAAAGCAATAAACAAAGCAACAACAAAGCCAGTTATCGACGAAAATGTGTTTTCATTGGATTTTTCCTTATTTAAGCTTTGTTGTAGGTGAGCGAACTCCAACAACAGCGACAATCACTTCAAATTGTTTGCTAATTCAGATTTCCTTTTATCGAAGACGTCGTTGACAACATCCTTGACTTAGTTTCGTGCGCGTGCGCAATGAAACTATAATGACACAGTGAAGTTGACGCGTAGTTCCGAGTATGAAATGGAATAGGTCGCGAAGGCATTACAAAGTGACTAGAGAATAGGAATTTGAAGAAATGCAGAATGTTATTACATGTTGTTATTGGCTCTATGAACCGTTATGGTTTTTTTAGCTTAGAAGTTGTACCTTCTTCCTTTAGGAATTCGGGGCCGAACGGTATGCAAAAGTTAATTCGATGCCCGCATTATTCAAGTTCTTTTCAAATCTTGGCAAAACCATTAATCCAGCTAATTCACTTTTTATTAACTACTCTCAACATTCGAGCATGCTCTTGGCAAATCTTTCTAGATCTACTGATCTTCAGTAATGTCAGATGTAGGTTTAATTTCAGGTGAAGTATTCGTCATGCAGAACGTCAACTTGATATCTAAATTAGACACTTAATATAGACACCAAAGCCACTTAAGCCAAGAAGCTCTTTGATATCTCAGACGAATCCTAGATAAGGTTGAACAGAAGCAAAGAACGTGTTGCAGCGTCTTTCTCATGCCTACTTCCCTGCATTTTCTGCATTTATCATCGTTACCTATGCCCATCCGACTCGGCCAGTAGACTGGGACCTGCCATTAGGCCAAAAACTAACCTGCAGTCCTTTCGAGACCATGTGAGTAAAAATCATGCATTTCTTCGGGGCTGCATGTTCTTAAAACATTTATTCTCACCCCAACCCATCAGTCAGCACTTTTGGAAATTTTATTGTGTATCGTTTTAAGTTCCTTCCTTATTGCCTATGCTGTTACGGGAACTAAACGGATGACACTCGTGGCAATCTCACTACCCATTCCTTTTCCCGGCGATGATTAACCGAACATAAAAGATTTGGTAATAAATTTTTGGACAATGTTAGGATCTCCAAACTTTCTACGGTTAAGTACCCAATGAGTAGATAAGACACTAAAAAAAGAGGGTGTGACGATTTTAAGTACGAAGATCTTTACAGATCTATTACGATATGAAAATCTCTGGTTATTTCCCGTCGGATTGATGCCATTACATTTGGCATTGGACAGCCCTTTGACCTAAAATTGTACCGTAAAGGAAAACTAAGACTTTTAACGCCTCTTTAAAAATTCTAAACATATCTTGGTAGATATTTTGGCTTTATGGATCGTAACTATTCGCAAAAATAACGTCGAGCTGAGAGGAAACGGACAATGAGCCAAAAACAGAACTCATCTCAGTCTTCTTCCTACTAATTCCAGCTTATCTGCCTGTAGTTTTTATCTGTTAGCGAAACTCTAAGACTCAGTTTGGTTAAGTCAAAATTGTTTTCTTTCCACAAGATCAATCGAGTGATGTACAAGATACAATTCAAGATATATTGTAGTGCTGAGTATTATTTCCGATGAAAATGAGCCAAGTTCATAAAAAAAATGTAATAAACGATAGAAAATTGAAAACAAACGTATGCATAACGAATTCCTATTTTGCACTACCAATTACACTGTCTACAATAGCTTCATTTACGCTTCATTTCAGATCTCCTCGACAAATTCATCAGTGCCAAATCCATAATGCACGATTATACGCCATTACTAGGCGGCAGCCAGCGCGCTGTGGACGATGGTAAATGCAGTAAAACGGGTAGCCGCAAGGAGAAATATGCGCTGCGTGAGCGCCAAAAGCGGCGGCTTGGTTTGGCGAGTGTGGTCGAAATGCCGAAACGTTCAAACCACAGAGGTAAGCTATAAACTCAATAATACGCCACCGCGCACATAGCTCTTCGGAAATGCTAAATCTCTATATTTATGTATGCATTTTTGTACATTGCAGATGATATGGAAACGGCCACAGGACAGCAGCGTACAGCAAGCAGCACAGCTTCCAAATCGAAAGCGCCGCCGCTCAGCAAATATCGACGGAAAACCGCCAATGCGCGCGAACGCACACGCATGCGTGAAATCAATACCGCATTCGAGAATTTGCGGCATTGTGTGCCGCCGAGCATAGCAGTCGAAGAGGCAGGACCGACCAATGAGAAACTAACGAAAATCACAACATTGCGTTTAGCCATGAAGTATATCGGTTTGCTAACAGAGGTGCTGCACAATCCCGACTTTAAAGGTGAATTGCCGTTCGACTTTTTATGTGCCAATGAGGAGGCAGTGATAAATCAACCCACGACCGTAAAGCCAACTATGAAAATGGAGCCCGAAATTGCTGTTACAGCATCAAAGAGCAACAAGGCAGCAAATAAAGCGACAGCAGCTCACAAAACGAAAAATGCTGCGCTGCCGAAGGCGCCAAAACGTTTGGGCAAGCGTAAAAAGAAAGATGTGAAATCCGCACCTGCCACACAGCCCAGTAAACGTAATACAAAGTCGGCGCAGTGTCGTAGGCCAACACAATCAAGCCATACATCCTCGTCCATCTCCACCTCATCATTTGTTACCTGCAGTGGCGATTCACTCTCATCACACTCATCGAGCTTCCTCGATAGCATAACCAGTCCGAGTTATTCCAATAGTTTTGTGCCTGCTATGGCCGAACTTAATAGTCTAACGCTCGAATCAGATGGCGAGTCGCTGCATCTTTCGGATCCCTGCAACAGTCCTTTGCAAGATAAATACGATAGGCTCTTTGGTACTGGCGCTTTGAATACCCGCACGTCGGCGGAACAAACAATTTTAGGTGATATCGATACGCCGCTAGAGCTGAGCTTACAGTTCCTTGGCACAACACCTGGTTCACTGGACTTCTCTATGGAGCAGCCACCGACGACATGCATTAGTCCGCTTGTGGCTTTGGACTCATTCAATCCATTTAGCGATTTTCTGCATGAATATCCAGAACAAGCATCATTAGACTTATTTCTGACATAACACCACCGAAATCGGTGTAAACTATATCCCATCTTTTACTAGTATCTAACTTAGTTTGAATTTGCTTCTCTTGCTCGTGTGAGCTTTATCACTATCATTTCACGTGGCCATCACTAGTATTTCACATTATTTCTCTTCTCTTTAATTTAATACTCGTTAATTATGTTAATTAAAAAAATAAACATACATATAAATATATATATGATGCATTTAATCGAACTGTACTGAGGGAATGCGTGTTAAACTTACATACTTACTCGAATAACAAATGATCTGTAATAATGCATTACTCTTACGTCCCTATTTTATGGAGTTGACTGTACTTTTTAACAATTTTTTTTAATTTTTTATGCTTTGTAAGAAATTAAGCTAACACTTTGAGATTGTTTTTATATAACTAGGAACGAGTTTTTTATTGTAAACATTTTTCTATGAAAATATTTATTTTTTATTATTAACAAAATATTCCCAATAATTGTTGATTTTTTATTAATTATGTATACACAATATATTAAAGCAGACAAAAACTGTCGCTATGTTTTAACACAGATACTAAGGTTTCAATAACAAATAAATGCAACAAAAAGACAACAACAAGAAGTTTGTGGACTTTTCATTAGTAAAGAGTGATCCATTTCAAGGTTCCATACTTTTTTAAAGAAGAAGCACAAAAAAATCAAATTCAATGGGAAATGTTCATTCGAAAGAACATTTAGCATATATTTTCGGAAGATCATCTCTTGGCACGACTTTCGCGTGATCTGTCAAAAAACGCTATTGGAAAATATTTCTCCACTTGAATCAACTGTTATACATATATTGACCATTGCGACCACCTTTATGGATGAAAGCAAATGGTAATCGGAAGGAGCCAAGTCTAGGGGTAGCAGCTCTCAGCCAAGTGCTTTGATTGTATCCTGAACCAATTTTTCTTTCATCATTCTGGTAATTTTTCGAGCAATGCATAATTGAAATTGATAATTTGTTGCCTGCAGCGATTAGTATTAACAATTTCACCAGGTGTTTGAAGCTCATGATATACCACACCCTTCTGATCCCATCAATGTACAGACCGTGGTCTTCTTACCGAATAGATCTGTTTTTGTAATCGATGTTGATGGTTGTCCCGGACTAACCCATGATTTTCTCCATGGCGTTTTTCAACGCCAGTGATAATTCGATGCAAAACTGATTTTTTTCTTTCCACAACTGTTTTTGTTTTCAATATTCCCGTTGTCTTTCATTCAATTCATGTGGCTTCGACTTTCCACGCTTTCGGTTCTTTCCTATAGCTTTCAAAAGTGCGAAATTGTTTGTCGTGCAACATTTAAGATTGCTGTCACTTGCTTTTAACTCAAAGTATTATCTTTATCCAATATTGCATGCAGTTAGGTGTCTTCAAACTTTTTTGGTGGTCTTCCACGTTCCTCATTTCTCACATCAATATCATTGGCGCTCAACTGTTGAAACCATCTTTTGAATGTTGCTGTTGATAGAGCGTGATCACCATAAGCCTCGATAAGCACTCGATGCGACTCTGCAGCACTTTTCTCCAAATGGAAACAAAAAATTTAGGCATTCCGCAAATCATCACTTTTTGGTAGAAACCAATTAAGTCTCGTTCACAAAATAAGACAACATCACATTTCATAAATTTAGCGCTGAAGGAAAATACGATATAAAATAGAAACTAAGTAGGTAGGAAGGTTGATTGGCTTTCTGACGACCAACCTAGGCCTTTCGGAAGCTCACTGTGAAACCACCGGTACTAAAACTCTCTCACTCTATTGTTTAGTCTCTAAACCACACCGTTCTTATGTCATACCTTTTGAAATTTAATAATCGGCGTGATGGCCCAGAGGCATATAAATTCCTTCTCATCCAGAGTCTAATTGAAGAGTATTGCCGCCTATTCTGACTAGTTACCACAGTTTCCACTCCACAGTTACCAGGAATATCACTAGGTTCTGGAACCAATTTCAGGTTTATCGTGAAATAGGATGTTGGCTCGAGAAAGATATCAAGGTAATATTTCGATTCAAGTTTTTATTTTGCAAAATATTTATTTTTATATTTGTTGTTCTAGTTGATAAATATTTTCTCAAATTTTATTTAAAAGTCATATTTTTTAAATTAAATTAAGCAATAAAATTTTCCATTTTTAATCCCAATAATCTAAGATTAAATCGATTTTTTTTGGAATTAAAATTAAATTTTAATTAAAGTGTTTCCGTTAAAGTTTAAAAAGTTAAATTCGTAATAAAAAATAGAAAATTTAATTGGTGCCACAACTGAAAACCAATTTGGCAATTACTTTACAACAACTAAATACAATTTATTTAATAAGGTCTATCAAAGTTTTTCTAATTAGATATACTCGTATTTTGTAAATTAGACTCAACTTTACCATCTCAAAAGCTTTAGCACTTCGTTTTTCTAAGGTATAATTTTCCAAATATAAAATAAGTATATTATGCTTAAAGCAAAATAAGAAAGAAATATCTAAGAACTCACTCCTTTCTAAATCTCGCACTAGAGACCTACTCATATCTAACTGCTCTTTCGAATTAAGACTAAAACGTTTTTAGGGAAAAATATAATAAATTATAATGGTTTGTCAAAAAGTCTTGCGGTATTTTTATTGAATTTTTTTTTTTATTGAAATTGAAATGAATTTTTGATGACTCATGCCCAGCTTTTGACCGCTGCTACGGCTGCTACTATGCCGGTCTCTTTCGACCAATTCAGCGATTTTATCGGAATTTTCGACGACAGGCCTTCCGGAGCGTGGCGCATCTTTGACCACATAGTTAATAAATGTTTTCTCAAATTTTATTTAAAAGCCATATTTTTAAAATAAAATTAAGCAATAATATTTTCCATTTTTAATCCCAATAATCTAAGATTAAAATTTTTTTTTTTTTGGAATTAAAAATTAAATTTTAATTAGAGTGGTTCCGTTGTAGTAATATGTTTGTGCCGTATTTTCTGTACTTTTGTTTGTTTGCGACGCTATAACTCACGAACGACTTAAAAGAAACGACAATCAATCAAACACGTGTTAGCGCGTGAAATGAGCTTTCCAAAAAGGTATAGCAAAAAGGTTTAGCATTACTCGATGCGACGAATAAAACTAGAACTACGCGCTTTCAGCGCACTAGAGACCTGCTCATATCTAACTGCTCTTTCGACTTAAGACTAAGACGTTTTTAGGAAAAAATATAATAAACTTATATTTAAGTATATTTATATAAACAAGGCCTATTTTATCAATGGAAGCTGAGTGGTTGACCATGCAAGGCACTAAATGTAGCAAAAGTAAGACTTGAATCAAATTAAGGATTTAAATATATGCAAGAATTTTTATAAATAATGCTTACAAAAAGCAATAAAGCAAGCTGTAATTGTCGTATATATCAGATTATCATATTAAATATATTGATATTTCATAAAATATATAGAAACTATATCATCATTAATAGAGCGATCATAACATGTAATATAAATAACCGACTTACCTGTATTTGTTGTAACTTTAGCTCCTCTGGTTGTTGCTAAACTCACAGCATTCAATTTTTTTTTTCTCGCAAGCAGTCTTCGCCGCACGAAGACGATTTAATGCGACGATATACATATTATATATATTATATACATATATTGAATTTAATAACACTGAGAATTTCTATGGTGATTTTATTATTGATATCTTACACGAAAGGCCTTCCCCGCACGAAGACACTATTAATTTTCTACCCATTTACAATTTAAACATTAACGAACCATGCTTTCCGACACTATTTAAGATGAAAATTAGTTCTAAGAAGAGCCTTCCCGCACAAGGGCAAACACATTTTAAGTGTTTTTATTATGTTTCTTTTAACCGTTTGTTAAGCACTTACTGCATTACAATATTCAAATTTACATCTTTCGATCATTATAGGTATAATTCGCTAATAATTTCCAAAGCCTTCAGTGCACGAAGTCACTCAATTTAGTCTTTCCAATTACAGGTATTCAATTTGTATTAGAGAAACCACTTTTTCCTATTGAAGTCATCTCATTCCAGTACTGTTCATCACTTTATATAGATACCTACGTTACATTAAATACGTAAGTACATTCGAGGTCAAGACTCTTGCCAAAAAGATTGCAGATAAACGCTGACAGCCGGCACCAATGTTTTATTGCCTACAACTGGTCTTAATGCAGATAAGCTTAATTGTAAATGTTGAATAACATGTTCAGTTACCTTCCTAAAGCACAGTATCCAACATCCGGAAGGAGTTTTAAACGTTTGGTGAAAATGTTATCGAGGGGCTTCCTCAACTGAAGCCAAACATGAATATAGTCAACATATACAACTCATCACATTATTGTTGCTTTTATGTATTAGCAACACATTATTGTTCACTATATTCAACAAAAAAACGCTCAATACAGTTCAAAATCAATTTAATTGCACATTTTCAATGGTGATAAAATTTAAAAGACTTTTAGCAGCCGGTTCTGACAGGAAACTGCATATTTGGCGCATAGCTACAGGGCTGCATGTAACACTAAGAAATACTACTGAAATATTTTTTTATATTTAAAAGAAATTATTTGAAGTTGCGTTATGCAAATGCTTAAAGATTTCATTAATATTTTTGAAATATAAATATAATATTTATTAAGCTTTTATTTTGTTTTTGTTGAAACTTTTCTAAAATTCACTGCAGAAGTGGCAACACAAAAATTTGTTACGCGCTTCACAAAACCGGCAACGCTATGCATATCAGCTGTTTTGATGTTTTACACAATGCGGTTGCATGAATAAAAAAAACTGCAAATTGTTTGACATTAAGTGAATAATATTAAGCCGTAAGTTATAAGTGAAATTTGTGCTCCAACAGAAACTTCTTACAGTCATAATGGATATCGACAATACTCTACTGCTGCCGAACAGCGAGCACAAATCTGACATAAAGACTCCATTTCTAATTGGTGTGGCTGGTGGAACTGCCAGTGGAAAAGTGAGTATAGCTAAGGAGCTGATAAACGCACGCAAATCTCCTTTATTTCCAGTTATATAGAAGTGCCTTTAAAGTATTGTGAAATAAATTGCTTATATATTTATACGCATAAGTTGGCGTTATAAGCATTTATATGCTCATATGTAAATATGTATTTGATAAGCGGCAAAAAAATTAAAGGGAATTTCTAGGAAGTACAATTGTTCCAAGCATTTAGGGTTTGGAAATTTGTTTGTTTTAAATCTTATATTACACTTCACAAGTTTGGGCATTTCTGTTGAAATGAAATGTTTATATTTTAATTGTTTACTTGCAGTCGACAGTATGCAAAAAAATCATGATACAACTCGGCCAAGCCGACATGGATCAAGCGCAACGACAAGTAAAGTATTTATACAACCATATGGTGCTTCTGATTTATGTTATTTTAATATTTTTTTTTTCATTGTTTCGTTTACGTAGGTTGTCTCCATAAGTCAAGACAGCTTCTATCGTGAGCTAACGCCCGCTGAGAAAGCCAAAGCGAAGAAGGGCCTCTTCAATTTCGATCATCCTGATGCATTCAATGAAAATTTAATGTATGATACGTTGCAGGAAATATTGAAGGGCAGAATAGTCAAAGTCCCCTGCTATGATTATCGCTCAAATTCGCTGTAAGTTTTCGCTTTTTTATTGCTCTTTTATTTTACTAAATATTTGTTATCTCTATGGCAGTGATCATGAAAATAAGCTTACTATATACCCGGCTGATGTGGTATTATTCGAGGGCATACTCGTATTTTATTTTCCTAAAATACGCGACCTCTTTCACATGAAACTCTTCGTTGATACGGATTCTGATACGCGTTTGGCGCGCCGAGGTAACACTCCTGCATAGATTACTAAAAATTAAAGCTTATCATAATATTTATATATAATATGTTTTGTGTATACAACTTTTTAGTGCCGCGTGATATCAATGAGCGTGGGCGTGATTTGGACGCAGTGCTGACTCAGTATATGACATTCGTCAAGCCTGCCTTTGAGGAGTTTTGCTCACCGGTAAGTAGTTTCTGGAAGCGCGTTCATTGACACGCAAAAATATGTATGCAGTTAATTTAATTTTTTTAATTCCTATAATTTTCATTTTTGTAGACTAAAAAATTCGCAGATGTTATAATACCGCGCGGTGCTGATAACACGGGTAAGTAATGTTTTATATTGTCTCGTTTTGTTGTTGTTGTTTTCGTTTTAAATTATTTTCTTATTTTCTTATTTTTGCCATTTCTATTTATGTGACAATTGATAACACTCAGACTATGTACATATATATACATATGTATGTAAATGTAGCATTTAGTTGCGCTTCTTCGGTTGTTACTATGTTACTCCATAAAACGACTAAAAGATTATGTAGTTTGTTATTATGCTAATTTTAACCTATTTCTTAAAGGCTTTTATTAATATATTGCAAAAACAACATACACACTACAATTATACCAGGTTATCAACCAAAAAACAAAGTAAAAAAATAATTTATTTTTAAATTGATTGTTGTTGTATACGTATTTTTTTTAATCTTTTGAAATTGCACTAAGCAAAAAGAAAGCTGTTATTGTAAAAAGAAAAAAAAACATGTTTAGTGCTTGATTTCCAGTTTTCCGTTTTTTTGTTACTTGTTATATTTCTTACAGTTGCCATTGATCTCATTGTACATCATATCGGAGAAATTCTTAGACCCGGCGGCAGCACTAACAACCTAAATGCCTACTCGTCAGTGCACACAGCAATAAATAATACAGCTGACGGCATGGTGCGCGAACACTAGAATTAAATAGACAAACAATTAGGCAAACCAAAATAAACACAAATACATACATACATTTGTATACCTAATAATAAGATAGGATCAAAACGATTGGCAAATTAATTAGACGAGCAAATATTTACATACGAACACACATACATGCATACATACAGGCGCACAAGTTTCCATGTGTCGCGTTGTATAAACTCGAGAGTGTGCTAAGCACACTGTCTGCAACTTTGAAGTTGAAAAAAGAAAAAATTGCCGCACAATATAAAAAAAAAGTCTGCAAATTAATTAAACACTGCGCTGTCTTTCTTTTTATAGTTTTTCATAGCATTAAGCATAACAGTAGCTCTTGGCAAAATATTTGTGAGCGTGTTAATTTCGCAGAAAATTAAATTAATTAAAATTTGTTGTGTATTTTGTGAAAATTTTCAGACTTAATTTTTTTTAATAAAATAACAAAATTTAAAAAATTCAAATTAGCAAAAATTAAATTTAGCAGTTTTTAACAAAATTAAAATTCGCAAATTTTGTTAAATTGAATTCTGTTAATATTTCGTTAATTAATATTTAATTAATTAAATAATAAATACTTAAATGTAAGAATTTATTACTTGATTAAATCTTAATTTAATTAATAAAATTAAATTTTTTGATTTAATAAATTTAGCAAAATTTACTAATTTTAGGTTTGTTAATTAAGTAGTAAATACTTAATTTATACTTACTTTAAATACTTAATTTATTACTTAATTAACAAAACGCAAATTAGTAAATTTTGTTAAACTTATTATTTTTTTAGAAAAATAATTTTAATTTTGTTAATTAAATTAAGATTTAATTAAGTAATAAACTATTAATATTAAGTATTTTTTACTTAATTAATTAAATTTTAATTTAATTAACGTAATTTTAACAAAATTAAATTTAGCAAAATTTACGAATTTTAATTTAAGTAATAAATTAAGTGCCAATTGAGTATTTTTTATTTAATCAATTAAATTTTTATTTGGTAAATTTAGCTAAATTTAATTTTGAAAAATTTTGTTGATTTTAGTTTTATCAAATAAGTAATAAATATTTAAAATGAAAAATTTCTAACAAATTAAATTTAGCAAAATAATTTTAATTTTGTTAATTAAGTAATAAATAATTAAAATTAAAATACTTCTAAATTTGCTAATATTAACTTTGTCAAAAACTATTAAATTTAATGTTTGCTAATTTTAAATTTTTACTTTTTATTACTTAATTAATAAATTTAAAATTAAAATTTTGCAAAATTTTCTAATTTAATTTTGTTAAAATCTTTTGATTTAACTTTGTTCATTTTAATTCTGTGAATTAAGTTATATACAATAAATTGTTCAAAAACTGGATTGTAAATATTTTTAATCAAACATTTTTGATAAAAATTTAGTTTTTCAAATAAAAACCTTGAATTAAAAATAAAATTTTCAAATTCGATTTAATTCCAACATCTTGGATTAAAGATCACATTTTAATTTTTTTAATAAACTTTTTAATTAAATTTCAAATTTTTAATTAAATTTTTAATTTTTAATTTAGGTTTTCATTTTTTAATTCCAACATCTTGGAAAAATTTTTACTTCCCAATTTTTAAATTACATTGGAACTAAAAATTTAAAATTTAATTAAAATTTGAACCATCACACTTTAAAAAAATCATGCATTTTTATTAAAGATTTTTAGAAATAAAAGCGCTCTTAAATCGTTTTGCCATTCATTAACCCAAATAAACACACGTACTCTCTAAGATAACCCTATGTTTTAACCATTTTAAGCGTATTTTAACAAACTTACTTTTCAAAGCATTTAAAACTAACTTAAATGTACTATTTTTTTTATATGGTAAACATTATAACAATATATCAATATAATGCTTTCAAATGATGAAAATATTAAAAAAAAGTTTTAATAATTATTTTCTTAAAAATATGCTTCAAAATTATCTCGACATATTTTCTCTTAAATATACTTTCAATGTTATATTCTCGAACTTTTTGCACTTTGTAGGCGCAGTATCGATATTTTTATAGATTTTTCCTATATACCAATATCTCTGAATTTACCTACTGAGTTATCATACATATCTGAGGGATGTATAAACTACTAATATCTACTTTAAAAATACATACATATATATTAACATTATATGTGGAAAAAGCTTTTTTCACTTTTTCAATATTTTATTGCTATAACTGTAAACCTAAAATTCAAAAAGAGCTTAGAATTGCACTCCACAATTTTAGTTCCGCTTCAATAAAGTATTTATGTAGTATTAAAATGCAATTTATCTAGTTAATTCTTATATGGTCCTATAACATTTTTGAACTTCTGGGGTAGTAGATAATAATTTGGCTATAAAAGATTTATGCGAAAAATGCGGCTTCTTTTTTGCGGGAGAAATTTAAGCGTGTGACCACACTCTTTGTTCTAAAATTTAAGTTTCGTCGATGATTTTCCAAATAATTTTTCAGAAGAGGTTCAAACGAAATGTTACAGTCCTCTTCATTGAAGTAAAATTTTTAATTTCTTAAAATTAAAAAAAAAAATATTTATTTATATTAATTAATTTAATTTATTTCGAAAAAAAATTGGAATACTATTTCAATAAAACCACAAGTAATGATTACTTTTTTCTCAACTAACTTCAGAAAATTATTAAATGATTAATTAGTAAAGCTGATAACTTATACATATTTTTAGTATGAAAAATAAATTTGAAAAAAATTGTTGTATACATTCAAAACATTTTTAAATATCCTAATTATCATTTTTTTAAATCGCAAGTGTTTTTATTTTTTTATAAAAACTAAAATTGTTTTTATATTTTTTATAAAAAAAATGTTTTTAAGTTTTTTTTTTTAAGTTTTTTAAAAAAACTGTTTTTAAACTTTTTTTATAAAAAACCTTAATTTTTTTATATTTTTTACTAAAATTTGAAAAATTATTTATTTTATTTTATTTATGAAACAAAAAAAAACTATTTTTTTTTTTATTTATGAAAAAAAACTAAATTTTAAAAAAAAATAATTATTATAGTTTCCTTTTCATAAAAATATTTTTAGTGTTTTATTAGAATATACACAAAACTAAAGATTTTTTTTGTATAAAAGAATGTTAGAGTTAGAGAGAGAAAATATAAATTTTTTTTTTTTGTTTTAATTAAATTTTTTTTATAGTTTTTAAGGAAATAATCAAAAATACTTATATGTTCTCTCTCTCTAACTTTAACATTGTTTTACAGAAAAATGTTAGAATTTGTGTACATATTTTAATGAAATGAAACTTAACTGTTTTTTGTATGTTTTTATAAAAAAATATTAAATCGTTTTGTGTTTTTGTACCAAAAGAAATAATAATTATAGTTTCTTTTGAATAACAAATATTTTTTTTATTTTCTTATTAAAACAGTAAAAAATATTTTTACATACATATATTTTTGTGTATAAAAAAATTAAAATTGCTTATATGCTTTTTATTGTTGTTTTTTTTAATAAAATAATTTATTATGGTTGTGTATTAATAAGAATGTTTTTATATAATTATTATTAAAATTTTTAAAAATTAAAAATGTTTTTTATGGCTTTCTAGAAAACCAGAATCTTTTTATGTTTTTTTTTTTTTTGAATAAAAATAATTTATTATGATTGTGTATTAAGAAGAATGTTTTTATATATTTTCTATTAAAATTTTAAAAAATTAAAAATGTTTTTTTTATGGCTTTCTAGAAAACCAGAATCGAGGGCTTCATAATTTTTCGAATTTCAAAATATTATTTTTTTTTTAAGCGAAAGTAAAATAGAGAAACAAATTTGTATTCTGTCTAAAATCAAAAGCAATTATAACTTGTTTTGTGGTTTTTAATAATAATTCACTAGAACATTGAAGCCCGTTTCCTGAACTTTTACTGAAACATTATAATTGAAGCTATAAAAAATATTTTACTTTGCTAAACAATGCAATAAAGCGGAAAGTTGTGGTTAATTGTTATTTTTGTATAAATAAAATAAATTCAAAAACATTTTTCATCGTTAATTTTCTCAAGCTTCTATTTAAGGCTGTTGCTCAGCATTTTGCCTAAACTAATTAAAGCATTCGAAATAACGGGAAAAACTCATTTCTGCTAAAATCATTTTTTTTTATTGAATGTTTATAATTTGTTTAATTTATGAATAAAAATGAAAAAAAAATATTTTTTAATTTAAAAATTTATTTTAAAAATTCATTTTTTTTAAAAACGTTATTTTGAGGTTAGGTTGTGCTACGAAACGAATGGGCAAATACCTGCTTTGCGTTGAGAAAAATCGTTTTGTTTGTGTATACACATTCATAATTAGGAATTTACTTTTGCTGTAAAACATTCCCAAAGTGACCATTTGCCTGACAGTCGGCTCCTTGTAAACAAAACAACGGAAAAGAAACACCTGAGAGTAAAGAAACAGTTCCTAAAACTACAACAAAACCATGCTTAAGCATTACCGAAAATAAGTGTTGACGTGGCAACCATTAGTTGGTTATCAAACTCGCTTAACTGATCCCAATCGGTTATGGTAAGCTAGGTTGGATCAGTCACCAGTTGACTCATTAATATATAATTCTTTTTTATAAAACTTAGTCCATTTATAAATTTTAAATTTCATGTCAATGTAAAATTTGTTTTATTTTTTTTTCAATTTTGTTTTTAAAATTTTTTTATCTTATTTTTCTTGTGGTGTATATTTTTATACATGAAAAAATATCTTATTATAAAAAACATTATTCCCTGCATAAATTTTATATTTTTTTAAATTTTTTTTCAGACGTAATTCTTTATAAATATTTGAAATGTTTGACTATGTATTCCTAAATCATATTTTACCGTTTGTAATTTTGTTTATTTCTTAATTTTTTTAATATTAAATTTGTTTTTAATTATTCTCAAAATTTTTTTCTTTTTTTAACTTAAATTCGTATTTTTATTTTTTTTTTGTATTTTATATATATTTTTTACGCATTCTCAATGATTTTTTCTTAATTTATCCCCTTTTTTCATATTTTTTAATTACTCTCAAAGATTTTTCTTTTTTTTCTTAGAAATGTTTGACTATGTATTCCTATTTTTTTCCGTTTGTATCTTTGTTTATTTCTTAACTTTTTTAATATTAAATTTTGTTTTAATTATTCTCAATTTTTTTTTCTTTTTTTTTAAACTTAAATTCGTATTATTATTATTTTTTTGTGTTTTTTATATATTTTTTACGCATTCTCAATGATTTTTCCTTAATTTATCCCCTTTTTTGTATATTTTTTTAATTACTCTCAAAGATTTTTCCTTTTTTTTTTCTTAGATTCTTTTGTTATTTAAATTTTTTTATATTTTTTTTTTTAGTATTCTGAAAGACCTTTTCGCATCATCAGCTTTTTGTTCTTTATAAGACTAAACCCCCTTTTTTTAAATTTACCGCCATTCAGCTAGCCAGCATTTAAAAAAGTAAATTTTAATGAAGTAACTAATTTATTTTTTAATTGTAGAGAACAGAAAATAACTATAAGTAGTTTGATAATAAGTAAAATAAACAAAATTGTATTATATATTAACACAAATTGTTGAAAAAAACTAGTGTTCACCCATAACAGACATATTTTAAGAAAGCTACGCGGTCTCCATAAAATCCTTTGCGAGGTAAGTCAACCGTTTCTACAAAGTATGTATGTGTTTATAGCTCATTCAAAATTTTATTTTCTTAGCTTTTTCGTAAAAACAAAAAAAAAACTTAAAAACGTTTACTACTAACTACTTAACATACAAAAAAATAGTACACACATATTAAATATGCATAACACTTACATTTGTCTACCCGAATTCTCTTGCAGTGGCCATTGATCTGATTGTCCAGCACATAGCCGACTTTCTCAACAATCGTTCGCGTTACGGCTCGTCAACCAGCATCTCAACGAATTGCACGAACGTGGACCATGAGCATGGCAATTTCAACGGTATTGGATTTAGAGGTACTGCTACTGCTGCCAGTGGCGGCGGAGGTAGGCCGGCTACTGCCGATTGCACTGTGCGCTTAATACCGCCCCCACGTACTAACAACAACAAGCACACGAAAGTAAATAATGCTGTGTCCTATATAAGACCGCATTAATGCCGTTGCATATAGTTTTAACAAAAACAAAAACATTATTAACCAAAGTACGCTGCTGGCTACTAAAGAAGACAATGTGATAACAATTTTGCTTGAATTCTGCTCATTAACAAATCCAATCGATACTTTGTTGCTTTTAAAGCGAAAAAAATATTTGTTGTAAATTAATATGCACATACATATGTTTGTATAATCACACATATATTAATTATGTATAAATATTAATTATCTACATATATTAAATTATGTATAAAGTTACTTTATCAATTACAAAATATATTTATAAGCACGAAAATATATAATATTTAAATGTTTTAAAATACGCACGCTTTTGTTCAATCCACTGCATAAACAAAAACAAAAAATAATTATTATTATTATACATTTCAATATACTTATTATATTATATGTATATACATTATATTATAGTATGCGCAATTGTATTTTTTAGTGGAAAAAATATTTTAGAATTTTCTTCATGTTCTTCGCAAAAACCATACATTTATGCACTGATTTTTAAACACTTTTCGTAGTCAAAGATACCAGTTTTATATTCGTCAACGATTTTCTACAAAATGAATTTATTATATTTTTTAAAATTAAAGTTAGAAACTTCTGTTTACTAAATTGAAATTCTAAATATTTTTTAATTTTAGTTTAGGAAGCTGTAAAAACTTTACAGCATACAATTTTTATCGAAATGTTCCTTACAAGAATAATATACAATTTTTTATTAACTAAAGTTGTAAGCAAAAATTTTCAAAACCTTTTTTTGTTTTAAATTTTTTCTTTGAAATATTTTAACCAATATACATTTTATTTTTTAAATAATATTTTTTTAAATAACTAAAGTAATAAGCAAATTTTTTAATCAAAATGTTACTTTTATATTTTCTTCGGAAACAAAATCTTTTTTTTTTTTTTTCAATTTTCTTTACAATATTTTAACTAATCTACATTTTGCTTTTTAAATATTATTTTTTCTATTCATAAGTTATAAATAAATTTTTAAACAAAATGTTATTTTTTCTATATTTTCTGCGGAAACAAAAACATATTTTGTGTTTCACATTTTTTTTGTTTGGAATTTCTTAACTAACATATATTTTATTTTTTAAATATTATTTTTCTATTAACTTAAGTTTATGCAACATTTTTAATCAAAAATATATATTTTTGATATATTATTCGAAAAGTTTTATCTAATATATAAATTTTAAAATATAAATATTATTTTCTCTTTCCGTTTTTACCAACATTTTTAAATTTATTTTAAATATTTTAATCATAATATGTATTTTATATATTTAAGTGTATTTTTCAATTATCTAATGACACAGTTTTATTATTTTTTTTTTTAAATAAACATATTTTTTTCAGTTTCATAGCAATAAGTTAAAGTTATTTCAGAAAGTTTAGCCGTTATGTACAATTTTTTTTGATCGTAAGTAGGGTTTAGAGTGACTTCGCACCATATAGCGAACTTCCTCCTACGTGAATGGCGGAGCCGGAGCGTCCGCGTCCATATCCTTTTTTTATTGCGCAGTAAAAACCCCCGCAATTTGTTGCCAGTTTTCGCTACCAGCTATCTCTTTTCTATTAGATTTTCCGTGTTTAATTGTCTCAGCTTGTATTCCAATGTTTTTTTGTGCTTCTTTCCATCGATGGCACTTAAAAAAGGTATGGTTTGCCTCAACGAGTGATTCATCTCATGCAGCATTTTCTGTTTTTCCCATATTGTACAGGTATTTACGGAAATAACTGTGACCGAAGAGCGTCTGCATTAGGTAGCAGTTCGCCTAGTGTACCACACCTCCTTATCTTTGATCAATTTGGCGGTCCATCTTCCTTTGCGCTCTCTTATCTACTGATCTTGTCAGAGTTCAAGTGTTTGCTTTCTCGCCTATTGTCTTGACATGTGTGTTTCTATTCCGTCTTTCTTCCATATCCAGACTTTTATTCTCTCCTTTGCGAGTAGATCTATTAGTATAAAGCCGCTTATAACTAGCAAAGCTGATTCGGATACGTTGCGGTACGCCAAGGCGATTCTCAGGGTCTCTACACCTTAGCGAGAACTTTGCATCTAAGTTCCCCGTTCAATGTATCAGCCTATATTTCGCTGCCATAAAATAGCACTGACTGTGTTGTGTCTCCTTCTACTTGTGAGCGACTTTCAGCCGTGCTCATTTTCTCTAAAGTAAAAGGTCTCTTGCGAATACTCTGGTGGATCTCTTTCCAGATAGTGGGTTGGGAAGCAGCACCTAACTCGGGTGGACTGTTTCGCCCATCTTGATGCTAGAGGGCTTTTATCTGTGCCCAGAAGATAGGATATACATATATTCGTGATCGCTACCTGTGTAGTCTTCCAGCTGCCATTGCAAGGGTTTTGCAGCCCCTTGAATTTGTTGTCGGTGTGTTCCATTCCATGGCCTTGGCGTTTAAATCTCAATTGTTCCGCATCTGCTATGGCATCGAGCTTTATTTGGAAGTCTGTCATAGGATCAGGTAACAGCTAATTACCATTATACTTTCATTGCACCTTTCAGACCCTGGAATATAGACTGCGCTTCTGTTCCACGCAGGTGGAATTTTGTGGTCTTTCAGCTTTTGGTCGGTTTCGTCGCATCATATGCATTCCTTGGTCTTTTTCTGTCGGCACTTTGGCATTCCCATTGCCAAATGACCGAATTTGAAATATCTGTAGCATTTTTTAACTTACTTCATGATCTTCATTCCGCTGCCCTACACACTATTTTTAAGCGGCCTTCTTCTAGTAATTGCTGTGCGTATTTTCTCGCGGGTATTTGGAGCGTTGGTCTTCACTGTTATTTTCTCGTCTGCTTCCTCTAAAAGCCGGTTTACGGAGGTTATAACTTCTGATGCGGTGGTTAAGGGGTCGAGATCTTGGATCTCTATTATCTTTCTGTTTTAACTCGCTTACATACTCTATAGCGCGTTTGGGAAAAGCTGTCACTGGTATTGAGACATCAGCATGTTCATTGTATGCGTCTGAGGATAGGTTCGTGAGTCTTGTATCCCTTTCTGTCTTTATCCAATTTCAGCGCTGGCTGCCGATAGTATCAAAGTGCTCGTCTAGCTTTGATACCCCAGTTTTTACTTCGTTATATATAATTGATTTAAAGCTTTCTTTATATTTTTTCATAATTAAAAAAGTGGTTTCACATTCAATAAAATATTTAATCTTAATTCCTCCGAACTTCAAAAATTGTTTATGTTTGTTTTAAGCTTATTATAGTAAAAATTAAATTTAAGTATAAATCAAAACTATTATAAAACCTTATGAAATTTGAGTTATTAGTTTTGGTATATGAATGTATCCAAAATTGTTATAACTTTATTAATTTAATATTTTTTTCGCTTTTATATAAAAGATTTTATAACTTTTTTGCCACTTAAATTCTATCTTTTAATTTTTATTGTTTACATCAAAGGAAAATAATTTTTTTACTTTTGCTAATCAATTAATAGATTGTTAATTTCCATTGAAAAAAAAAACAAACAAAAACAAAACAGACTTAATCTTAACCTTTCTTCATGATCTTAATCAAAATATTGTTTTGAAAGTACTGCCTTTTAATGGAAAATATTTCTTCCACATTCTAACCTCAAAATTTTATTATTTCGAAATTTCTCATAATTTTCTCGCATCCTCAAAGCTGATTGTAAAAGACGTATAGTTTAGTATGAAAAATATATTTCTGGAAATTATGTTAAAATAATAATTTTTTAGAAAAAAAATTTCAGAAAAAAATAATTATATTTTTGAAAAAAAAAATGCAAAAAATGATCGTATCTTTAACGCTGATTGTAAAAAGCGTATAGTATAATATGGGAAATTTAATTTTTGAAATAATGTGAAAACAATAAATAACGATATTTTCAAAAAAAAAAAACATATTTAAAAAATATTTAATTTTTGGAATAATAAAAAAAAAATATTATATTTTCGAAAATTTAATAAACATTTTTTTTTGAAAAATAATGAAAACAACTTTTTTTTTGAAAAATCATGAAAAAAATTATATATATGAAAAGTAATGACAAAATATATTTTTTTGAAAAATAATGACAAAAATAAAAAAGAAAATTATTAAAAATAAAAAAGAAAATTATTTTTTGAAAATATGAAATAATTTTTTTGAAATATAATGAAAACAAAATTTTAAAAACAATTTAAAAATTATATTTTTAAAAATAATGAAAATAAAATTTTGAAAATAATAATTTATTAAAAATATTGTTCGAAAAATAATTAAAAAAAGATAACTATTTGTTTGAAAAATATTTTTTTTAAATGATGAAAAAATTGTATACATATTTGAAAAATAATGAAAAAACAAATTTTGAAAAATAATTTAAAAAATTATATTTTTGAAAAATAATGAAAACAAAATTTTGAAAAATAATTTTTAAAAAATATTTTGCTTTTTGAAATATTTTTTTTGCAATTATAATATTTTTAAATTTTATTTAAAACTGTTTTCTGTCTACACAATATTCTTACTATAATGTTCACTTAAATGTCTTTACATATCATGAATATTATCTTTGCAACACTAATCATAAACAAATTAAATTTCAAATTATACAATAGATTGTTAAGAGTAAGTTTAAAATAAATATTTGTGGCAAGAAAACATAAGTTGAGAATGATTTTGCACTAAAAATTTTATTTTAAAATTTTTTTTTAATTGAAATGATTTTCTTTTTGCACTTTTGCTTCTTTATGTTTTAACAAACAATTTTTATTTTTGAGTTCAATCCATGATTTTATTTTGCTAATATAATTTCTTGTTAAAGCAGCTAGCCTTTAAGATATGTATTCATGTAACGGTAAATTTTTGACAAAACAACATACAGTTGAACTTCAATAACTCGAACTCTTGAATTGACAATATACATACATAAGTCAAATTTCATACAAATTTTCATCCTCAACTCGAAATTTTTTTGAGTATGATGCGAGTTAGGGAAGTTAAACTGTATTTGCCTTAAGTAATTTTTTCATTGAGTACAAAAAATGTGTCTTTCTTCAAGTCACCATAAAACAAATTTGTGCAGAAGTTGTTGAAAATTACAGCTCGCAACGAAAAAAAGACATAAGTCAATTTAAGTTGTTTTGTCAAAATACCACATTTTCGAAATTTAAATTTTTTTTATAAATAAGTGTCTTCTAATTATTGTTACATATTATTTCTCATATTTCTCGTGCTGTGAAAAAAGATCCCGATTCATTCATGGCTATACGCCGTTATTCGTCGCTCTGCAACGAACTCAACATGAAGGATAATGTCTACTTCGGCAAGCATCAGAATATGACGCACCATTAGCAGAGTACGATCTGACTAAGGCAAAGTTAAAAGAGGCGATGATTAAGTTTACAAAAAATAAAAGTAATGCTAAAAAAAATTAAAATTATATATGTACACGTGTATATACATATGTATGTATATATTTATGAAAAGTTGCATTCGTTTATTTGAATTTTCGATTGTAGTTATAGAAATGTAATAAATCCATATTTTAATACAAAAAATCGATACATTTCCTTATTGTGTTTTGCATTTGTACATTGCATTCAATTTGGCGATGTCACCTTTGGAGAAACCGATCCGTTGGCCCATCAAGCTCGAATCACTCGTTTGTTTCTGGAAAAAAAACGCTTTACTGTCTAAATATTCTGTTTCATGTGTTATTTATTATAATTTTCTGTAGATTTGAGAATTAATCAGACGATTTTTACGAAATAAATCTCGAACTGCATTTAAGAATACCCACCAAAGACATATTTGGGGAAATTTCGCAATGAGGGTAAATTTCTCGTTTAATTACCAACTCTACATTATTATTTCTGGATACTGCAGCCCAATTAGATTGCACAAGACCTTGAATATTTGAGAAACTTGAAAGCGCGGTTACCCTTGTAACAGTCTCTCTTCGACCTCTTCGCATTCATTGACACTTTGTGGTAGGAAAGCTACTTCGAAAAATCACTCAACTATTGACTCGTAATATTAAATAAATTCAATTATTGAAAAGCCATCCCGACTACATTTAGCATAGTAAGCTACCACTCAATAACTCACGCCAAAGTTCCGGAACTGCACTAGTACTTGGCGAAAAATAATTCCGACGTTTTAATTATCAAGCTCAGATTGGTTGATTAGAATGGACTAGACCCTAACACAAACATTTTTAGAAATACAGATTTATGGAAATTATGAGTTATTTTGAAAACAGGCGACTATTATTCGATACTGATGACGGAACTAAGAGCTACTCTATTTCGAGTGGAGTATCGCAAGGCTCGGTTCTAGGTCCCCTTCTATGGAACCTAACGTATGATAGAGTACTAAGGAAACACTAAACAAAAACCGTTAAATTAATTGCATACGCAGACGACTGGCAGTGGCTAAACAACTCGATGATCTCCGGAGCAAATGCAATGAGTGCATAAACTGTCCGCGCCAATGGTTCTCCTTAATGAGTTTAGAACTGGCTAAGTAAAAGACAGAAGTCTTGCACATAAGTACTAGAAAAGTGGCGGACAGTATATCTCTCACCATAAAAGAGTGTAGAGCCACAACTAAAGTACATATCTGGGAGCAATAATAGCCTAAAGTCTCAAATTTAAGGATCACCTAGAATACACTGCGAGTGAAACGAATAAAATCCTAAACGCCTTATCAAGAATGATGGCAAATAAAGCTATGTGCGTTCCAGCCGGCGACTTTTACTCGCATAGGAAAAGAGATCGGTTGTGTTGTATGCAGCTTCAATAGGGATACAGTCGCTAGGCATAATGATACATATGTATATGTCCAACAAATAAGCACTAAGAGTTATCAGTGCTGAAGTTATAGCCAGTATGATGCCCCTTGACATCCAGTATGACGAATACGAGCGGATATGCAAGTTAGGAGCCAAAAGAGAAGATAGAGTCAAAAATTTAACACCTCACTCAACGGACGGTGGACCCACAGATTAATACGGTACACTCATGTGTCAGTCCACTGATAACCGGAAAGTTGTCAGCAAAGCGGCAGCTTTGATCATGACAAAACTGAGACATATAAAGCAGAGTAGGCGTCCGTCAATCCGTGGAGACTTAAATGCCATTAAGGTCGTTCTCTTCACTTTAACAGGCAAGGAAGTAAGAAATACTGGAAACTGTGAGTTGCAGTGTTGACTTATCACTTTATAAGCGCTATTTTGATGGCTTAAAAACGTCAACGGAGGACGTTCTGAAGAAGAGAAATAATAAAACCCTATCTAAGCACCACGCTCAATAATCCTTGCACACTTTAAGTCTTTATCCAAATAAAATTCTGTACATAGAACGTAGTAGTTGTCCAAAACTCCGCAAGAACCTTATTTTCCAAACATAATTACGTCAACTTACCAATACCTCAATAGTTGGCTGGCCATTCTTCGAGAAACTTCTCTTCGAGTAATGCATAACACTTGCATAATCATATGGTACACCATAACTGTATAGCTCCGACGGAGAAGCCTTATCAAAATTGAATAACATGCCATTCTTAACATTCTGACGCAGCACCCGTATATAGCTATCGCGTTCGTGTCGATTGTGCTCATGTACGAAGCCGAGTGCGTGCATCAATTCATGCAGCGGTGTGCCGGGTTTACGGAAGCAAGAAACAGGCTGCAAATTCACAACCTGCTTGCCACCCAACCGTCCCACACTTCCCCAACAGCCGGTACTATCGCCTGTGATTACAACATAATCGCGCTCATTGGAGCGTGGTTTGAAGCGTATGCACGTTTTGTTGTGATACTCCTGGAAGGCATTGTCAATCACCGCCAATTCTTGCTGACTGAAACGCCCCTTTATCTCATAGGGTACAATGCCTCTCGGCCAACGTGCACTATATGCTGTGAGACCATTGCGGTATATGAGTTTTTGGCCATGCGGTATGAGCAGGTCCCCCTCTAGGTAGGGACCGAGTTCCTCTGGATTCAGCATTTCGTACGCTTCGAGATTGGAGAGCTTTTGACCAGCCGCCTTGTCGGGGTGGCCGTATATGCGTTCACCGAAACGTGTTAGATCAATTAGGCCCTGCTTGTCGATAAACGCAGTGGAGACATTTTGAACCGGTGTACCTTGCAGGTGTGTAGCGGAAAAAGTTAAAAGCACGACTACGTAAAATATAAACATGACTGCGGAAGAGCTGATCGTAAGCTTGACTAACATTTAGCTTGCTGGCTTGAGCTTTTATACTGGCGGAAGCCAACGCGCGGTTGATAAGAATGTCGCGGCCTTTCTAGTGGCTCACTGTGGCCTTTAGCAAAAAACCGTTATAATCATAAATTTTCAGGAACATTAAACCACCTTATTAACATGGGAATTACTCTAAAAATAATCTACTATATAGCATTGGAATTATAAGTAGGAAGAGTTTATGCATTGCCATACTTTAGGAAAGTTGAGTTCTAACAGGTATAATGTGATTATTCATTTGATGTTTCTAACAAAAAAAGTAAAAACTGCATGGTGATTAGACTATACGTAAAGCCATTTAAGGACTTTGGGGTTCACAAGCATTGCCTTATGATCAATTACACAGTGATACAAAAAAGAATGAAGTCAAAATACCTGGTTGTTATTTTACTTGTGGGTTTTATAGAGTAGCGCGAGAATTAAATTTTAGAATTTGCCAAACACTCCCAAAATCTCGACTTAAGCTTAAAACCCCGATTTTTCGTACTCTTGCGCACTATTAGCCCATATCTTAGCTATTGTACACGAAGACAGACGGAGTCGATTCGACGCCGTTCGCAGCAACTCGGACTGACGTTTGGAAGGACTGTTTTTTAAATTAAAAGCGTACAAAATATAGCTTGTGCAAGAACTGAAGCCGCTCGACCTTCCCAGCAACATCGCTTCACTCTATGGGCTATGGGAAAGCTCCAAGAAGATCAGGCGTTTCCGAGCCAAATTTTGTTTAGCGTGAGGTCCGTTTCTGGCACAATGGAAATGTAAAGTAGCAAAATTGCCGCATTTGTGATGAAGAGCAACCTAAAGAGGGTCAAGAGCTGCCATTTCATCGTGAAAAAAACAATTTTTTAGTGGGGTTTGTTGGTGAAAATCATCGGTCCATACTTCTTCAAAATTGATGCGGTCAATGGTGACCGTTATCACGACATGATAACCGACTATTTGTTGCCTGAAACTGAAACTACTGATCTCGGCGACATTTGGTTTCAACAAGACGGCGACACTTCCCACATATCGCATTAATTAATAAATTTATTGAGAGAACATTTCGGGGAGCAGATAATTTCACGTTTTGGGCCGGTCGATTGGCCTCATGATCGTGAGATTTCACAATGTTAGACTTTTTCCTGTGGGGATATGATAGTCTAAAGTCTGTGCGGGCTGTGCGGCGGCTTCGGTGCAGGTCTTGGAGAAAATCATCCCTCGTTTCATTCATCAGTTACCAGTCGAAAAGCTCGAACGAGTCATCGAAAATTGGACTCAACGGATGAATCATCTGAGACGTAGTTGCGGTCAACATTTGAAAAAGATAATCTTCAAAAACTAAATGTCAATGTTCTTTCGATTGATAAGAAACATTATTCATTAAATTTAAAGTTTCTGTATTTTTTTCTTTAAAAACGAAGTGAACCTTCTTTTCATCCTTTTATTTTCACGCACTATTTTATAAAAAACTAAATGAGTTCTCGCAAGCGGGTCTGGGGTTGAACCTAGAGAAAACGGATAGGCTTGTGTTCACAAGAAATTCCTCTATAGAGCTTCTCTTCTATAAATAAGACACAGCTTTCTCTCAAGAACCGCACCAAGTACCTTAGGGTAGTCTTGGACAGCCAACTATTGTGGAAGTACAACGTGGAAGAAAGAGTGAGCAAAGCCAGTATGCGTGTAGGCAGATGCTCGGTACAACCTGGGAACTCTCTCTCTCTCTCTCATGCAATGGTACCACACATCTATGGGTAGACCAACTCTGCTCTACGGTGCAGTAGTATGGTGGACAGGCGTACGGAAATCCACTTTCCGGAAGCCAATGGAAATGGTTCAGAGGCTCTGGCTGTGCATAAAGGGAGCTTTAAGAACAACTCCAACGGCGGCATTTGAACTGATACTAACCACCTATAGATCTCTTCGCTGTAAACTGCGCACCAATCGGCGGAAAGAATACTGATTGCAGGAGAATTTACATATAGTACCTTCTGGCATAGCTCGGTGGGTAGTGACGTTTGGGCAAACTCCGACTACATGACCCCACTTTTAAACTGAGAAAGAAGGTTCAAAGTAAACATAGAAAAAGATGACTGGCGTAAAGGTAAGTTTGCTATGCGCAACACTCTAAACACCTAAGCAGATGGCTCGAAAATGGACGTTGAAGTTGGTGCGGGAGTATACTGTACAGAGTTATGTCTAGTGTTAGGAATTGCTGCCAAAAGTGATCCAAAACTGGACCTCTCAGCTGGAATTTATTTGAGTTTGCCAAGACGATCATACCAGACATATCGGTCAGTTGAGAGTTATTTTCATAAAATATCCTTAAACCAATTATTTTAGATTATTTTCGTCAATGTGCGCTCTATTTTAATGAAATCATGTTGACATGTTTCTTAAGCATACTGTGGCTTAGCGCTGAATATGAATGAACTCTATCTACACCTTGGCCTAAGTGAATCTATGATGTTTAACATAAGTTAATATAATTCAAAATTTTAATTTTTTCAATGAATTTAGCTTGCTTCTTTCAAAAGTCTTCATTAGTCGGGATTCCTCGCTTCATTTCGATTTTTCTTACAACAAACCGCGCCTGTAACACAACTAACGGTTAGTGTCAGCTTTAACTTTAATATTCCGATTTGAGTTTCACCATTTATTTCGCCACCACTGCACATCCGCCCCAACCAACTTGAATGCAGCAGTAAACAGCGACTTCCGTCGCGCGCAATCGATCAATCAACGCTAGCGCGGACACAAACCCTCAACTAACTACCATATCATACAGTTTGACAGTTGAAACACAATTAACTTAGCCAATTGTTTTTGCTCACATACCTGTTCAGCACACGCGCTCACCGCCGTCTTACCTGTATGCCGCGCTCATTTCCGCACGCTACCAGCAATGTGCGCGCACAATCGGTTTTTCCTTTCCAAACGTGTGCGGTGATTTCTTGCCGGCTAACCAACATTACCTGTGCTAACTTTTGCATTTGCTCTTAGCCACACACTAACCGGCCTACTAAGTTACTGGCTAACTAGCAGCTAGCATTGTTAACAAAGCGAAACTTTGTTCGTGTTATCTCGTTTCCGTGTGGCAGAACGTGAGCGCCCGATTGTGTGTGCGCGCCGAATGTTGGTAGCCAGTTTGCGCTAGCCGCTGGCTGAGTGCAGCGCGACAACCTGTAACTTCAGTTACGCTTTGATTCTCGAACCTGTCGGACGTTGTGAACAAAAGTGCTCGTAAGTGGATTTACTGGTTAGATTGTGGCGGTTAGTGCGCGTTTGTGTGTGTGGTAGTGTAGTGCAGTGTAGCGCCTTGTTGTTGTAGCAATGCCAGTGAGCACACATATTGCAAATGAAATGGCTACATAGCGCTTTGGGCCAGTGCGAATGAAATGGCCATAAACGAAAAGGTGTAAATTTAATAAATGGAAAAATGAAAGAATGAAAATTTTCACTTCAAGTTTCAATGAGAAAAGTAAACGCATAATTCAATAAGTGTTTGGGAAAAAGTAAATGCATAATTGCTAGTATTGGAAAAATAAATAAGCTGGTGTAGAACAGTGTTAAAAGATTCTGCAAAAGTGTTGAAGAATTGTTGGTAACGAAAAGTATTGCTTCGCGCAGCCCGGCAGTCCGTCATCGTTAACGAATTCGCTGGCACTTCTCTTGTTTTTGCTGCTGTTGTTGTGTTGTGAGGCGAAATAGGTTTTAAGACCAACTTAAAAAGCAATAGCAATAACAACAACACCACTGGCGCATAACAAAATTAAAACAACAACAATAATAAACCAGTTTACAGCGCCTGAATGCAATATTGCTTAGAAGTGTGTATGTATCTAGAATCTAGTATGTATGTATATGTACATATGTAATTATGTACAAATGTGTGTAAATATATAATGGTAATAAACAACAATAGTAAATATTGAATTTTCAACTTTTTTTTTCGTTGCCGTTCGTAAATTATATTGTGTTTTAGTGCATTTTTACATTTAATTTTTACTCGCTCAATTTTATAACGAGTAGGCTCATTCATCACTTTAGAAATGTGTGTTCTTCAAGACTGACTTTTGTGTAATGCTGTCGTAAGCGAAATAATGGAAGTTGAAAAATTAAAGCAAAATATAAAAATAATTAAATAAAAAACATAATAAAATTAAAATAAACAAAAAATTAAAATTAAAAATATAAAGTGAAAAAAAAATTAAAATAAAAATTTAAATAAAACACAAATTAAAATAAAGTTGAGAAATTAAAATAAACAACAAATTAAAATAAAATTACGAAAAAATAAATAAAAAATCCCAAAAAATTAAATGCAATAAATAACAAAAGAAATAAAATTTATAACAATAACACCTACAACCGTTATCAACGTAGCAATAGTAAACGTGAAACAGTTGCAAAATTTAACAACAATAACAACAAAGCGCAACATGCGCTTCAAACCGAGCAATACAGTTGCAGTAATTGGAATGCACACCGTTGCGTGCAGCAGCGCCGTCGACAGCAGCAGCGACAGCACTATGTCGACAACAACAAAAATCAACACAACAATGGCAACGGCAACGACAAGGGGGCAAAGGGCAAGTGACCAGCAACAAGGCTGCGCAAAATATGCGACACAGCGCGCTTGTGGTAGCAGCAGCGCGCAACGGAACTTCACTTGCGCAGCGGCTGCGAAAGCGCAAACGCCGCGAACGGAATCCGCATACCGCCTGACAGCATCCTTCACGCCCCGTTGCCTGTTACTCGCGTTGCTGCTTTGTTTCACACACGGTAAGTTGCTGAATGATGAAGTGTTTCAGGTGTTTGTGGTGCTTATGGGTTATGCAATTTGTGGCATTTATAATAGTACTTGAGCCGTGGTTCGTTCAAGTTTTTCCAAAACCAAATTTCGGCGAAAATATCAATTTTCACCAAGGTGGGTATAATTAAAGCCAATTTCCACGGAACTTTTATAATTAAGAATTTCTTCGTGGTTTTACTATAGGCTTTTTTTGGAGCCATATTTATCAATTAACTGTGGTTTCTTTTAAGACTCTTCTATAAGTAACTATAATGGGAAAAATCCACCTAGTATGGGAGTCAAGTATTATTTTCATGTCTTTCTGGTACAAGATTAGCAGAAAAAGTATTTTGAATTTTTGCGGGTTATGTGTTTTCGATTTTCGGTTGATTTGTTGCGCACTCATAACCGTTTCTCATACTGACAAGGTCCCCATTTTGAATGTTTAGTTAATTTCCGACAGCTTTTTTTAGACGCGTTTTGATTCAATTGTTAATTTTTTACCAAAACAGTGTCGCGTGGACATTGCCCAGAAGATATTGGACTTAGTGCACGACGACCCAGATCTGCTCCAGAGAGTCGTAGCGGGGACGAATCATGGGTTTATGGTTCAGATGTGGACACCAAGGCTCTATTATCCCAATGGAAGCTACTGAATAAGCCAAGATCGAAAAAAAGCGCGCAAAGTTAGGTCGCATGGGAAGATTTTGCTAACAGTTTACTTCGAATGCAGGGGCGTCGTGCATCATGCGTTCTTGCCAACAGGTCGTACGATCAACAAAGTATATTATCTGCAAGTTATGTGCAATTTGCGCGAAGAAATCCGCCTGAAATGCCCGGATTTGTGGAAAAACCACCGCATCGTTTCTTGTGATCGAATATTTGACTAAAAATAACACATTAATCGTACCGCAGAAACCATTTTTCCACAGACCTGCTCCTTATGATTTTTTTATTCCCTAAACAGAAGAGGCCCATTAAAAGACAAAGCTATTCATGAATAAATAAACACTTTCCTAAGAAATACAAAATTCACGATGCTTTTGAATCAACCCCGTATAAGATCTCACAGAAAATTAGGTATGCGTGATATGTTTCTAGGCTCAAACTACAAGTATTGTTGTACTTGTATTGTCCGAACCATGCTTCTAGTACCCTGAATTAATTTACCATTTGCCACAAAGTTTGTAAACCCAGAAGTAAAATACTAGTATGTATATATTTAAATTACCTGCCCGACGAGCTGAGTCGATTTTACTATATACGTCTGTCTGTCCGTCTCTATATATGTAAAGTTGTCTCTCAGTTTGTGAGCTATTGATCTGAAAATTTGCACATTCTTTTATAGAAAACTACTTTTTAGATTGAAAGTTCACAATTGCCCGACATACTTATGTAGGTCGATCGTATTTAAAACAAACGTTTTTAATGTAGGCTTAAAGTTTGAATTGAACTCAGGTCCTGCTAAATATCCTAATATATAGTACATATTTCAGTGAGGTTAGCTTCTGTAATGGTTGTCTCCCCATAAGTAAAGGCTTAGAACTTCTCCCTGGACTGCAACACGTAAGAATTTAACTAATCTAATTTCATTCTTAAAAGAGTACCGAATACCGAAGCCATAATGTTTTTAACTATTAATACAGTGTCTACGTTGATAGATTAAGCTCAAAGAACATAGCCTTAAAAATAAATGTTTTGCGACTTGTAAACTTCTTTCGGTATACATAAGTTTTTGCAAGGTAATATGATGTCCAAAAGGGTCAGAGATCCTAAGTGTGTAGCACTCGTAAAATGATGGTAGTCCATTTAAGAGCAGATCTGCGGAGATAGTATCAAATGTACTAACGTAAAGATTAGTAGGAATAGTGGTTGGAAGGTGAAAAAGTTTTGTAATACCTGCCTTTAAGCTCGCTATTACACATTTTATTTACCTTTGAAGGCCATTCCATTTATGGTGGTTGTCCAAGCTGATAAATTTATTGTTTTCGGTAAGCCGTGGTCAGTCACCTTATTGAGATATGAACTAACGAAATGTAGTCAAGCACCGAGCTCCTCCTTCATTGCAGGCGTCAGAAATTTTGTATTATCTCCTAACGCAGTTGGTTTGGCGCTTTTAATTTTGGTTAAAAATCGGGTTATGAGTCCTGCTGTTACCAAAACTAGGTATCGAACTCAAAATTCAACATATAGTGGTGAAATGCTTAAAAGAACACAGATAAAATGGCTTCCGTGTAGTACGGGGTCGTTCTCTTTCCCATTTAGTTTACCTTTTCAACCACTTCTCTTATTTCTGCAAACAATACGCTAAGCTGAGGTGTTTAATTGCGCCGACTAACCGCTTTTTGAGATATCCACTTACACTTGCTATGTGCAGAATTTTTCGCCCAGCCAGACGTCATTACATATTGTTGATTTTGCTTCATCCTTTGCTTTTGATTTGTTTATTTATTTGGCTTACGACCGCAGGTACATAAATTTATATGTATGCGCATAAATATGTATATATAAGTTCAATTACAAGCATTCGCATGCTAGACTCGTCTTGACGTGAGATCGTGTCTAGAAGTGGAACGTTCAGCGCTGCTGTCGAAGTGAAAGTGTTGTATTACCAAATGGTCTGTACGACGAGTAGGAATTTCTCTCGATTGGCGAGTTTTATTTCTGCTTTGTTTTTGCATGATCGGTAGCAAGTGAGGAAGAAGATCGACGGGCAGACGTTGCTACCCACCTATATGCTCCTTCTGTTTAGCACTTATTGTTGCTGAAGAAAAAGTTGTTTTAATTAAAGCATCCAAGTATGTCAAGTAGGCGAGTTGTGGAAATTGCTCATTTCCACTTGTGATAATGAGAGAGGAGCCTTTCACTTGTTGAGTTGTTATTACTATACACATATATTTGCTGCCAATTGTAGATATGTATGTTGGCAGCTATTCTTAGCTTGTTTTTGATGCTGATGCTGAAAGGAGATTTTCACTGAATGCAACTTTTTATGGCATATTCAGTTTACAACAGATACTTTCCAATGCGCTTAGCCATTTATGCCTACAATAGTGTTTCTGGTTTTCGCCAAACTTGGGTGGAGAAGATAGTAGAATAAAGCTGGTCTTTCAGTTGATTTATTATTTTGTGAGAGATGCGCAAATGTCTTCTCAAAGGAAACTAATAGTAAGGAGTTGTCGACCAGTGCTACTAACAATATATATTTGCGACTAACGGAAGGTCCAAGAACCTAAGGATTTTGACAAGATAAGTTGGAATTAGTACAGGTTTAACTTACTAGATTCTCGAGATCTTAGCTGTACCATAGTTACAGGTCTATACATAAGCTATAGAGCGTGCAGCAGAATTACTAGTTGGTGAGCTGAAAAGTTCGTAGACTGATACTTATATCGGACTATTAATATCAAATCCATATGATTTTTAATCACCCTTTACTTTTACAAGATACGTTTCCAAATCTAACAACTGTCGATCTTTTGACTTACGAGATATAGCACTTTGAGTCAAACACCTTGTGTTGGTTTACAAAAAATGGATCAAAAGGAATTTTGTGTGTTAAAAAATCACTGATTTTTGGGGAGAAAAATACTATTGGAGCCATGGTTGGAATTGATCAATACTATTTGGGCTATGCTCCAGAACTGTTGAAAAGTGGTTTGCTAAGTTTGAGCTAGGCGAAATGAACACCGAAGACGATGAAGGCAGTGGTTGCTCGAAAGAAGCTGTGACCGACGAAGATATCAAAAAGTTCCCAAAATTAATTTTGGATCCCCGTAAAGTTATGTTGCTCGAGATAGCAGACACTGACCATGTACATCATATAATTCATGAATATTTGAGTGTGAGAAAGCATCGTGCAAAGTAGATGCGGCGTGAGCTCACTTTCATCCAAAAATAACGACGAGTTGATGATTTGGAGCAGTGAGATGTTCAAGCGTAATAAAAGCGAGTTTTTGCATCGATATGCAACAATGGATGAAACATGGCTCCATAATTTTACTCCGTAGTCCAATCGACAGTCATCCCAGTGGACTACACTCGTTCAACCCGCTTCAATGCGTGGATAAATGCAACAGTGAGCTGGCAAGTTTATGACGTCTGCATTTTGAGATGCGCATGAAACAATTTTTATTGACTACCTTGAAAGAGGAAGGACCATCAATAGCGACTATAAAATACATAGCATTATTGGACCGTTTGCGGAATGAAATCGCAGAAAAACGGCTTCATTTGAAGAAAACAAAAGTGCTGTTTTGTCAAGACAGTGCACCGTGCCACAAATCGGTAAAAATGGTGACAAAGATCCATGAATAGGGTTTCGCATCCACAGTATTTTCCAGATCTGGTCCCCAGTGAGTATTTCCTGTCCTCAGACCTCAAGAGCATGCGCGCTGGAGAGAAATTAAGCAACAATGAACAAGTGATCGCCGAAATTAAGGATTATTTTTAAGCTTAAACTAACATAATCGAGAGCCCTGAAGATAACTAATAACTTTTCGATCAAATCTACCGAGATTGGATCAAATATGTTAAACGAAGGTGGTGCCCAAGTAGTAAAAACTTTGTAATACCTGCCTCCAATATCGTTATTACACCTTTTACTTTCTCTTTCTCTCTCCCCCGGAAAATATTGTTTGATCTCGTGAGACGAACTCATTGCATCATAAATTTCATAACTCAATTGCCCATTTGAAAAACGCAACTCTGCCCGTTACGTCAACAAAATTAGTTAACGGTACATATTTGCGGCTAATGACGGCCTTATCATTTACGCAGCTCACATATGGTACATACATACATACATACATATGTATGTATTTCATTTTACATTTCACAAACGAATATCGATTTCTTGCTCGTCAATTCGTTTGTTTCACTTCTCTTCAATTAAATTTTTACACTTTACTACATTTCATTGCTATTGATGTCGCATGGCTGTTATGACGGCCTTTTCCGAACGATGACATGTGACTGTGATGCTATGAAACGCTATATGCGAGTTAAATGTGATGTGCAATACCGCTACAGATTTAAGTGCACGTGATTGTCTGTGTTCACACGATACCCTATTGGAAAATCTGTGCGAATCTACATCAATACCTTCCCATTGATTTGAAGTACGGAGCTTCTTTTGTTCTGTTGAAATCAAGTTAACAAAAGACGAGATTCTTCGTTTAAATTACATGCCAAATTTGAAAATGAATGCAGAAATACTCAAATACGTTTCCTGTTTAGAGTTCTTGTTTCAAAGTTATTTTAAGAAAATCAAAACAGAGAGCAAGAACCTTCGTTGACAATTCCATTTACTCAATATAGTACCCGATCTCCGATATTAATTGGAATTGCGTTCTATACTGCCATTTTATTAATATAAATTATCGTCCAAGTTCAGGTCTCCTATTTCCGATAAAATGAAACATTTGTTATGACAAATCGGTTCTATAGAATTAGTTTGAAATTGAATTAGAATAGAAAATTACCTTCAGAGAACAGAGAGATTAACACTTCGATGATCTGGCACCGACCTTTGGATTATTAGGTTAATTATCGAAAGGCTGGAGGATATTGAAACGCCAGTAAAACTGACTGTGAAGGAAAATAATGCACTCCTTTCTAAGCAGTTTCTGCTGGGATATTCTCGCGGAAACCAACCCTGCAGTCGCTTACTTAAAGTCGCTTCCTAAGAATATCAAGAGATCTTCCCTTGGCTGGCGCATTTGTAGACGAAGAGCTCGAGTTGCCCCGTGAATCAAAATATATCCTTGCGCAACCTTGTTCTGTATACTGCAGTGAGTTAAATTCCTAGCATCGATCTCCACTCATCAACACCCGTCTTCCTATGGTCCGACGGTGCCGAAACAGCACGTCTCCTGGCCCTACCGTTAGTTAACTTCGATAACAACTAACCTGAACTTTACCATCCAAACGAAAACTAGATAACAGCTACAACAAGTATTTGACACATACATATATGCACCTAGAACGAACTGAATTTTTTACACGGCGAAGGACTGTCAAATCCACAGCATCCTTAAGTATTTACTTAGGGAACTTTTGGCATCTTTATTCTTGATTGGTAACTACTTACGATATTTCGGATGAGTACCACAAAGTGATATTGAAAGCATCAAGTGAAAAAGTCTTCTTCTAATGGATTAGAAGTATTTCTTTTTCGTTTTTATCACCAGCTTGTATCACATCGGTATCCTTAAGAGTTAGCGCCAGCTTAATCTTCGAATTTCCCTAAAATTCATACAGACTAAATATCGATAAAAAGGTGTTCAGACTCTAAGAGACGATTTTTTAGGCCAAAATTTTCCGACCGGGAGCCTATATTATGGAGATACATACATCTAGGGGGTGTATTAACAGTTTTCTTTTAACTTATTTGTTTGTTGTTTACTGTTTGACAAAAATAGTAAAATATGTTGTTGTAGAAATCACAGCTGTTGTAGTAGAATTAACAAATGCAGCGTGAAAATACTAATAAGCGTAAAAGCTGCGCTCATTAACTCTTAAGCGGGAGGTTTCGAGCTTGGTGCTGGACAATAACTAGGTATGTACATACGTATACATGGCTACATAGTATATGTACATATACCATATTATGTATTTTATGTAAATATAAAAGGCTATTTCTGACTGCTATTGTTAGCTTACGGGTTTGGTTTCGGCATCCAGTTCGCTTGGCGTAGAATTTATGGGCGTATTCACGTAGCGCTAGCTGACAGCAGCCATAAAAGCAACAGCACACTCATGTTCATATATCATAGAAAGCCTTTTTTACAAATGTTATTTTCGCAGTTCCATGTTTAAGCTAGATGTTTGTGTGTGTATGCGTTTGTTTGCACTTCCTTCATTTGTCGGCAATGCGTCATACGATCGGCGATACTGCTTGTTTAGACCGGTTTTCACTTAAAATTCATTAGAAGTCTCAGTGGATAACCATGCACATAGATACGAACACATTATTTAAGCATATACTGCTAATGGAGATACCTATATTTGTAGATATGTATGCAAGTACTTTGAACAGCTTCAGTTTCTATTGTACAATATGATTTATTATCCATTTCATACACTTACAAACATACATACATATGTACATATTTACCGATGAATGTTCGGTATTGTTATCTCGTGAATTTTGTAGGTTGGTAGTTTGTTGTGAGCTTAATTAAAGGCTTCTTAGAACATTATATTCACTACAAACTATGTACATAATAGTAACACAGTAATAAATTATGGAACATCTCGTTTAGATTTATGATCTTGAGACTTATGTACATATGTATATGCGGCTTGTTATTAAGAGCTATCCGAGGAATACAAGTATTTCCTTACAGACATGTAGACAACAGTACTTCTAATGTTCTGCCAGACCGTGGGTTTGAGTTATTAATTCGATGGCCAATCTCGTTTTGGGCTCATTCACCGAACGTGCGACGCGTTTGATGGCCGTTCGGCTTCTTGAATGAGTTGATTTTTGTAGGTCGTATTAGATCCTTCTGCAAAGTCTTCCATAAAGTGGATGATAACGGATGGACACATTCGAGTCTTCATTGATACTCTGCTCCATAGCAGTCGTAGCGTCTTCGGTGCGCACTGTACGGTGTCTCGGAGGATGCGCATCATGCAGA
Organism: Bactrocera tryoni; assembly: GCF_016617805.1. NCBI lineage: Eukaryota > Metazoa > Arthropoda > Insecta > Diptera > Tephritidae > Bactrocera > Bactrocera tryoni. The sequence goes on from NC_052499.1 coordinate 18,937,842, forward strand.
GTTATCCACTGGAGCGATCCATGGTCGCTGGAATAACCGCCTCTGCGAAGCGATTACGTCGACCGAATTATTGCGAAACTTTATTTAGGTAATAAATTTTCAGAATTTACAAACTTTGTTCCTGATGAAGTCTAGTCTTCATAAAAGGGCAAGCCTATTTGGTATAAAAATTAGCATAAATCTAGTAACATGTGTCAAAATTAGTATTTTCTAAAAAAGCATAGCTTCATTGAAAACCGCACCTCTAAATTAAACAGCCTTGGATCACAGCGGATACATGAAATCTCAAATCTCAAAAATCGAGTTTTTCACACCAAATTGCCAACATGATTTTCACTTTTTTGCACTTGGTTGGATGGTTAAAAAGGGAGGGCTTGAACGCCGAACCACAGATGACCACACTTAGGGTATTATTAGGTTCATTGAAGTCCTGGGTGATAACCAAGTTATAGTTTTGTCGAGCCGCTCAGTGGTTTTGGTAAAAACTTTTCCATCCCAGCTGTTCAGTGTGTCTTAAGTTGGAGTATACGGAGCAGTAGATTATGTCCCTTCTCATCCGGCTGAAGGCTGGATATTTGCGAAGATGATGATCGACTGTTTCTATGTTCCGCCGAATCAACTTGTAAGTATTAGGGTTGCCGCTACGGATAGCCTTACTTGCCGCTTGGTTATCCACTAGAATGTTTATGAAATTCCTGATTAGGGCAGAAACGCATTTGACACATTCTGTTATGCCCACAATTCCAGCCTGAAAGCCTGAATGACTGAATTGTAGTCATTTGATTTGAATCTGCCTTCTGCGTATGTATTAGTACAGAAGTACCAGACTCCTGTTCCTGTTTTTTCTTTAATCCATCAGTGAATATGTAGATTTCACTGTTAGTACTGTCGATCACAGAACCACTGGTTCAATATTTTCTACTGGAGAATGAAAACGATGTGTTTTACTCTTTATGGGTATCCTTTCTCGGTCATATTGACAGCTTAACCCGATTTCATTCACAATATCGGATATGATACCAAGTCCGTAGTGACGCCTAGCCTGGGTCCAAGGGCCTAAAATCATGAGCCGACTGACCACAAGAATTGCCTCATACCTCATTTGTATGTGTATTGGACGGATGTCGAGGATAACCTCCAGAGCCTTTTGGGTCTGTTTGGCTCTTAGCGCCGGCCCCAACCGAGCGAAAACCGACACTGAAAATTAGCTTTCAATGGAAGTTTTGAATACTCTAAAATCCATCAACGAATAAAAAACTTGTTTCCACTTGTTCATTGTGTGTGCCGGGTTTACATTCCACCCCTATCCATAAACGAAATTTGTAATGTTAAGAACTATAGATAGCAAAACGGCGTGAAGAGATTTTTAGTCCCTTTTGGTTCTTTTTGCTCTCTTATCTAGTGTCGGGCCACAATATTCAAACAATCTTCCTTCGTAATGGTTTCTTGTTCTACATTTATGTAATGATAACATATTGGAAAATTAATCTAAAGTTGTGTGGATCTACACATCGACCTCATCTACCAGTGTGACAGATAGTTCATTGTTAGAACCCATTAAAAATCTTTTCCAATGAGCACCATGTTTAGTAATATATAAGATAGCAGTGGAGAGCTTTTAAACTCCTTTTTAAGAAGTGTTTCGAATGACCTCTCATCTCTTATCGTCTTTTGATGTTTTTGAAGTTCTTTGGATTCTTATACTTCAGAAATAAAGAAATTAGCTAAATATTGCTCGACTCTGAAAGTCGTCTATAATTCGAATTAGGGAAAGAAAGATCCATTCTAATGAACAAAACAATATTGCGATAAAAAGTGCCATAAAAGAAGAGAATTCTTGAAGAGAATGCGTGGATGACAAAAGTATTAGAATGGACCAGTAAATTAAATCGGCGATACGGAGAGAATAAGCCCTTGGCATTAACTAGACTACTTCTTCATGAATTGCTGGTGAACACCACCCAGTCAAACAAACCAAGGAGAGCTTCACAAATACTAATGTCTCCTCATATGAGGAATAATTATGCAAATTTGATGACATTGTGAAAAAAAAAACCTGATAGGTTTTGTTTAGTGTAAGAAACTTCAGGCTCTGAGTGTCGTTGTAAAAGTTGATTATCTATGGTTATCTATGCAAGCAGGGAGGTCACGTGAGCGTTGACACAAGTTCTTATGAGAGATTATGTTCAGTGCCAGGTTCAGGCACGAATCAGGAGCTGGTATGAATTATGACGACGTGCATTGAAAGTACTTGAAGACTTGCCAGGGTTTTAACGACACGGAGGTGAGAAGAATACTAGCCTGCCTGCCATTTCGGTAAGATGTCACTCGAACCTGCTGAGAGGATAGAATACTGCCCTCACTAGCACTTTGTCTAACTAATTCGTTCCGGATTTCCAGCACTTCATAATCAGAATATTACTGACCTCGATTCTGATGTGAGCTTGCCCAAGATTTTCGTCGAAGTCTATGCATTTTTGGTGCTGCTCGCAGTATTCTTCCCTCGTCGCTTTGTTGCCTCCCTCTCGTGGATAGGTTCTTCCTCGGTCCAATCCCGGTGGGGGTTCATTGGACCCATGATGCGTTTTGTGCCAAGCCCTCATCTCCTGCAGCTCTTAGTCGGAGGCTGCGTATTACTATTCGCAGCTAACCAACTAAGCACAGGCCGTCCGCTATCCACCAACTGTGACCCCGGTAGTAGCCTGAGCTTAGCCTTACCCAGCTCAACCTTACCGTTTAGAATATAGCAATCGATGGCGTTCAATATATTAGTCAGTTCCAATATTAACAAAATGGATCGGCACGGAGCATCATTTTACAAAATATGTAATATGTCATAAAGGGTATATAACTTCTACACATTCTATAAAGAATCTCAAAAATTTTCCAAGAGATCAAATTCAACATGTTTAAGATTATTTGTAACCCACATATTCTGACACACCCTCGAAAAAACATGTATGATGGATAAATGGATAAATGAAGCGCTGTCTGCTGCTTGGCTAAATCTAATTTTCTAATAAGTGGCTTCTAAAGAGCGTAACAATTTTTCATGTAACACAGGTATACATATGTATGTAAGTATGTATGCATCAGGTACAAGCTGTGTCAATAAACGCGAACGCATATGGTGGACAGAGCTGCGCTACAAAGGGCGCTGAACCAAGGTTTCCACATTGTTTTCATTATGCTGTTTGTTGTTTTTTTTCCAGTTGTAAACGCATTTTCTGCGCTTTGGTAACTTAAAATTTTTGTTGTAGATGCATAGGTCTACCGCTGATTCATTTCCTGAAAATGCTAAGCAATTACAAACATACATACATACCACATATACAGTGTCTGTATGTAAACATCAGTCATTGTACCTAGTTGTTACCTGATCGTCAGTTCGCCTCGCAGCTCGCCAACCTTTGGAAAGACACACATATGTACATACATACATATGTTATGTACTTTGCTTGGGACCGCGTAGCAGCGAATTGCCGAAAACAAAATGATAAAAACAGGTTTTGAACGCGTAGCATAAACAAAAGCCGCTCTTTGTCGCGTCATTCGACCCGAACGCCGTCGCGCCGCTCTTGCACATTCCATACGCACGACATGGTCGCGGCTATGAGCTTATAGCGGTTGTCTGAACGAAAGAGCCGATGAATCAAATGGCACAAATGCTGCGCCCGCATAACTTAGCGCGATCAACAACAACAACAAAAAAGTCAATGATAAAATGAAAACAAAAACTAAAATATGACAGATTCGTGTCGACTGCTTGCAGCGGATTGTGCAGACGCATACGAAATTTGGAGCAAATATTGTTGCTCATAAACGAGATATGCACGTGGGTATATGCCAAGCATTTGCAGTTGGGTTATTTTTTTGTGGTGTTGCGGTTTTGAATAATGAGGTGCTCTCTGACTCCGGAAGTCACAATTTGGAGACTCCGTAAACAATATTCGGAATGTCTTGTACTGTTACTTTTGTAACCTCAAATGCACTTTAGCCTTCTTGTTAGAGTTTGCAAAGTGAGCCTAGTTCCAAAGTTTTTTATTCGAGATACAAAAAGTAACAGCACTTCAATCTTTATAGAGTCTTATTACAAAGCTAAAGGCTTCAGAGGTCTCGTAAAAACTTTTAATGGCTCCAAGGAATTTCCATGACATTTAAAATTCATTTCTTATTGTATAAAAGACATTTATTTTGATTTTAAACGGTCAGTTTGAATAGCAACTATATGCTATAGCGATTCGATCATAATAATTTGTTCGGAGATTATAGCGATGCCTAAAGTAATAATCCATGCCAAGATTTGTGAAGCAACATATCTTGTCAAATAAAAAAGTGTTCCCAACAAGAAGTTGAGTTTGATCGGCCGGTTTGGATGGTAGATACATGCCAAAGTAGTCCGATATCGGTGGTTCCAAGAAATTAGCAACTCCTTGGGGAGAAGAGATTGTGTGCAAAATTTTGGATCAATATTTCAAACACTGGGGGACAAGTTCGCATATATGAAGACAGACACGGCTAAATAGACTCTAGCATTTCGACTGGTAACTGGGGAATGACACGCGTAATATTTTCCTCAAAGGCCTGGATCGAAACAGGATTGTCCGCATAGACTTTAGACTTGACATATATCCACAGAAAAAAGTCTAAACCTGTGATATCACACGATCTTGATGGGTAATCGACGGGCCCAAAACATGAAATTATCAATAAATCAAGACGCAATATTTTCTTCACTGCGTACTGGACTTGGACTATTCGGTCCAATAATTATTCAATAATAACTGCTGGGTCTCAAGATGGATGATGCTGTGGTAAAAACAATCCTACGGTCCTAGTCCAACTTGTAAACGTTGACAGCTTGACAACGACTCACGCGTGATCTGTCATAAAAAGGCTATTGAAAAAAGCATCTCCACTTGGATCACCGATCACTGAAACCGGTTTAGTTGTGTATTTTTACGTTCCATATTTTACGATTCCAACAAAATTGATTCGAATTCCTTGATTGCGAGAGTTCCCAGAACGTCGCTTTATGAAATCCATGGCGTTTGCCAGGCAAGCTCAATGACTTTCCGACGCATTTAAGAGAATAATATTAAATATTTGGAAAGTAACCGCCAGTGCCACCAGCCGGGGGAAGCAGAGGAAGAGGAAGACCTCCACTCCGTTGGAAGTACCAAGTGGAGAAGGACCTGGCTTAGCTTGGAATATCCAATTGGCGCCACGTAGCGAAAAGAAGAAACGACTGGCGCGCTGTTGTTAACTCGGCTATAATCGCGTAAGCGGTGTCTACGCCAATTAAGAAGAAGAAGAAGAACCGCCACTGCACTAACAACATTGATGAACGTAACGTTATGTTAGAGGCAGAATGTAAGGCAAGGTATGCGGAGAATCCTCTACGGAATCTCTACTGTGTCCTGAAACGAGACTGTGACCAAACCTCTGTCTAAAAGATTAGGAATGTAAAGGACTGTATGGGTGGGAACTGGTCAAGTAAGCTTGTGGAAAACGAAGTCGCCACAGAGTCTCTGAGCATTCTCAGTCAGTTCTACGAACTGAAGTATCCGTTATTCTCGGTGTGATATGCACTTAATTGAAACATCAATTAAAACTCAATTTGGCAATAATAAAGCTTTTTATTTAAAAAATATATATGCATGTTTAAAAGTGCATATTGAATGAATGAGTAACAATAAATTGTATTGCGTGTCACAATGCGAAATCGTAGGTTGCAACAAGCGCTACTTTCTAATCAGATGTTCACACGCATTGCATGTCGAGTTTATTTATTCGGCGGAATGCAATTGCATTGCAAGCAACAAATTTCGTCTGATACATAGGTAGGTGTATATATTTTGTATGTATATGCGCTAAAATGTATATAAATATATATTTATTTACAAAGTAAATTGAAATCCCAAATACTTTCAACTCATCAAACCATTCATTTGGTACAATGAAACCCATACATATCACTGTTCACTGAACATGAAACAAACTAAATCACTACATATTCATCAAAATGTACAAAGTTGTAAACCTACATACATACATACATAGTATATACCTATAAAAACTAGAGTTTCTTATACCATCCACAGAGTATACTAAGTTTGGTACAAACTTAGTCGATTGGTCGATCGTAGTGTGACCAGCTGAGATACCATATGTTTTTGAGATCTCGCACCGAAATATTGCACATGTCCTTTACTTTCAAAGAATATACTAATTTTACGGAATAAACGATATCGGACCTCTACAGAATACATATCAAGGATGATCTATTTCGATGTTCCCTATTTTTTTTAAAGAAAAAACACAGAAACTTTAAATTTATTGGGGAATGTTTAGTACCATTTGAAAGAACATTATTTGGCATTTATTTTTTGAAGACTATCTCTTTCAATAGTTGGCCGCAGCTACGTCTCAGCTGGTGCATCCGTTGAGTCCAATTTTCTATGAATCGTTCGAGCATTTCGACTGGTAGCTGGAGAATCAGACGCGTGACTTCGTTCCAAGGTCTGATTCGAAGTGGGATTGTCCGCATAGACTTTAGATTTTACATATTCCCACAGGGAAAAGTCTAACAGTGTGATAATACACGATCCCGGTGGTCAATCGACCATTGATTAATGAGATTTGTGAGGAGTGGCGCCGTCTTGTTAAGTCCAAATGTCGTTGAGATCACGAGAGCCACGTGGTCCGATAACGCTCAAAATTTACGTTTTTTTTTTAAGAAATATGGACGATGACTCCACTCCATCGGCCCAAAAACAATACTAAACCATTGTTTCTTCTGGATTAAATGGCAGCTCTTGAATCTCTTCAGGTTGCTCTTCATCCCAAATGTGGCAATTATGCTTGTTTAAATACCCATTGAGCCAGAAATGGGCCTTATCGCTAAACAAAATTTGGCTCAATACCTTCGGATCTTCTTGGAACTTTTCAAGAACCCATGTACCGAAACGATGTCACTTGGGATGATCAAGCGGCTTCAGTTCTTGCACATGCTGATTTTTGTACGCTTTCAATATAAAATCTCGTCGTAAAATGCGCCAAGTTGTCACATACGTCAGTCCGAGCTCCGAATCGACTCTCCACGGTCTTTGTGTACATTCTCAGCCACGGCTGCTATATTTTCTGCACTGCGTGGTGGATGTGGTCTGTTCGGTCGAATATGATCCAGTAATGAATGCTGGGTTTCAAGATCAGTGACGGTGTTGTGAATAGTATGCTCAGTAAGACGATTATGTTGACCATAATTTGAGCGAAGCGCGCGAAACACATTCTTTACAGAACGTGAATTTTCGTAGTAAAGTTGAACGATTTGAAAACGTTGTTTAGGCGTAAGTCTTGTCATGATGAAATGCCAAACATTATTAAGCAGAAATAACATGATATGTAGCTTAACACGACTCGCGCGTAATCTGTCAAAAAAGGCGATTGAAAGCAGTACGTCTACTTGGGTGACCCGTTAGAGCGTATAGCTGCTATACAAACCGAACTATAAAAAACAACTTCTTGAAGGGAAAACGTTTATATTTGCCAAAATTTATCAAAACTTATTGTTAAAGGAGAGACTACAATCTCTAAGCTAATTGTCCAGATTGAACCAGTGTAACATATAGTACATCGATACTCGATTGATCGGTTGTTTCGGGGTCGTAAGCATAGATCCAAGTCTCATCGCCAGTTATAATGCGTTTCATGATACCCTGGTAGTCGGAAAGCATCGTTTCACACACTTCAACGCGACGCCTTTTCAAAAATTCAATGTTTTCGGTACCAGTCGAAACTTAACGCGCTTGAGGCCCAAAACATCCTTCAAAATAGTATTGGCTGAGCCTTTCGATATGCCAACTTCATCAGCAAGGTCTCTAATTGTTAATCGACGGTTTTTCAACACCAAATCTTTGATTTGTTGAACGTGAGCTTCGTCGGTTGAGGTTGATGGTCGCCCTGGACGCTCTTCGTCTTCGACACGTTCACGGCCGGCTTGGAACTCACTATACCACTTGTAAACGTTTTTTTTTGACATAGCCTCATCACCAAAGGCTCTCTGCACCATCCTCAACGTATCCGCAGCAGAAAATTGATTCCGTAAGCAAAATTTAATGCAAATTCTTTGCTCAACAAATTTCGACATCGCAAAAAACGAAAAACTCACTTTTAGCAGCTCACAAAACGACACGTATCTCAAGCACTAATGAATATTTTGACATGAAATTTGACATAAATGTGACTGACAGTACTACCAACCTAAAAAAAAAAATAATTCTCCAAATCCTTCGACGCGCGCAGTTTATATTCAAATGTCACCTTATTTTTTGGGCACAGTAGTATAACTTTTAAGATATAAGGAATGCACTTGTTAAGGGTATATAGCTTCGATGCAACCAAAGTTATCGTTTTTTCATGTTTTGTATTGTTATTAATAATATAGTGTTCATATACTTTTTATTTTTATTTTCATTTAATTTTTTTGTTTCTTTTTTATTTTAATTTATTTAATTTTTTCTAATTTTGCTTTATTTTATCATCCCGTTTGTGTTAATATTTCTGCTGAGTTTGCTATTTCTACACATTCGTGTTATTTGCACTAGCTTAAATGGCTTGGCTTACTTTTACAAAAGTGCAGTTGATGTTTTAAGTTCCCAACACAAATTATGCAAATTTTTAAAGCACAGTTACGAAAACATTTTGTATTGCGATATTATATAAGTTTTTATAGTGCATATTGCCAAAAAAAAATCATTAACATCTACTTGAATGCACACACCGTTAAAGTAAAAGTTGGTTACTTCACAATGATTTTATTTTTGAATGGCACAATACTTTAGTATCGAAAGTTCACACCAAAAATAATGGCTTTTTGAGTTTTTGATTTATGGAGGCTTGAATTATGGCACTCTGTGTTAGCTTAATTTCGGCTGATAATGCTTTCGGGTGACAAAGGTGTACGAAACCTTACAAAAACCAGTCAAAGATACTAAATGCGAGTACGCACAGTATGGAGAGAGGCTTTACACTTTAGAAAAAACACAAAAATAACTTAAGTGAGTTGAAAATTTTATATTGAGTTTGACCTTTATTAGATTTATCCGAATATAATATAATCGTATAGCGCCCACTCGAATTGGTTATTTAGATTTTAAATTTACGAACTGTTCTTCAATGAAATCTGAAAAGTAATGTTTCTTGAAGGTCAAGGAATAAAAAACATATTTTTAAATATTTTTCAAGCAATAATTTCAAACTCAGACATGAAAAAACATAGTTACACTATGCTGTTTATTACAAAGGACAAATAAGGAAACTATAATAAAATTTCAAAATTAAGAATGACTATGGTTTTCGTCTCGTAAACTTAAAGATCTGACAAATATTTGGTATATTTTTTGAAATAACGCCATAATTCCATAATTGAAGTTCCATAATTCTAAAAAAATCGAATAATTACTTTGCTTCCGCTACTACTATTCCAGTAGAGGTCTTCCAAGCTGAAGTAAACACACAAAAGTCGTCTGTCACCTTGATTTTCAAGGATACTATCGTCTCTCCCGGAATCTGTTTGATCGTGTGAAACCAAATCGTAATACACTGATTATAGCGACCCTCCAACTTTTCGACATCATTTCTGTAGTACACTTTGTCCTTTGCTTAGAAATAGGAATCACTTTCGGCAATCATCCATTCATTCGACGAAAAATTCTTCTCAGCTAGCATTCTTTTGAGATCTGATGATAGGAAATAGTCGCTGGTGGCCAGAAACAATTCGGTAGTAGATGCGGAAACAATTCGAATTTTGAATTCGATTCAAAGATTTTTGCACAGAGCTTTTTCATACCCAAATATTCGTGAGTGATATGATGTACACTTTCAGTTCATATGGTTAGAGTGACCGCTTTCTCGAACAACTTCACTTTACGGGCATCCAAAATTATTTTGTCTACTTTTTTGATATTAACGTCGGTAAATACCTTTTTGCACTACTTCACCGTCTTCGGTACTCATTTCACTACGATTTAACTAAGCGTATCAATCCTTGGGGGTTGATTTTTCCTAGTCTTTACTTCAACTGTATTCTTTCTCTTCAAAAAGCAATATTTTCACAACACGCGTAATTCTTTTTGTGCATTTTTTCACAATAATAAATGTTGCTTCTCTCAAAATGATACAGTTCACAAACTAATGTTCCAAGAATTGTCAAATTTATACACGCATGAAGGTTAGGGCTAACTAAAAATTGTATGGATATAATTCTGGTACAGATTAGTATATATGTATATGTCAACCCATTGACTTTTCAATTGATCTGTTGATCTTTATTTCTTAATAGCAGTTTTCAGTTCCCGGTACAGAACAGTGTGCAGGTAACTATTTAAAATTACTGGTATATTTTATTTATGCCAGTAGTGTGTTCTATTCGCCAACGTACGGATAACGAACCTTATTGGTTAGGGAAAAATTGAAAAGTGGGGGCCATCCAGGTCTGTGAGTGATATGGTGTGTTGTAAAAAGTTCATACTAAAACACTGCATTACTTTGTATTTTACAATCCAGTCATATTTTTCTTCTGAAACATACTTATTCAACACCTTTTTTGTAACATTTCTAGAATACCAAGTTGATGCATTGCCACAATTAACTGACGTAAACATATTTCGGATTAAAAGTAAACGGGTTTAAAATTAATTGAGTGAGGAAAAAACGATTTTATTAATTACCCAACGTTTCTACGTAATATATCTTGTAGTAGAAACATTGAACCTAATTGAACTTTTCTCTGAAATTAGTTGCAATGCATTCGGCTATTAAACCGTTAATTAGGTGTTTTGTTGAATACAAGGGTTGCCAAAAGCACTGGATATTATGGGTACTCTAAAGTTGTCTCATTGAAAATTGTGTTAATTGGTATAATAGTTAGTTCAGAGAAATATTAAAATGATCAGTCATCAATGCAATAGGGTTCGTTGGAAAAACGAAGCCAAGAACATTTCCGAAAACGGAAGGGCATTGCTATTTATACAAATATACATATGAAATAGCAATGGCTTATGAAAAGATATGACTCTAGGAATCTCCACTGCCACGCATAACCCAACTTATAGAAGTAGGATTAATGTTTAAAACTTGATCAAATATTTAGCGGATCATCTCTTTCCTCTTCTATTTGAGGACTGTATAGGTCAACCACCATATTTGCCAGATTTGTATTTGAAACTGAAAAATCGGAATTCTGAAAAATATTTTTCGATTCTGTTTGCAACGTTATCTAAATGAACAAGTCTTGATCATCTCTGATCATGAGTGTATGTCGTAGTCACATACTCAGCTAACTAGACTATTATGGTATACGAAGTAGACCAGGAACCGGACATATGTTCTTTCATCGCCATATGCTCCAAAATGTCTCATGTCTCCCAATATCTTTCGAAACAAATCTTCGGATCTCCGTTTAATTGTGACAAATGAAAACCAACGAATATACAGAGTCCGGCACTCGAAGTGTAACCAACTTCAGACCGTTCGCACTGGTATCAGCTGTTTATAAATTTGCTGAATGACAGTTCGGAGTATTGTTCACAAGTGTACAAAGGCGTTTTGCCAAAAGTGAACGCAAAAAAAATGATCAGCAATGGAATTCAAACGTAATAGTGTGATTGCTTTATATTTAGCTGGAAAATCACAGCCAGCAATAGTTCGTGAGCCCAAACACCTTAATGTGAATAAAGTTTACAATTGTTGCAATGATACTGGTAGCCTCGCAAAAAGCCATGGAGGTGGTCATCAAAAGACTGTACGTGACTGTCACGTGAGATGGTTCGGAAAGTGTTGAAGTGACTTGAGCGAAATCCACGACGAAATGCCAATCAAATGGCTAAAGAACTGAAAATATCCGACCACAGCATCCGACGCATATTGAGAAATGAGCTCAAGGTCAAGCCTTACAAGTTCCAAAAGGCCCATGATCTCACACCGAAGCAGCAACAAGTAAGACTTGAGAGAGCGAAGCAGTTGCTTCGCTTGGCCGAACATTGTGTTTTCTGACGAAAAAATTTTTCCAACTGAGCAATTACGAACTCTCAAAACGATAGGGTTTACTTGACCGATCGTTCATACGAAAATCTAAGTAATCGGTTGGCCACCAGGAGGCAGCACCCGCCACAAATCCAATTGTTTTCATTGAGCCTGGTGTCAAAGTAAATGCGACATATTATCGGGAAAGTGTTCTGGAGGCTGCTTTGAAGCCGTGGGCAAACAAACATTTCGGTCGCAAACCATGGACGTTTCAACAAGACTCAGCACCGTCTCACAAAGCGCGAGTGAACCAAGAATGGCTGAAAAACAACGTTCCGAACTTCATTACGACCACACAATGGCTCTCGAATTCACCAGATGCGAATCCAATGAATTATTCTCTCTGGGCCATTTTGGAGAGCAAGGTCCGAAGTAAAAAAAACACCAGTCTCGAGATGCTGAAGAAAGCCATTGTCCGTGAGTGGGCCAAAATACCGGCAAGTCATATTCGGGCAGCTTGCGATTCGTTTTTTGACCATCTCAAGGCCATAGTTAAGGCAAAAGGTGGTCATATCCAGCAAAAGTGAATTGGTCCTGAAGTTATGATTATTTTCACACATTTTGTACTTTAAAATACATATATAAAAATAATTTTCCAACCCGAATTTATGGCGTTTTCAATTAGTTATTGGAGTGCCGGAGCCTGTAAGTTTCCCTGTGTTAACATTTTCATAACATTTGTTCGATAACAGATATTATTTGTTTCTAGATTTATAAAATAGGTCAGTGGTATGACATTTGAGTCGATTTAAGGGGTCCATTTTATATTAAAGTCACGGTTACATTTCGTTACATTGTCTATGGGCCTATAATTGTCTAAACTGTTTTTGTTTTTTAGTTCGCAAATAAAAATTAAAGCAATTCGAAATACCAGATGAACACAAGCCGTTCTTCAGAGAAGGTCTATCTTTCTTTAAAAAAAAAAATATACTGGAAGTGAATGAATAGACTTTTTGGAACTCCAAATTATTTGTATTTACCGTTAGCAATGTGGATTTAAAATAAATTAAATTACCAAAAAGCTTTTCCCGGACAGTGCTAGACTCTCGTAGGCAATTTCAAAGCTTCACGTTGAATAACGATTTTTTTCATTGATCTTTATCAGCCACCAGGGGTACCTCTCAACCCATTCATTGTGGTATATATTCAAACTTAAAACTATATTATACTTGTACTTAATACAAATCTTTAGTACTTATACTCGTCATTCCTTTGACATATAAATTTTTGAAGCTACCCTCGTAAAACCACAAATTAAACCATAATTTATTACCCCTCCTTCTTTCGCACTTTCGAAAATTTAAATTAGCTGCAACTAATTACATTAAAACATTTTTAGATCAAACAGCAAATTAACGAAGAACAATGCAGCTTCCACCAATTATTAGAAGCATTGTGATTAAGCTCACAGCTTCGTTACGAAAAAGGTTTAAAGAAGAAAGGGAAGAATGTGCATTAGGCTGTTGACTTTCCCAGAACAAGTTATGAGTTATAAATGCATACTAATGTATTTCGAAAGATGTTACTATGCATATTAGGGTGGTGCTGAGGTTTGTCACTTTCTTTCTCTTCAAGAACCGTTTCACCGTCGTCGAAATCGGATCACTATATGGTATGGAGCATAGAGCTGCCATACAGAAGGATCGAAATCAAGTGCCTGTTAGGAAAACTTGTTCATTTAATGAGATATCTTCACGAAATTTGGCATGACGTATTATCTAAGAGAATAGTGCAATCTCCAAACAAATTGTTCAGATGGGATCCCTTTAGTATGTAGCTGCCACACAAACAGAACGGTCTGAATTAACTGTTTAAATGGAAAGCTTGTTCATTTGACGAGATATTTCCACGAAATTTGGCATGAGATTTTATCTGAGGGAATAATGCAATCTCCAAAGAAATTGTTCAAATCGGATCACAATAGCATAAAGCTATCATACAAACTGACGAATATTTTGAATTTGTGAAGGATTTTATAATTCTTATTTTGATTTGAGATTGAGTGCAAGCGAGACGAATACAATTGATAATGATTGATTTTAAGAACCACCTTAATGTAATTTTTTTATTTAATGCTAGTTATAAATTTGCCTTGCTCTACATTTTCTTATTAAGAATGCATGCTATATTTTCCCTTCAAATATACTATATGTATATATAATATGAAAATACATACATACATTGTTATATACATATGTTTTATACATAAATACACCCTTGCATATATGCACTCGTGTGCCACTTTCAATAATTTTCCCAACATTCTAATTGTTCTAGACCTTCCGTCGGCGTCAAAGCTGGTAAATGTAATATAATACACAATAAATATATACTTTATGTATATACATATGTATATATTCATTTGTATATGCATATGTATGTACATCTGATAAGCGGTACTTCACTTTAGTCTTAAGTTTCTCAATGTTATCGCATATTTACTTATATCATAATCGAATTCTTTTCGAATGTTATTAGAGTTTTCTTTTTTGGTATACCAAAAGTTGTAATATGAGTAAGACTTTTTCAAGTGCAAAGCAATTTTTATATGAAAAACAATCATAACTATACTTCTACACATAACTTTCTTTATTTTGTCTTCTCCGAATAAGCCTTTAAAGAAATGTAATATTACAAATAACTTCTTCTTGGTTGTTGAACCTCAGAATGGCCTTTTTTCCTTGTGGCTTTCGCCCTTTTTGGTGCGTTTATTATGTCAGCATATGACCAAACTGTGGGCCCGATAGTGAAACGCCGCTATAACGGCTCATTGCGATGCATTGCTCGTAGGCAGCGCTTTACTATTTTCAATCAACTTAAATTCAGCATAACAAGTGGCACTCGGAGCGCTGCGCGTTTTAGCCACTAAGTACACACAGTCATACCTTAATGTATTATAGGTGTACATATTTACATAAAAACAGACTTACTTCAAAACATATACTTATATAATACATTCATTCATACATACATACTTATATACATTTGTATCAAGGCAACATTTATATTTGCTTAGGAATGTTCATGAATTGAAGCACTCACAACTGGCAGGTGGAATGCATAAATAATTTGTTTAAATAAAAAAAAATTAATTAATTTTCTAAAAAATATTGTAAATTTAGAGTTTTTTGTCTATTGAATTCTCCTGCCTAAAAATATCGGTAATGACCATTTACAAGCACATCACAATTGTTGTACTAAATGTAGGTCATGATAGTTTTATTCACAATAAGCAAATGCATATGTATTCATATAAATATATATGTACATATACAGGGTGTTTGACAGGTTTAACTCGCTGTTGAAGTAAAAACAAAAACAATT
This sequence comes from Bactrocera tryoni, assembly GCF_016617805.1. NCBI lineage: Eukaryota > Metazoa > Arthropoda > Insecta > Diptera > Tephritidae > Bactrocera > Bactrocera tryoni. Next base: position 18,953,250 of record NC_052499.1, read on the forward strand.
TATACAGTGTCTTCCAATTTTGGATAGTTTTCCAAATAGTTCTGAAATTTGCCGTTGAAGTTGACTGTGGAAAGTTTTCTTTTCCTCCAGCATAGTTTCAGACTACCTAAGTTCAGCCTATAAAAAGGTCGATGTTGACTGTGGGAATGTTGGAGGGGGAGTTTTTCTCTCTCTCTCCCTCAAGCATAGTTTTAAACTACCGAAGTGCGGCCTAAACAAATTTTGTATCAGTCTAAGAAAAATGTTTAGTCGCACCTAACTGTCAAAAGTTGAATGTGAAAAGCTGAGATGGAAATATTTAGGTACTATGGTTTACTATGAACCAGCCCGGTTAAAGTTTGATCTTGAGTGCTTACCGTAGTCACGTACTCAATGAACTCTACTGTAATGATATATAAAGTAAACCAAAGCCAGGGAGTTATTCCTTCAGCGGCACGTTGTTGAAAAATGTGATCTCCCAAGAGCAATCTTCTAATTTACATTAAAAGAGGAGAATGGTGAGCGACGAATTAGTTGATCAGTGTTAACATTTTCATCACATTTATTCGTAAACAGATAATTTTTTATTTTTAGTATTATGAAATAAGTCGGTTGTAGGACTTTTGAGTTGATTGAAGGGGTCCATGCTACAAAAAGAAACATTTCGATACGCTCAAAAAGTGCGGGTTCTTTGTGCTAGCTTTTCACGCTGCACTCGAAATTAGTTAGGGAGTGTCGATAGTATCAAGTATCTGACTCGCCTGGGTCATAGCGGAGTCGTTGGGAACTGTAAAGCCGATGAGATCGCAGGAGAGAACACCTTGTTCCGATTACATCTGACTGACCCCAATTCATTGTCACTGTTGTCCTATCGTGTTCTAGTTCTTGATCTCTGAATTTCGTGTGAGCATAGCAGACGCTGGTTAACAATGGACTCCTGTACAACTGCGGTATCCTTTTGGCCTTGTGCGGATCGCAGGAATTCCCATGAAATACATACTTACTCTGGCTCAGTAAGGTTCTTCTTGCCGCAATCATAATAATACTTATTAATCATTGTCCAATATGCATACATGTCAACCTAGCTGTCAAAATTGTACGGAAGAAAATTAGGTAGACATATCGAGGCATTTTCTTCCCCATTGCCTAGGAAGACTGCGGGTAAAAAATCTTGGTAGTCATATTTTCAGCGAACTAAACTTCTAAGCGGTTTTAATAGGCTTTTCGGACAACACTTTGAGGTATTTAGGTATCGAAATGAACCGGCGTTATCAGCTGTCCGAGTGGGTTCTGTTTTGGAATCGACCCTTTAACATAACTTAGCTTAACCTGACTGTTCTTGATCGGTTAACAACGATATTAATCAATTATTTTCCAAATTTTATTTCGCAGTGTTGAATATTGACGTTGTTGTAACCTTAGAAATGCTGGATAATTGTTAGTTCTTTTCAGGATATGAATTCCGGTCACAAATATGCGAAGGTCGTCGTGAAGTTCGTACTACGTCCGCACTACTGCCCCGCCCAGTTAAACGGAAATCCTAATGGTGGCCCCGTCTCAAAGATGGTCAAATGTACATATCTACTAAACTAGTGCAGCTAACTCAACCAAATTCGCTTAGAAAAAGTCTTTTTAGCATTACTTTAAACACTGTGAAAATGGTTAAAATCAGATAATAACCACGCCCACTCTAATATAACGATTTTGTTGAAAACCACTAAAAATGCAACAGCTTACGGAAGTACGGTACAGAAGACCTTTATAGGAGGAGATGCACGAATCGGACAATGGGCGTGGCACCGCCCACCTTTAGATGAAATCCGATATCTCAGGAACAGCTTGACCGATTTGGCTCGTGTGCCTACCCAAACACTCCTATTAAACACTCTGAAAACGGACGAAATTGGATGACAACTACGCCTACTTCTCATAAATTGCATCTAATTCTTTCACTTTACTGTGCAATCAAATACCAATGTATGAATGATCTCAAGTTATTTCATCTTACGTCCAAAAATTAAAGACGTCGAACATTAAATTATGCCAAAAATGGGTAAAATCAGGCCAACGCTTTCTTTATCCCCTTTATTCTATCTAACATAATTACTTTCCAACTTCTGCTTGATTTTATACCGTATCCATCGGTCAAAGATCTGGCTATCGAAGTCAATCGTATGAGTTTTAATATCTTAGGATATTTTCTAATTTTTTTTCGGTAACTCTTTCGAGGTTAATGATCCAATGAGTTTTTTAACAACTCACTCTGAGCACAAGCGCTTTAACCAAATCTGTAATTAAACTTAATAGATCTTCAATTTTGATTAATCATTATGCTCTTCGGAGCTTTAGGCCGAGCCAAAGTCACCAAGCAGCCGAAAAACATTTATTACCTGAGTAACTATATGCGTCTCCCACTAATTATGCCGTTATGCCGAAGTTAGAACATTAATTATAAATATTGAACATACATACATATGTATGTGCATATATTCGTATATGTGTTTAAAATGCGAGTAGCGAGCATCAGCCGAAGTGCATTACAAACACCACGATGCGTTCGTCTAATGTGCAGGCGAGCGTTTAGTAAATACCTCTAATAACCGAATGTGTTGCTGCGGCCGCATAATGAGCTTCCGTTGCCATTAGATGAACAGATTTGCAACAGAGACCCATATACAATCGTATACACACACATACGCATATAAGCCGACATTTGTTTGTCCGTCCAAAAACACGCGCTCCATTAGCATTGTTAACTTGTCCATTTAGCTGTAGAACGGCTTAGCGAACCAAGAGAACGACAAACGACACGCCACCAACATGAGTCGGCGTCCAAACAAATAGGCAACACGGTGAATCTGATCGATGGCCTCATAATGGCGTTGCAAATGAGTGGCCGGCTTTGACGACAGCCATGCGGATGAACAAGAGGGCTCTGCTGTAAATTCAGGGCAGGGCAGTTGGGTCGACGAGCACACAACTTTCGATACATTCATTGGATTTCTGTTGTTGACTTGTTTGACCCGCCGTCGTCGGCGTCGTTTTTGTGCAACAAATCCACATTACTTATACATGCGAGTAAAATACCTTTCACACCCGCTATATACATCTAATGGTACCCTGTTCGCCCATTCAGCGGCTCAGCGCTAACCCACCCACAGTTGGTGCGGTTTGAGGTTAGTTAATTTCGTCAGCATTGTTAGTCCGTCTCTTCGTACTATTGCTTTCTATATATTGCAGTATTGTTGTGGTGATGTTGCGATTAAAGGTTAGACTTCGTGTTTCACGGTTCGCTCCATTCATCCAAAACGACATTATCCACAACTTAACACACATTTCACTGCTCCACATATGGCTCTGAACTCACCGTGTGGCATGAGTGCAGGCAGAGGCGGTGAGAGTTGTGGACAGCAAGTGCCCGAGCTCGCCGACCAGCTGAACAACAAGTTTAGAAGAAAGTTAATTTTTGGCTATGTGGTTAAGTGTCTTTTTGGCAATTTTTTACTGTTTTTACTAAAAAATAGTATATGTATTTTATATGTGTGCCTAACTGGCTTCTTTATGCATTGCAGCCTTATGAACTTGCCTTCCCTTCCATGACACCATTAATGCTTAAATAATTTTGGCTGAATTGTCAACACATTGCTTGTACTGCCATCAAGAAATTAGTAGTACCGTTAATTTTCAGTCGAGATCCGGAAGATTCTTCACCATATTAAATAATAGAATATGTAACTTTTTGCGATTGTCAACATACTATGATTTTGGATTCGTGTAGAGAAGACACCGAAGAAATATTCGATAATAGAACCGCATACTGGTAGGTGTGTTGAACTGGGTGCCGTGAATATCTTGTTAAATCCGGTTCCACCAATCGATATCATCATGGTCAAAGTCTGCGAATCATATGTCCACACAATGGATCTCCTTCTTACAAAAATCACCGTTTTTAAGATTCCTTAAATGCGTTCACTTTTTTCGCTATGTGTTTTCATATCCCTTCACGTATATGGGTTTCACCTCTAGCTGATCTAGCCGAAGATTGAGTTCCAAGGCGGATATTGTCCATAACCTCAAGCCGGAAGTTGAATTCCACTTTATTCTGTCAGTTGCCTCGCTGACTTCAAATAATAAAGGTATCTTTATTATCATATGTTCTCTTGGCTTTTGGTGTTTCATTCCCGTGCTATACAACAGTACCTCATATGACCTTCTGTCTTATTGGTACCAATGCGGTATGTCAAAAATGTTAGTCCGATCGCTATTGTCAAAGGTTTATGAAAGATTATTAGCTGATTCATCTCAGAACTTCCTTCTCAATTGTTCTGACTATATGAAATTATTGTTGAAGCACCTTGAATACCTCTTTTTCAGTCAACCAGGAGTAATGAGTTAGGTTTGTGACAGTCTCAAGTCCATAACTAAGTTACTCTCATTTAAGGAGTTGGGGCATCACAAAGGCCATATTCAAAACTGTCAAAGTACGATCCTTCAAGCCTTACTAGTATAATATATATGTAATCTGAATGCTTATGACAGCTTCATACCCGCTAATAAAGTAGTCTAATGGCATGTAATCGCATCTCCATGACAGCCAATAGACTTATTCCAGGCTGATAACGTCTGTGGTAAAGGCTTCGAAATAATGATAATATTACCGGCGCTCTGAAGTACATACCTCCAATCCGTCCTATGTTCAAATGTCGATCAGCAAATAATGCAGATTTCTTTGTTTGCGAGGCAGACTGCGGGAAGCACTTTCAAAAATGTCAAACATATGTAATTTCAACTTTCATATTCTTAGACTTACTCATAAATATGAGACAAAAATCCTCGACTTGACAAATAGCTGGCGCTACTAGACAGACAGTTGAAGCAAAAACTTGCTTGATGATGAGTTTTCAGACCCAGCCCCAGTAAAATCAACCGTCCAGGATTGTTACCCCAAGTTTAGACGTGGTGAAATAAGCACCGAAGACAGTGAACACTGTGGACGCCCAAAAGAGGTTGTTTCACCAAGACAATGCACCATGTCCAAAGTCCGTGCAAACGATGGCAAAAATCCATGAATTGGGCTTGGAATGGCTTCCACTTCCTTCGTATTCTCCAGATCTGGCCACCAGAGATTATTTCCAGTTCTCAGATCTCAAAAGAATACTCGCTGGGAGGAAATTTTCGGTAAATGATGAGATGATAGCCGAAATTAAGGCCGATTTGAAGCAAAGAACAAATTTTTCAACAAAAGTGGCAACGAAAAGTTGAAGGGTCGCTATAAACAGTGTATCTCCTATGAAGAGAACTACGGGGTTCAATAAGAGCGCTACAAAAACTTTTTGAAATAAAACTTTTTTAAATATCAATGAAACTATTTATTCCTATGAAAGTACATTAGATGCCATTATGTATGGAACTCGATTTCTTTAGCATGGCCACCACGGGCACGCTTGTAGAAGCCAGACGTTGAACTCAATTTGTTGGCATAGGGCATAGACTTGACGTACCCCACAGGAATTAGTCTAATGGCGTCAAATCGCACGACCGAGGCGGCCAATTGACTGGATCATTTCGTGAGCTAACACGTTCACCAAACTTGGTTTTCAATAAATCGATTGTGACATTCGCCATGTGGCTTGTGGCGCCGTCCTGTTGAAACCACATATTCTCCAAGTCCATATCAACCAATAAAAAATATTTGTTTGTTATTGAGCGGTAGGGATTCCCATTCACAGTAATGTGCCGATCTTGATCATCACTGAAGAAGTATGGTCCAATGACGACGCCGACCCATAAACCGCACCAAACCGTAATTTTTATACCCTGAACAGGGTATATAAAGTTTGTCACGAAGTTTGTTATCGTTTTGAAATTTTGTAAACGTCATTTTCTCTTCACGAAGCTGCTCATTTGTTGGAACTGCCGATATCGGATCACTATAACATATAGCTGCCATACAAACTGAACGATCGGAATCAAGTTCTTGTATGGAAAACTTTCACATTTCACAATGTATCTTCACGAAATTTGGTACAGATTATTTTCTAAAACAACAATGTAATCTCCGAAGAAATTGTTCAGATCGGTTAACTATAGCATATAGCTGCCATGCAAACTGAATGATCGGAATCAAATGCTTGCATGGGAAACTTCCTCATCATACGACGTATCTTCACGAAATTTGGCATGGATTACTGCTTAAGGTTACAATATAATCTCCAAAAAAATTGTTCAAAACGAATTACTATAGCATATAGCTTCCATACAAATTGAACACATAGTTACTAAGAGAAATGCACCTGCGAAGGGTATTTAGCTTCGGTGCAACCGAAGTTAACGTTTTTTCTTGTTTTTGGGATACAATGATGACTCATGAAAAACCCGCTCTAAAAGTGGAGCAAACTGACTCCGAATTTCGGCAGTAAATTTTAATAATTTCGACTCATTGCTGGATCGTATATCTTTTCATGATATGGCAAACCTTACTGAAGAAAAATGTCGGTAGCGTCGCTACCATGTTTCACTATGGCAGGCCAAGAATTTTTCAATTGAACTGTTTTGTGTTTGCAAGCGATTAAACTTTTTTCTAAACACTTGCATATATGTTTAAATATATTTACACGTTTTTTATTGTTCCAAAAAAAATATAAAAACCAAAAAAATGTTGCAAACTTTCTTTGCTTCTAATTTGCGGTGGTTTTATTTTCTTCATTTCCGTTTGAAATTACCGTAATAAGCTTATGAACGCGATTTGGAGATTATTTTTTCAGCTTTACTTTTTTAATTTCTGCTTTTAATTTCTTACACATATATGTATGTACAGAACATACATATGTATGTATTTATCTATACACGCATAGTACGAGTATAGTAGTTTTGCAAGTCAGTGTTGCTTTGGTTGATGAAATTTTGGCCAATGCTTTGCTGCTTCCGTCGAAAGCACATTTCATGTTCCAAACTTACTATTATATACATACACTATATTCGTATATAAATACACATTACACATATGCATATAAATATATACAATTTAATTTTCAGAAGTAGTTGTACATATTATAACAACTCTTATGGTACATTCATATTGAGAACTATCAACTTTCGTACGTGCAAAAAATAATATTTTGTTGAAATAGAAATGTCAGTATATATTTATAAAACTAATTCATGCATAAATAGTTGGAAATCATACATATTCATGTTGTTTTGTAAAAAAAACTATTGTAGCCCAGTTGTGCGGCTTTCTATTCTTATCAAAAAAAATTCCTATGGCATTTGCATACTCAGGCTCCTAATAGCCAGTTGGTGAAAAATATTCTGTTCTAAATATAAAATATACAGTTATTTACCTTACATGTGCTTTTTGTAGAAACACAAAAGCAATAATTTTATATGGGTAAAAATTTGCTATAAATAAATAATACCAATTTTTAAGCAAAAATATAATTATTTAATTATATACTTAAATATATAATTAATTTAATATGTAAAATTCAATATGTCAATAGGGTTTACATAATAACGCATTTTCTCGCTACATTCGAGTATTAACATATTATTTGCAGTATAAAAGCTGCATTCCCACATTTCACTCTCCCGGGCTTGGCGAGTCGAACAAACAAGTGGTGTAAAGCACAAAAAATAGTATAGAAATAGAGCAGCAAGCGATCAATATACTTAAAGCAGATTTCCACATAGATATAAAATAACAAATTTTTACAAAAAAAAGCTTCAAAATTTTATATTTTACCATAAAAATAGTTTATCTCTTAAAGAGCTTTTGCAGAATATTATGACCCTTTTTAGATTCTTGAATGGCATTTTCTCGGCAGATTCAAAATGTTTAATCTCCGTATCAAAACTATTTCAATGTTTGGATAATTTTCAAAGAAAATTTAGTACTTATTTTCTGTAAAGAAGGAAACACAGATATTTTTCTACAATTTTCAATCAAGTAAATATAAAAAGCTATCGTTTAAGAAGCCATGAGATATGGAGTGTTTTCAAGATAAAGCCTGCTTTAGACAATCATCCAATGATAATCTTCTTTCATGTAAAAGCGAGTTCTGATTATAAACTAGCATTTATACGAACTAGACGTGGACCAAATATCTACTTCTACGTATATCTGTTTCCTAACACACCCACTTGCGCAGAACTAACGGCGTGGATGTTAGGGCCAATGATATGAATATCACCGGCATACGCCGGCAGTTGTACGCTCTTGAAGAAGATTTTACCTTCTCTACTCAGATCTGCAGCTCGAATTATTTTCTCCAGTAGATTGAAGAAGTCGCACAATAAGGGGTCGCCTTGTTTTGGTCTCGAACGGCTCACAGAGGTCCTTCCCGATCCGGACGACGCGTTTGGTGTTCCTCAATATCAGTTTACACAGCCGTATTAGTTTTGCGGGAATACCAAATTCAGACATAGTGGCATAACGGCAGCACCTTTTCTCTGATAAAAGCAGCTTTTAAATCAACGAAGAGATGCTTCGTGTCAGTTGTTGATTTTTCAGGTCTAAAGCCACACTGATAAGGTCCAATCAGTTTGTTGATGGTGGGATTTAATCTTACACACAAAACGTGATGTTGAGGAGATTTATCCTAAGGTATCTAGTTAACGCAGATTGAGGGGTCTCCCTTTTTGTGAATCGGGCAGAGCGCACCTAAATTCCATTCGTTGGGCATGCTTTCGTCCAATCATATTCCACAAAGAAGCTAATGCATGCTTCTAATCAGTTCTTCGCCGCTGTATTTGAACAGCTTCGAATCCATCGCCCCCACCGCTTTGTTGTTCTTCAGGCGGGTAATTGCTATTCGAACTTTTTCATGGTCGTGCAATGGAACGTCTGCTTCATCGTCATGAATTGGGGAGTCTGGTTCACCATCTCTAGGTGTTATGTTGTCACTGCCATTCAGCAGGCTGAAAAATTTTTCCCTCCATAATTTCAGTATGTTCTGGGCATCAGTCACCAGATCACCTCTGGAGGTTCTACATGAGTATGTTCCGGTCATGAAACCTTCTGTTGGTCGCCCCATCTTTTCGTAGAATTTTCGAGCCCTACCCCTGTCGGGCAACTTGTCAAGCTCTTCATACTCAAGCATTTCGGTCTCTCTGTTTTTTTGTCTGCAAATGCGCCTCGCTTCCCTCTTCAACTCTCAGCATCTATCCCATCTTGCACGCCTTGTGGTCGATTGAAACGTAGGCAGTCTGTTTTCTCTCCGCTGCGACACGGCACTCGTCGTCGTACCAGCTGTTCTTTTGCAATTCCCGAAAACCAATGGTTCCGGTTGCAGCTGTAGGTAAGGAACTTAAAATGCTGTCCCACAGTCCCTTATGCCAGGTTGCTGATGAGTTCTCTCAGAGACCGGGAGTGCAAGTAGAGCAAAAAATCAGAGTTTGCAAGCTGCAATAAAGTTTTTGAAAGAAATTAAATATTTTTCAAGTTATACGCGAACTCCGACGGCGCTGAAAAAGGTACTCCCACTGCTGCAGTCTTTCAGTTTTCAGTCTGCAGTTTTCATTAGATGAAGCCGAAAAACAAATTCTCTTCTAGATATACAGATGTAGTATCTATGGTGAAAAAAATCGAAGAATACATTTTTTTTAGAAAAACGCATTTACAGTGAACTGATGAAGCTGATTGAACTGAGCGATGGCCACGCTTTCGAAGGCTTTATACAAAAACTTTTTGTGGGACAATTTAAATTTTTAGTATAGTATTTACAAAGATAAAACTTTTAGAAATATAAACAAGTTTTTTTTATTTCACGCTAAGTGTAGCCAATAATTAGTCGGTTAAGTACCATCTCAAAGATTAAAAATGCCTATAAATAGATCTATTATTCTGAAAAAGCTCAAGCACTCTCATATCGAAGTTTCGTCCACTATGTATATTATACATTTTCGAATAATTTTAAGTGTTTTTTTGTGTTTAGGTCGTCAACAAAATTCCTATAACGCGCATAGAAAAGAAAACCGATCGGTTTTAGAGAAAAATCATTAGTGCGAACCCACTGACTCATATGTTATACAATAAGCTTAACACTTGCTATGTGAGTACATGTATATGTAATACATATTATGTATGTAAGTATTGTATGTCAGTCAAATGCACTATTTTATTTTGCACTCTTAGTAAATGCGATTTTCATGTGACATTCTGTCGCTCTGACATTTATCACCTTTTTAGTTCAATAGGTCGCTTAAAATGTGTGCTTCCTATAAATGGCAGCGTCTGTATGTATCTGTATTTGCATGAGTATTAGCGTACATATTTCTACGAACATACATACTTACATACACAAAGACAATTCGCACATTGCTTGTGCCATTGTTTCATTATGCGTGGAGCCTCTCTTAAATCCCATTCCATCTAATTTTTCACTAAAAAGCAATGAAAAGCAACAAACTAAAGGGAGAGAGGCTCACTCCATCGATATGTAAAATAATTAAAGGTATAATAACCCACATGTCATATTAAAAACAAATACTCGAAACTTTTTAGCGAGGCGAGTGACACCACTTAAAAGGTTGGGGTTAGGTTAGATTAGGTTGAATGAGCTGCTATAAAAAATAATATAATATAAATATACATACCGCCAATGCCCATATGGACTCCACTAAGCTTTAAGTCTAATGATGGTTTAAACTGTACAATAAATTTAATTATAGACTTTTATGCTCATTACCAGTACCGGAGAGAATCTAATATATCTATATTAGGGAGTTTTTTTTAACCATTTATTTTTTTTCAGTCCCGTCACGAAATTTCCTTGGACATACCCTAAAAAAATTCCCTGAAAATTTTAGCTCTTAATATTAACATTAAGAACTGGACCAAGGCATGTAAAAATTTTCAATAGAAAATACACTACAATCGTTAGTTTTTATCTTTAAATTCCTACATATCAGAAGTATTTTAGACGCATTTTAGACGCATATTTCTCAGAATTGTTCACTCTACAAAAGTGCCCAGTGCAACAAAGTCGGAACTCACAACGGCGAGGTAGTACGGGGCTCTAAACCCGATTTTCCAAGAATTTCACATTTTTTTGTATATATCTCGTCAATAACAAGAGCTATAGAAAAAATTTACGTGACAAATTTGCAGGAAATTTTATTTGCTATAACAAAGGTTCGAGGTGAAAATCGCTATCATTAATACTTCTCGAGATATTCGGCTTTTTAAGTACTATAGTATAATATATAAAAGAAAGTCGTGTTAGTTACACTATTTATAACTCAAGAACGGCTAAAGCAATTTAGCTGAAAATTGGTGGAGAGGTAGCTTAGAACCAGCGGACGGACATAGGGTACTTTGTATCCGTTTATGTTAAAAGTCAGTACAATTCGACTTCTGAAGATATTTTGCATCAAATTCGTGTCCTCTCCAAAAATGACGATCTTGAGATGAATAAATAGATACTCTTTGCTTTGCTTTACTCTTGATCGAAGACCTGTGTTATAGTTTATTTTTCAGGTTAGGAATGGTAACGCCAAATTGAGAAATGAATGACTGACTTGCTTAATGTAAATCTTCTGAAGATTTTTTTGAGCAATTGTTGACTATCGGCAATAGTTGAGTACCTGTTAAAGAATCGAGCGGATTGATTTCATTTTTCCGATAATGTCTGTAACTTTGTCTCATCGAAAGATGATTTTATCAACAAACATCATTACTAACCACAAAAGTAATGGATTGTTGAGTGAGCGAGCTACATTAACGGCAAAGAATAATGATGTAGAAGACCTTATCTACGAGTTCAGAATGAGGACATCGGATCAATGCATAAATTCAAATCTATTGGTTAAGTAATGAATGAAGGTGAAGCCACTATCTAATCAATTGAATATTTAAACTCCTTGGATGAGTCTGGCTTGCCAACGCCTAATTTTAGTAATAATGCTTCGAAACATATACCAAATAAAACTATAAGCATTGTGATATGCTTTACAATACTCAAAGGAAAATTCGGGAATGAAGTTTTCATTCGGTGTATACTGATGATCCCAACAGATATGGCGTTTGAGGTTAAAATACTTCAATTTCCGATTCTGCCATTCGTAAAGACCATTAACAAATTACAAGATCAATCTTTTAAAGTTTGTGGTCCGGAATATGCTTTTTGCATGGTCAATTATATACATATGGCGTGTTCAAGGGACGGAAGATCATCTGCGTTGTTTGTTCTTGCGCCTGATAATTAAATAGAAAAATTCGTCTATCACAAGGTACTTAACTGAAGAGTACGACCTCTGCACTACAATACGTGAACAATAAAAAATCATTAAAATACTTAAATATTTTATTTGTACTTCCTAAAAATGGACTTAATAAAGTACCATAAATCAGCTTGTTTGTTTCCAGAGTTCGCCGGATCCTCTAGTTTTCTATGTATTACACTTGGGATTACCATATATTAAGATTCTAATGTTTCTCGGGCCCATGTTAACAGCTCTTGTCCTTATATAAAATTTTTGATCGTTTATATTTTTATACTCTGAGCAGGGTATATTATTCGGAAACTCTATGAATACGCCTCTACGCGAATTAGTCACTCGGTTTTTGAGAAAACAATCTGAAACTTGCTGCAAGAAGCTGCTCAGAACCGCTCCGAAACGCCGATATCAGGTTACTTAGGACATACTTAGCTGTCACACATACTGAAGAATCAAAATCCTGATGAAATTTGACACGGATTATTTTTCAGGACAGTGGAGTAGTCTCCAAGCCAATTGTTTAGATCGTAACAAATCACTATAGCATATAAGTATCACACAAACAGACCAATCAAAATCGTTTTCTTAAATAGTTTCAGGAATCAGTTATGATATCTAAAATCCCGTTTGCTTGGTTGAGACAATGTGAGGTTTGATAGGTTGACAGTTAAATACATTGGTTCGTGACATCATGGATGGAAAGAGTGGAAGACTTTATTTACAATAACTATGAAAGATTGAGGATGGAGTCATGTGTAGAAGTTCACGCAAGTGAGGAAAGTTCTCTGATCGCCATTCACTTGGGAGAGGCCAGAAACGATTCTTTTACAGATGGCTCAAGCAGCTCACTACTTCCGGTCTTTGACCAAGTATCCTCTGGGTAGCCTAAGAATATCCGTTTGAAGGCGAGCTAAAGTGAGATCCCCCATAGGGTTGTGCGATGGGTTTGGGACCCGCCACGTAAAAAAACACCCCCAGTGAATAGGTATAACCAGCCTCGGAAGAGAGACCCCCTTTTTGATGAAAGTTTGACTGTTCATTTCCGGTATGACATTATGTGTCGCAATCCTGTTTCTTTCCTTCTGGTTTGGTGTTTCAACTGACGCTCGTTGACTGCTAGAGTTCACAACAGCTATTTTCAATTGTATTATAAATACAATAATTTTAACATATAAAAATAATTATTTTTAATTATTTTCTTTGCAGCTCTAGGTTTAATTCAATTAGTGCATGCCGCCTCGTCCGGTGTTACAAGTACGGAGGCATATTTCAATGGTTCGGCCTACCTGCGACTGCTGACACCGATGCCAATTTGGGATCATTCCGCCATAAGTTTTCGCTCCTGTCGCGGTGAGTAAGACCTCAAAAATTGCACGATCTGAAAGACTCCCTCTTAAATCAAGTAATACAACTGACACATCACTTTCCTACTCCCCGTCTTACAGGTGGTGAAATTTTAGCTCAACAATATAATAAGAACTCTTTCGTCATCACTGTGCTGAGTGATTTTCTGCAAGTCTCACTGGCCGGTCCGGCGGTGATTGGCCCCAACAACCGTTTAGATGTTAAGCTACCCTACCACTTACTCGACAATCACTGGCACACGCTACAGTTCAAGTACGAATATGGTAATCTCTACTTGTACATCGATCGCACGTCGTTAGTTTTCGGTAAGTACACGCATTACGGTAACACCATGTCATACATTGTAGCTATTATGTAACAAGCTTCATTACTTTACCGACTTTAATTACAGCGAATTCCACGTATAACAGCCAATTTCTGACTAATCAAGATATCGGCAATGAGGCGGCTATTTTAATATTGGGCAACTCATTTAGCGGTTGTCTACAAGATGGACCCGGTTTGCTTTTCATCAATGGCTCTGTGCAGAATGTCGTCTACGGTCCTTGTCCGTTGAGTACCGGTCCGTGTGGCGATCATGATACACTCATGCTTGGACAAGATAATTATTGCTCAAATAATCCGTGTATGAGTCATGGTCAGTGTATACCGTTAAATGATGGTTACGAATGCCGTTGTACGCCACGTTACACGGGTAAGAATTGTCAAATCGATAACGGTTCGCCGTGTGCGCGTAATCCCTGCGCGAATAGCGGTAACTGTACCGAAGACGTGCGCGGCGATTATCAGTGCAAATGCACAACGAATTACAGCGGACGCAATTGTGAAACGGAAATCAATGTGCATCCCGCCTGCCAACCGAATCCGTGTTTAAATAACGGCGCTTGCATTGTAGCGCCGGGTTCGACGAAAGTCGAGTGCGAATGTGCCAAAGGTTATGCGGGTGCGCGCTGTGAGAATGATGTGGACGATTGCGCTTCGCAACCTTGTCTGAATAACGGACGTTGCCTGGATTTGGTGAATGGCTTCACATGTGATTGCCGTGACACCGGCTTCACGGGTCCAAACTGTCAAACGAATATCGACGAATGCGAGGGCAGTCCGTGTAAACATGGCGGTCGTTGTTACGATCGCTACGGTTGGTTCATCTGTCAGTGTCCCGATGGTTGGGCCGGCGAGACGTGCGAGGAGCCAACGAACTGTAAGACGCAACAGTGCTTGAACGGCGGCACCTGCGTGAATAAGACGATCGGCTTCTATTGTCAGTGCGCGCCCGGCTATAGCGGTGAACTGTGCCAGCAGAGCCCACCGTGTCCGCAGTGTCCCATCGACTCGGAGTGCATTGGAGGGAAATGCATATGTAAGCCAGGCACAACGGGTAAGTCTCGCCAGTTGGCGGTTTATTTGTCTTTGTTTACGCCTTCGTTCGTACGCATTGCACGCATTTCATCGGTGTGCGCAGAATATGTGGGTTTAGTTTAAGCAAGTAAAATATTATATTTTTATATGAAATAAGTTAGTTGTAAGGGTTTTAAGTATGGTTAAAGTGGGTTAAAGGTTGCTTCTTCTTATTAAAACTATTTAAGTAGTTTACTATAAGCTTCTAAGCTGTCATTTTCTTGTACGAATTTAAAAGAAAGATATTTTAAACCTTCCTTCTGGCATGCCAAGCTTCTTCTGATATTAACCTCTCGCCCAACGAATCGTATGATGCACTCAGCCAGTGGGAATGCTTGGGTGAGAAGCGCAAGCGCTACATACCACCCGATTGGTTAAAAAAGAAACGCTGTGAGCTGAAATTAAGTACGAAAAGAAAAAATCTTATTGTGAAAATATATAAGTACTATTTTAGATTCCTACAAGCATTATTGTTATAGAGCTTTTAGACTATTTTAGTATTTTCAAGTAAAATGTATTAATTTTTGTACATATGGATGTGGTTATTTGGCAAGTTATACATACATATTTTCTGCTTTGGTGGTTTTAAAAATTATTTTTATATATTATGTATATATTATTTTTTCTGATACTGGTTTAATTCAATTCTACGGCCAAGTTAGCAATGAGTTTTTTCTTATAAAAACGGGACGGTTAATGCCGATCGCTTTAAAATCCAAAATTATGTTGAAATATGACTTTAAAATCGTTTACATTATGACAAAAAGTACCTGGAAATTCTAATTATAAAAAACCCAAAATATTTAATTATTCATCAATTTTTATTTTGTTGCCTCCAAATTGATATCCACCAGTTGTAATATACTTATGCCAACAATTTTTCCAGTTCTCGAAACACTTTTCAGCCCTTTTTAGGATTTTCCTTCAGCAAATTTTGTTTATCTCTTCAATCGACTGAAAATGGGTGGCAATTTCAGTTTGAGGAACAAGAAAAAATCACGGAACCAAAACAGATGAATGCGGAGGTTAAACGATGGTATTTATTGCGTTTATGGCTTTAAATGCGGTCACAATCGTCGCTCGTTGCTTTGGTGCATTTTCATCGTGTAAAATCAATGAATAATTCCGGCCATTTTCAACTGATGTTCTCACGCAAACGCCTAAATACGGTCAAATAGAACTCCTTATTGACCGTCTGTCTCTCCGGAACAAATTCATGATGCAGCAAATCACGTATATCAAAAAAACAATGACCATCGCCTTGATTTTTGAGCGGCTTTAGCATTATTCTGTCGTTTTTTCTCCCCCATTTCGATCATTGTTGATTTGTTTGCATGTCAAATTCATAAACCCATGTCGCATCGGCCGTTATAATGTTGAAGCGTGTTCAAAACGGACCTGTTTCCGGCATCCTTTTTGAAAAAAATTCAACTTTTTCTTGACGAGGCGAGCAAGAACGCGTTGCCTAAATATCCACCAAAATCATTCGAACGGACTCGCGAGAGATGTCGAGTTCTCTTGCCATCTCTCTAACACTTGCCTGACGATTTTTAAGTACCATATCTTTCACTTTTTTAGTATTTTCATCAGCTGAAGAGATCGAGGGTCGTCTAGAACGAGGCATGACTTCAGCGAACCTTTCAAGGTCTTGTACCACTAGTAGGCTTCTGTTTTTGATAAAACTGAATGAGCCCTTTCCAACATTCGCAACGACTTCGGACACGAAATTTGTTTAGAAATACAAAATTTGAGACAAATTCAGTCGAAATTCCTCAGAAGTTTCCAGTAAAGACCGCCAACTTCGCTAGTGCTTTCGGTTAGGTAATGAATAATTTTGGATGATCGGCACCTGCCATCAGTACACCGTGAAATTAAACTCGATATACGGTGAAAGCTTTGTCGCAAAATTGTTTTATTTTTTATTCAATAATACCGATATATACGACATCGCAGAGCTTGAGATTGTATTAAATCAGTATGTTTATATTAAAAGCTAGGTATTTCCATAATCTTGGTGGTTCTATGTATATATATGTAAATGGAGTATAACAAGGAACATGGGGACTAACAAATCGCTTAGTTGGCAACGCTAATTAATTGTAAAAATGAGAAATCCTGCCTTTAAGGCTTACTTTCTTAAAAAAAATGAAATTAGGGGAACGGACAGTTGCCTGACGTTGTCCTGAATGCGGACAGATCTTCATTCCATTTAACGCCATATTCGCCGTTGCCAAAGCGCAAAGGACCATACATCTTTCACAGAACCTTTCTCTCGAAAACTCGTAACGTCAAGTCATCATCGTCCATGCGTCTGCCCCACATAGCTAGACGGGAAAAATGAGTGACTTATAGAATTTGGTCTTTGTTCGCAGAGAGCGGGCTTTACTTCTCAATTGCCTACTCATTCCGAAATATATAGCATCTGTTGGCAAGAATTATTCTACGTTGGAATTCGAGGCTGATATTATTGTTGATGTTAATACTGGTTCCAGGATACACGAAATCATCTACGTCTTCGAAATTATGACTGTCAACAGTGACGTGGGAGCCTAGTCGCTAATTCGAAGACTGTTTGATGACAACTGTCAATGTGTTTTACGTGGGTATCTGCCTACGAAAGCTCAAATCCACGGTGTTATCTATTGCTAGTAGCACATAGATCAAATTAATGCGTTGATCAGCGCCCCAAAGTGCAAGTGCATCCACAACACTACACTCTGGAAGAAACCAAGGTATGAGTGCCGCCCCACACACATACACTTTGGTTCCAATCGGTTCGGGTGAAAACCAAAGGAAACACCCTAGCCACCTTGCTCGGGTTCGAGGCCCATCTAAAACCTCTGCCGTACTCTGGTTCCGGCACCCGGCCGCAGTGCGACTCCACATTGGACAATTGCCCTTCCTGCATTTAGGTTTAAACCACAGCCACCACGAATCTCCCCAAAGGGCCAAAACCCAATGAGCAGACTGAAGCGAACTTCAGGGGCGGCTGCTCCCCGTGGTACCATGTTTTAGTCTTTGGTGTGACCTGTAGCCCAAGCTTGCGCTTAAGCTACTGCCAGTCGAGCCCCCAAGAATTCCGAGGAACTCTTAAGAACCCGACTGGATGATGTGTTGTAAATGTTGTCCGTCAAATCCATTTAGTGTTTGTTATATTATCGCAAATCTATTCAAAGAATATGATAACATCTCAATATAGCACTTTTCTGACATCTCTAACAATGCCGACATTCAATAAACCAGACATGTGAATGTCGGACATAGTGCATTTGGATTTTAGTCGCCTCCTACGACAGGCATGCCTTACCGCGGGAATATTCTTATCTCCCTCCCCGCAGGGAGACTATTTGATGACAGGAGATATTTAGTCTTCCCCTCGTTCACTACCAGACCCATTTGCTTCGCTGCCTTATCCATTCTGGAGATAGCAGGACTAACGGCGCCGGTGTTGAGGTCAATGGTATCAATATCATCGGCGTACGCCAGCAGTAGCACACTCTTATAGAAGATTGTACATGATCGATTAAGCTCTGCAGCTTGAATGATTTTCTCCAGGAGTAGATTGAAGAAGTCACACCATGGGAAGTCGTCTTGTCTGAAACCTCGTTTGGTATCGAACGACACGGAGAGGTCCTTCCCCATCCTGACGGAGCTTTTGGTATTTTTCAACGTGAGTTTACACAGCCATATTAGTTTTGCGGGGATATCCGAGGCTGTTGTTTTATTTTCATTATAGGGGTTTTTTTATATGGCGGGTCCCAAACCCAGCGCGCAACTCTAGGGAGATCTATCTCTCGATACTTATCGGGAGTGCCATGATCAGTATAAATGACCGAGCTTCAATTAGGATCAGCACCAAAACGCTGACTCAAAACCGGTCTTAGACCTATAGTTTTTTGGGCAAAGTCGTTTAGAATGATCCATAGAACACTTTTCGCATACGCGATTTTTCCATTTTTTTGGCTGCTGCTAAAATAACCCGCTCTTATGTACCGCGCCTACTTGAACCAAATCACTTATAAGAAACTTTCAGTAAAGACCCAAAAAATAAAATAAAAATAAAAAAAAAATAAACAAATAATAACGATTGCAGATTAACGCTCTTGAGACACCTGTTTTATACAAGAGAGCACCCAAATCAGACAACTCTCATTTAGTTACCGTTAGCCAAGCGAACGATTTTGTTAGATTCCACGCATGTTTACTCCAAGAAATTTTGCAAGCTTATCACACACAAACACACATTGTCATACACACACATGAACAACAACAACAACAAACCATACACTCCATACACCATATATGCATACATAAATACATACATACGAATTTCTATAGAAACTAATTGTGGTGCATGTACTTTGTACTATCTCCTTTCAATTGGCACTAATATCTTAATTTAGGCCCAATTGGCCATTGTTTACCAATACCGACAACACCGCCACCACCACCAACAACAACAACAACGACGACCACAACAACAAGTACAACAACCGCAGCGCCACCACCAGCCAATTTGGTGGTTGCTAATGCAGCAAAAACAACAGCCGCCGCGGCAACACAAGCAGCTACAACAACAACAACTGCTACTGCAGGACAACTGACAGCGAACTTAACAGCACCAACAACCACAACAACAACCGCAACAATGACAACAGCTAGAAATATTGCAACAAACACGGCAACAACAACAACAACAATAGCAACAAAAACCACACATAATCCGCTATTATCACATTTGGCTCAATTGAAAGCATGCCCCCCCGATAATTGCTTGAACGGTGGCACTTGTAGTGGCAGTGCTTCAAATTTTACTTGTTTATGTGCTAGTGGATACACAGGTTTGGAACATTACAACAATTACAATACTACATACTATGTATATACTACATGCAAATACAATATCCAAAGAATGTACAATAGAAAAAAAACACAAAAACAACAACAGCAACAACAAACAATCCTGTACAAAGTCACTACAAATACTTAACCTCAAACACTGTTTTATTTACCGTTTATAATTGTAGTTGTAATGTTGGTAGACTTGTTGTTCTTGTAGCTTAATTTATAATTACAAACACACACACACGAATGTTATAAATATGATTAGCTGTATGTATGCATGTAGTGCTGCTCGCAATTTTTGTATAATTATTTTCTAACCAACCCCACCCCGCCCACTTGAATGTATTTAAGTCCCCACTGCCGAATAACTTAACGAGCGTAAATCTAGTTAATTTGGCGTTTGGTTTGCTAGTGTTAACAACAACAATTGCTCTTGGTTAGCATTAACCCTAAAAACAAAAAAAAAAGAACAAAAAATTAGTAAAATATGTGTACACTTCCGCCACACACACACACACACACCGAACGTGCTTGACTAATTGCGATTTTTCTCCCACAACTGTAGGTTACAACTGCGAACTGCCCGTCACAGATGGTCCGACGAATGTGCCATTGACCGGCAGCGGCGGCGCCGTCGGCAACAGTCCCATCAGCGCCGCAGTCAATTGCATCAATGGCGGCAAGTGTTTGAATGGTGGCACCTGTTCAATGAATGGCACACATTGTTATTGTGCCGGTGGCTTTTCGGGCGATCGCTGCGAGAAAGCCGAACCTTGTACGGCGCTCAATTGCCAAGAGCCAATGGTATGCCAGTTGAATAAGTGCGTTTGCCCGGAGAATAAGATTTGCACGGCTTGCTCGGCACAGCCGTGTCGCAATGGTGGCGTCTGTACGGATCTGTCGAATGGCGAGTACACGTGCAGCTGTACGTCTGGCTGGACGGGTCGTACGTGTACGAAGGATGTGGATGAGTGCGCCTTGGATCCGAATATTTGTGGCAATGGCATTTGTAAGAATGAAGAGGGCTCGTACAAGTGCTATTGTACGCCCGGTTTTACGGGTAAACACTGTGACTCGGATGTGGACGAGTGCTTGAGTCATCCGTGTCAGAATGGCGCGACCTGCAACAATAAGGTAAGTGTGTGTTCTATGTTTCGTATTGTGCCGTGCGTTTCTAAAGCATTCTTAGCTGTTCTTTTTTAAATATGGAAAACATCGGATTTTGAGACAAGTGAGTCCAGTTAAGATTTGAAGTTTGTAGCAACTGTGGGTTGCTGGTATAGCTCATTCCTGTAATTTGAACAAATGAAATGTATATTCTCATGTAGTTGTAAACATTATAGTTATTTTGGTGTACAATCTCTTCCCCTTAGCTGTTCTTCTCATTATTCTCGTTAGGAGAAGCCCCTTATTCAATGCTTCGTAGATATTTTAATGACCATTGGTTTTTTGTAAGCTGTTTCGGGGAAACTTAGTTAAACGCGTGCCAAAATATCCCCAGCTGACTCCCACGTCTTTAAACAAGCCTTTTCAGATTTAGAGTACCAATATTATAAGTACGTAATATTGGTTAAGAATTGAGGCTACTATTCACCTTATGGTGATTTCTACAAAGTGAGCTATGGCGGTCCATCTTGACAAATGTCAACTTTGCGCGGCGATAGTAATGTTAAACTTCAGTCAGACATCGACCAAATTTCTGCAAGGTGGTGATCGCGTATATCGGGAAGAGTTTTCTACGGGTTCGGTGTTCTCCTAACTGTGCAGCAATACTTTGCAGTTTTATTTCAATTGATGCACCGGGGGGCTTGTATCGCATATCCTTTCCGGGTCCCTGTTTTCTCTCTACCTGTACTAAAGAAATCTGCGATTTTAATTACCAAGTTTTCAATTTCTCTACAAAATTGATCTAATTTAGGTCATTCAAATTTTCACAAGAAAAGGTGACAAATGACAGTAGATCTTTATTTGCTAAATATTCATATGCCACAATTTGATCAAAACGAACCACCCTTTTTTAGCTGACCAATGATCTACTACTCAATTCCTTCGAGAATACTGTAAACTAGGGTCCTCTCAAAAATATCTTTGAAAATAGCTGGCAAAAAGAATGACAGAAGAAACAACGTTGCGATGTGGTTTGTGGGAAGGTGGAGTCATCGGTCCACATTTCTCCAAAAATGATGGCTCGTGATGTCGACAACATTTTGTTTCAACAAGACGCCACTTTACGCACATAGTATCAATCATGGGATTTATTGAGAGAACACTTCGGTAAGCAGATAATTTAACGTTTTGGGCTGGTCGATTGGCTACCACGATCGTGCGGGATCATACTTTATATGATCGGACAATCCGTCTTCGATTCAGGCCTTGGAGCAAAACATCACGTATGACATTCGCCAGTTACCAGTCGAAATGTTCGAACGAGCGATGGTACATAATTGGAGAGGGGAGGGATGCCGAAAAAAGAGAAAGGGAATTTCAAGGTCACAGGTTTACCAGAAGCGCGGCAATAAAATCAGTCTCATTACTTAATTGTCAAACCTCTTACTAGTTATAAGACAAACTTTAGTTAGAAGAGTGTCTAGTACTTGCAATAGCTCATTAAACCCAATATCCTGGACCTGTATATGTTTGTATGTACTTCCTTCGTATCACTGCTCCCTAGAATTTCGTACACTTAAGTAAAAATCCCCAATAAGTTGTACTCTAATTTAATCACAACTTCCGTTAATTACCCCAAATTTGTGAACTCTCACTAGATCAACGCCTACGAATGCGTTTGCCAGCCCGGCTACACCGGCATAAATTGCGAAATCGATATCAACGAATGCGACAGCAATCCCTGCACGAAGGGCTCGACTTGCAACGACATGATCAACAATTTCACCTGCTCCTGCATACCTGGCATGACGGGCCGCTTCTGTGAGAATGACATAGATGACTGTATCTCGACGCCTTGTCAACACGGCGGTCATTGCATAGACGAATTGGGCGGCTTTCGTTGCGATTGTGCTAACACGGGTTATGAGGGCCAACTCTGTGAGTTAAATATCGATGAATGCGAATCGCAACCCTGTCAAAATGGCGCTGCTTGCATAGACGATGTAAATGATTACCGTTGCAAATGTTATCCGGGCTATACGGGCAAGAATTGTGAAATCGATATTAATGAATGCGAAAGTAATCCGTGCTTGTATAACGGTAATTGTTTGGAACGTTCGAATATGACACTATATGCGCAAAGTCAAACAACGGATTTGCCAGAGTTCTTCAGGAACCAATTCTCCTATCAGAACGCGAGCGGGTAAGTTTGGATGGAGAGATGTGAGAGGCGAAAGGAGTGTATATTTATTTGATTTTACCATTTTCAGATATGAATGCGTTTGTGTACCAGGTATTATGGGCAAGAATTGCGAGACCAATATTAATGAGTGTGAAGCGAATCCGTGTGGCAAACACGGCACCTGTAACGATGGTGTAAGTTCTAAGAATAGTTTTATGGAAAGCAAGGTTTTTCAAATTTTAAATATTTCCAGATCGGCACGTATACCTGCGATTGTGACCCGGGCTTCGAAGACCGACATTGCGAGACCAATATCGATGAGTGCGACCGGTAAGTGCTGAAGTGAAGAATAGGCAAATGTTTGTCAAGCTTAAAAATTTTGTTGGAGTAATCTTAGTATATTTCACCAGGCAAGTTGATACTCGCCAATAAGTCTTTATGCACAAAAGATTACTCCAAATTAGAAACATATGACATCTCAGTTCTCTACATACTATTTTCAATAAATCTTTCCTTCAAACGCTTTTAGAAATTATTATATGCGACTCGAAAAATCCGGTGAGATCCCTATGAGCTTTGTGAGTTGAAAAATTTTACCATAGCGGCTAAAACACAGCTTGAATTTACGAGATTGAGAGATGCACAGATTTCGCTTAAGACCGCCCATATCTCAGCGCTTCACATAACATAGTTCAAAAGTTCATAATGTTCGTTAGGAGTATGTAGGTTTCCTTCATAAATAAAACACGTTCTAGACATCTATCCCATAAGAGATAGTGAGATCCTCACATAAACCCAGTTCGCCTCAGAACTTCTTGCATATCTATACTCAATTCCATCCCTTCGTTTGCGGTTTCTATCGAGACCGAAGGGCTCGAGCTCGTATCACTGTGAGTCGTTTATTGAAGCCACGGTTCCGTTTGTTTGCGAAACCGATGGGCTCGAGCTCGTAACTCATTCATCTTATATTTTAAATAAAATATTTTCTATCTATAACAATATTTTTTCTCTGAAACTCTGTTAATCCGGATCTTAAGTCCAAAGGGATGGTATTAACTAATCTTTACAAATCTAATCTCGAACTTCGTTGTTATCTTCCTTAAATCTGATGGTTTGCATACTCTCGATTTTGATGCGCTGCTGGATGACCTTAAGATCAAGGATCAGCAATACCATAAATAATTTGCTAGAAAACTCTTATGTGAACTTCTCATTTACCTTTCTTTCACATCCGAAGGTATCAACCCTGTGGCGCACACGGCACCTGTATCGATGAGATCAACGACTATACTTGCGATTGTGATGCTAATTACGGCGGTAAGAATTGTTCGGTGCCATTGATAGGTTGCTTGAGCGCACCATGTCAAAATGGTGGCAACTGCAAGCCATATCTAGTCAACGAAACCGAGCATCTTTTCAACTGCACGTGCCAACATGGTTTCCAAGGAGATATTTGTGAGAAGACAACGACGATTTCAATGGTTGTGAGTAGTTTAATAACGGTGAAGACGCAACGTGAGGAGGGTTATGATATAAATTTACAATTTAAAACCACATTACCCAACGGTGTACTAGCTTTTGGCACATCGATCGGACACAATGAACCCGTTAGCTATATATTGGAACTGATTAATGGTCGCCTGAATTTACACTCTTCGCTGCTTAATAAATGGGAGGGCGTCTTTATCGGCTCTAAATTGAACGATAGCAATTGGCATAAAGTATTCGTGGCTATAAATACTTCGCACCTGGTACTTTCAGCGAACGATGAGCAAGCCATCTTTCCCGTGGGTTCGTACGAGACCGCAAATGGCAGTCAACCGTCATTTCCGCTCACGTATTTGGGCGGCACAATACCGAATTTGAAATCATATCTACGCCATCTGCCGCATCGTCCGTCGAGCTTTGTCGGTTGCATGCAGGATATTGTCGTTAACGGCAAGTGGATCTTCCCCGAGGAGCAAGGCAACGAAATAGATACGAATTTGACAAATATACAGGCCGGTTGTCCGCGCAGCGAGCAATGCATACCGAATCCGTGTCATTCGAATGGCGCATGCACGGATTTGTGGCATACATTCTCGTGCACATGTCAGCGGCCGCACTTCGGACACACCTGCGAATACAGTGGGTTAAACTGAATTTTGTTTAAGAAGTTTCCAATTTTTTCATAACTTTTTTTATTTGTGTTTCCACAGACATAACTGCGGCCACATTTGGCCACGAGAACACCACACATTCTGCTGTTGTTGTGGAGACGAACGACTCGGCTCGTCGTGCCATACGTTCCATACTTGATATCTCCATGTTTATTCGCACCCGCGAGCCCACTGGTCAGGTCTTCTATTTGGGTAGCGATCCCAAGAAGATCACACCCAAGGGAGCAAGTAAGTATTTACGCCTATTAATTGTTTCTAAATACACAAATGGTGGGAGTTGGATCAATAAGAGCTACAGCTATTTAAAACTCAACTTGATTAGAGCTTCAGGCTAAGTTATTTGTCTGTTGAGGTCAAAATTTAAATTGTATATACGCGCAAGTCCCGAAAACTACTATCAACAACACCGGCGAATGCGTGTTCCACCTGGTTCTATAATCTAATAGTGAACTTGAGGCTTAAAAAGTTCGTTTACCCTTTTTTCGATGGTCACAGTACTCGGCCTGATGAAATAGATGGAACTGTATGTTCGAAGAGATCCTAAAACGCTGAAATTATGATTTGCAACATCTTATTCAGGGTTTGCCCGTTGAGGTCAAACACCGAAAGCTGTAAATAAAGTTGTAATATCAGGCTCATTCAGGTAGTGTATCTAACTCTTGGATCGCGTGGGTCAACGTCTTCATAACTTTGCTATATCCAGCATTCTGGGAGATAACTACCTGCGATTTATATTCTCTTTTTCTTGATGTTAAGAGGGGTGAGCTAAAACATTGCTTTTGGGACCGCTTGCAGTCGGAGTGGTTATGGCTGGACACGAATTAAAAGCCAAAACTTAAATAATGATTTTAACAGAGCAACTACTCTGATCGGAACTTGTCGAGCCAAGGTACTCGAAAGTTAAATTGAAAACAGAACATAGCCAATTCATCACATTTGTTCCTATTCGGCGGTATCAGACTTTCCTTTCAACTTCTTTAAAAGGATTTAGCTACCTACCACTTATTATAGGTTACCATAGAAAGCGAAACTCTTCAAGACTTGTCTTTGTTTGGTTTCCTGCAAAAAAAAAATCAAAAGATCTCGTGAGTTTCGGGAATTTCGTGGATCACCCTGAATTCATAATAAGACTTTATAACCAACAAAGTACTGAAACTTATTGATCCAATCCAATCATTCACATAACCTTAATATATACTATGCATATCACTAAGTATTCTTACCCTAGATTACCTTAGATCCTTTTATAATTTCTTTCTTTACCCAACAAATCTTTAAACCTGTTAATAAAATTTCCACTCTTCAACTCTCTTAACTTTGAGAGCGTTTTAAAACCAAAAATCTCTTTTTTAAAGCTGACACTGGCGAATCATATGTAGCCGCCGAACTGCATGGCGGCGAATTGCTGGTAAAAATGCAATTTAACGGCACACCCGAGGCATACACTGTCGGCGGCAATAAGCTTGATAACGGCTACAATCATCTCATTGAAGTGGTGCGTAATCAGACGCTCGTACAGGTCAAACTCAATGGCACTGAGTACTTCCGTAAAACACTCTCCTCCACGGGTTTACTCGATGCGCAGGTGCTCTACCTCGGCGGACCACCAGTTGGCGAGCAAACACAAGCGCCAACAACCACAGGTACAGATCCAGCGTCAGTGGCGCCCGAAGAGAATGTCGTAAATAATGAGGTCGATGAGAAGGACTACTTCAAAGGTATCATACAGGATGTGAAAGTAAGCAATGGCTCACATACGATGATTGTTGAACTGTATCCCTTGAATGAAGATGACTTGATCTTGCCGCCCTCGTTTGGTGTGGTTACTATCGATCGTACATCGGTACTGAAAGGTGAAGTAACCGATGACTTGTGTCGTAAGAATCCCTGCAAGCACAATGCCGATTGTCGGAATACTTGGAATGACTATGTATGTACCTGCCCGAATGGTTATAAGGGCAAGAATTGTCAAGAGATCGAGTTCTGTCAACTGGTCCAGTGTCCGGGTAACAGTAAATGTCAGAATCTCGACGATGGCTATGAGTGCCTGACGAACATCACATTTAAGGGCAATGAAAAGAATCCTTTGGCGTTCACTTACTTCGTAGAGCAAATGCCGGATGAACCGAAAATGTTGGTGCAACCGGTTATAGAGATTGCGTACAGAACACGGGCTGGTGGCACACTATTTTTCATAGAAAATGGTGAGAGCTTCTTTGAAATCGGCGTGAATCAAGGACAGGTGACGGTTACTTGGAAGTTAAATCAAGAGGCGTTTGGCGATACCAAGCGCTTTACCAAAGATACATCCGATCCCAGCCTTATGGAGATGACAAACGAACCCGGGTATGTCTTTAGGAAATAAATTGAAAATTATTTTTAATGTTTTCTTCTTCTATTCAACAGGTGGAACCGTATTTATCTACGCGCGCAAAGCGGCAAACTCGAGGGCGGTTGGAAGGGCTGGGAGAGCATGGTCGATCCGTCGCCCGCTTTCTCCGCAGATATCGATCAACAGGCTTTCCAAGAACTACTCTCCAGCGACACTCAGGTCTATCTCGGTGGCATGCCCACTGATAGTCGGCAAGCGCGTGGCAGCAGTTCAGCACAGCAGGGCTCTCAATTCAAGGGTTGCTTGGGTGAGGCACGCGTTGGCGATCTCCTGTTGCCTTACTTCTCGAACGCCGAGATGTATCCACGCACTGAGAACGTTTCGGTGCAACCTCACTCACAATTCCGTCTCAATTCGACCAAACCGGATGAGGGTTGTGTGCTGTGCTTTAATACGGACTGCAAGAATGGTGGTTACTGTAGCTCACCGTCCGAGCAGTATGCCTGCACGTGTCTGCCTGGTTATGAGGGAGAGGACTGCGGCACCGATATAAATGAATGCCTGAATGCGACTTGTGAAAATAATTCCACTTGCATTGACAAAGTGGCCGACTTCCAGTGCCGTTGCTTGCCGGGCTACGACGGTCGCTTGTGTGAGCATAACATCGATGAGTGCGCCTCACAGCCCTGTCATAATGGTGGCAATTGCACAGACCTAATTGCCGCCTTCCATTGCGATTGTGCGGAGGAATATGCGGGTGTGCAGTGTGATTTCTTGAAGCAGGTCACCTGCGATAATTTGCCCTGCCGCAACGGTTCAACTTGCGAGGATGGATTTAGTAAGTGAAAATTTATTTCATATCCAAAAACAACTGTTAGTTTAGCGAACACTAGATATCTGTTAAGGCAGCAAACTAAATAGTTCTTATAAGTTTAGATGTAGAGGATTTAAAAAGTCTGGAAGACTCTGTTGATTCTCCTATCCCGAGGACGTAAGAAGGAAAAAATAAAATACTAAATCGCTCGAGCCCACACAGTTCGGAAGTTCGTGTAGAAAAAAAAGCTCAAAACCTCACAAAAATGGGCTTTATTCTACATGAGTCTAGTCTAATAATATCGGAAATCTTATTATTGGAAATTTCTTGTATTAGAGTTATCACTTATGTACGAAAACACAAGTAAAATCGTATAAAAAAAAGCCTACCAAAAGTTTCGGGAACTCATTATTTTAATTATATTTTAAAGTAGGGTTGCCACCTTTTGGAAAAAATATGAACTATGACAACATTATAACGTTTGTTCCAAGTGGTTGGCGTTAAGGTGGCCTGTCGAAAATTATTGTAAAAAAACTCAGTGTTAAAAATTTTTAGGAGAAGGGTTGCCACATTTCAAAAAACACCGACAAATTTAAGATTTCTTAAAACAAGTGTTATTACCTAATAAATTGATGGCTATTTTTTTTCTAAACACAGATGCTAATACCAACAACAATTTCACGTGCAACTGCTTGCCTGATTTCGAGGGACCCTACTGCGATGTGCCTTTCTGCGAAACGACGCCGTGTCTAAACGGTGGTCTCTGCATATTCGCCGATGCCTATGTAAGTCAATTATATGCCACTTTTGATATATACATATGTACAAGTACATATATATATGAATTTATTAAACTTTACTTTACAGACACCACTGTGTCAGTGCAGTTTGGGTTATATGGGTCACCTATGCGAAAAGGATATCAATGAGTGCGAACCCAATCCATGTCTCAATAATGGCATGTGCCACGATCTCATCGGCGCTTATCAGTGCAACTGCACCGGCACCGGCTTTGAGGGCAACAATTGCGACATCGATATCGATGAGTGTGCATCGGGCATTGAGTACTGTGGCGGTTTGGGACGCTGCATCAATTTACCGGGTTCATTTAAATGCATCTGTCAGGATTCCTTCTGCGGTGTCTATTGCAACTTTACCGATCCGTGCAAGATTGGTGAGGGTTCACCGTGCATGAATGGTGGCAGCTGCCTGGAGGCGTGTGGCGATGAAGCGGACTATACGTGCACCTGCAAGGCCGGCTATGAGGGCAAGGACTGCACGCTGGTGGTGAGTGTGAGATTTAAAATTAATGTGTTTTTAATAGTTAACATTTATCCACATACACACAGATGGCCGCCAAAGATGAGGGCCCCTCCACTGCCGATATCGCCATCATTGTTATACCCGTGTTGGTGGTGTTGTTGCTTATTGGCGCGGCGCTGTTGGGCACATTCTTGGTTATGGCGCGCAATAAGCGTGCGACGCGCGGCACCTACAGCCCCAGCGCGCAAGAATACTGTAATCCGCGTCTAGAAATGGATAATGTGTTGAAGCCACCGCCGGAGGAGCGTTTAATTTAGTCGTTGAAAGTTAGTTAGCCTTCGTTTCTTTTTACATTTTATTTATAGTTAATGTTGACTTGGCACGTAAGTGATGTATGAAAGAAGTAAAACCGTTACTATGAAGTCTTTATCCGCCCATTAAGTATAGTTAGAGTCAAGAATTAAGTGTTTAAGCGTACTAATTATGAAATATTGCTCACTAAAGTGGCTTGGAAGGCATAAAGCGCTTTAAAAATATTACACTTGCTCTTAATTTCATGCATTCGTTCGATTTGAGCGTGTTGAAGCTAGCGTGTCCTATCCTTGCGCCTGCTAATAAGCAGAAAAGCTGCTTAAAAAATGCAACCCTGGCCTGAAAAGTAAGGAAAAACAATATTTAGCTAACGGGTGTCAATTTTTGGAAATTTTGGCGTAGATTTAGGGTAAATAAATAAATTAAAAACTATTTAACTTTTAATAAAATTAAAATATATGTTTGATATAATGTAACTAGTTAGCTCAGACAACCTGTTTATGTGCTCAGTTCAAACACAGCGTACTTCAATAGACATATACATACATATTTATAATGTTATGCAAAAAAAAACATAAAAAATAATTAAATAAATATTTATAGTTAAATAGTTGTAAGGTTTAAAACCTCAGTATTGTGTTTGAATGCCAAGTGAGCAGTAAAATTATTTAAAAAAAATATATATAAAAAAAGTTATATACAAAATATTAAAAAATATATATATTTAAAACAAAATTAGAAAATAATCGAAGAAAATTAAAAAAAAATAACAAAATGTTAATATTTAAATAAAGCAAAATTTAATATTTTATGTTTAAAATTTTAAAATTAATATATAAAATTTAAAAATTAAAATTTATTTAATTAAAAAAGTAAAATTAAAAAAATAATAATTAAAAAATTAAAAATTTTATATTTAAAAATTAAAATAAAAAAATTTAATAATTTTAAAATTAAAAATCAAAAAAATAAAATGAAAAATACAAAATTTAATAATTTAAAAATTTAAAAAAATTAAAATTGCCTACACAATATTCAATTGTTGATCATTATTGCGAAAAAAAAGAAAAAAACAAAAACATTTGTGTAAAGCAAAATCCTCACTGTGGACTTCCAAACAAAAGTGCTCTTGAAATCAAATTTATGTATTTGTCTAACTAATTGTAAGCATAATTTAGCGTATTTCCAATACATAATGCGCGGTAAGCTAGATACCACGACTACTACAATTACAACAACAACCACTCGGTGGCCTTATTTTGTGTAATCGTATACCTTTAATTCAATTCGCGTTACCGTTATTTAGATTTTTTATCGTATATTTACTTATTATGTTATACTATACATACATACATTTATTAAAAAAAATACATACATACATATTTAAATACGTTAACTTAAGAGACTGTATTATATTAAATCGACTAATTTATATTTAAACTTAATAAAGACCTTTAAACAATACAATAACTTATTTAATTAAGTTGGGTTCGATAGGGTAAGAGTGAAGACCTTTGAGACCAGATCTGCTCCAGATCGAATCGCTACTGATCTTAAGCAAACGGTCACTCGAAAGCAATTTAGCGACTGTTACCGTCGTTTACTCGAAAGTCAAGTTTACACTCGTATAGTCGGAGTTTTTTAAACGACCAAGGACTTCTCTCGGGAAAACGGTCGCAGGAAAGAAATTTTGCGGACGTATATCGGAAATCGCCGTCGTTTTCTCAGCAGCCGGGTTTACATAATCCCAATTCACCCGAACTTTATATGAGACCGAGAACAATCAACTTAGCAGCCGCTATAGCAACGGAAATTCGCCGAGACTGCGGTCTATTTTAAAGGAAATATGTATTTTATTGAAAATGTTATCGACAAGTTAGAAGGCCTTGGAAACCACTTTATTCTCCAGATCGGATCGCCAGAGATGCCAAGAAAACGGTCGCTGGAAAAAAATCTTTTCAGCGAATCGGAATTCATTTTAGTTTTTATGCGGCCAAGGACTGTTAACTCAGTAGCCACTACAACAACAGGGTACTGCAGTGAACAAGGTCTATTTTAAAATAAATATGCCAATGATATCGAACACTTGGAAGATCGCCGGAGTTGCAGATCAACTTTTTTAGCGATCTCACAGGAAGGCCGTTATGAAAACCTTACCGTTAAGAATACCAACCTAAACCAGAACTGAAAGTGGAATTTTTTTAACCTGAAAAAGTTTTCCCTCAGCCTTGAACAGCTCTTGCAACTCTTCAGGTTCTCAATTTCATAGCGATCAATTATAATAACTAAAAGTCAGTAAAATATAGTTTTATAAAGTGACTCTTCTCGAAGCTTAACTAATATGGAATTTGGAAGATTATATTCTATGGGCTAAAGCAAAGCACCAGCGGCGTCAATTTAAAACTCGTAGAGTTAGTTAGTCACTTGAAAATTTTTACGTATTGGTATTGACGATGCTCGAACCAGAGAATTTTTTATACCCACCAAATTTCTTTGCGGTATTCTAGAGGCTCTCTCTTCTCCAACTCTGACCATAAATTGTAGTTCTATAGATTCAAGTCTGCACCTGCAGTCGGCCAAGCATCTGCAGCTGTGAAACCAGGAATATTGCTTGCAAGCCACTGCTGAGTGGTTTCTGACTACTGTGCTGGAACTTGCTGGACGATCCAACGCTTTCAGTCGAAGAGAGTATTGCTTGAACCTTTCTGGTGCACTTTTTCTCCCAATTTTAACCCATTTTCCACAGAAGTGTAGAGCCGCAGAGCCTTTGTAGGAGACTCCCCACCAAACCACTACAGCAGCTGAATGGTGACCACGTCGAACCTTTGGATTAACTTTTTTTACGTACATTGTTGTTGTTTGTCATTTTATCTATTAAAAACTCTACATTGTTTTAAACTTAGTAACAGAAGTCATGGCAAGACTAACTATTAGATGCTCTTTCATACGAAGCTGCTTTTGCTGAAGTGCGAGTGGTTACTAGGCATTTTCTTTCTAGTTTATATCGAGTACTTTGTCGGGCTGAGTGGACTACATGTTATTAGTAGTGTATTGAAGCTAAAGGACTGCGGCTAAACCTTGTGTAATGCAATGCGGATACCATTTAATGGCAAGTAGTGTATGTCAAAATGCTTATGCACTTGTTTTTGAGCAAATATGTGTATATGTGGGTACAGATATTCCTTCAATTTCAGTAGAAAAGTAACGGTTAATAGTAAAAAAGAAAAAAGACTATGCACAACCTCGTTATTAACTAGTACTCATGTTAATTATGAAATTGGAAGATCATAAATATTTCGTTATTTTCATTAATTTGTTCATAATCATATTTGTTGTTATTGTTTTGATTGTTTTATTGAAAATTTAGGAATATGTATGCAATTAACATGATTTGGTAAATTAGTAAATTATTTGGAATTTTTGTAAACCAGCTGGTGAGTATAAATTGTCGGTGAATTTTAATTCCATTTATTGAGAATGGGAAAAAAGGGAAAATGTCAAATGCAATGAAGTTGACCTTGAGCAGCTGCAGAGTGCCATATGACAATAAAAAGCAAAACAGAGCACTTTAATTGCATTTGTAGACGTAAATATTGAATTTACGTAAATAATTATCTCCAAAATTTTTTTTCGATTCTTTTCTGCCATTGCAATAACAAACTACGTAAATAGACCTGCTGCTTAGATTAATTCGGCCATTGTCAGTGGACTCGGCAGAACTCGCTAAAAACATTGGATAAATATTTTTTGTGAATCTAACAACAATAACAACAACTATGCACAGCTTAATTAACAAAGCATAAAGTTTGGTTTTAAATATTATTTTCTTTGAAATATTTTGATAATTACATAACAAAAGTGAAAGCAATTATTTCCGCAAGAAATAGCAACAATGCACAAAAAATAGCCACTATTTTTATTACGCAAATTTTTGCTTAATAATTTTTATTTTATTTTAACTGCATTTATAATTACTTGAAAAGCCCTAAAATGCAAAAAACGTTTAATATACATACTAATGTAAGAATTCATTGCAGAACCATGCGAATATAATTATTTATACATACATATGTATGTATAACATACTATGCGTTTGTGCCTATACTACTTAATTTGTTTTTATATGCGAGTTAATATTTTTTTTTATTATTTCAATTTATTATTTATTATGCGAGAATATCATTTTTTAATAATTTAAAATTTTTTTCCATATATTTGAATTTTTATATTATTTTTATTTGCGTATAGCATAACTACGCAGCGTTTAATTTATAAATATAGTAGTGGTAAATATGAATTGGTTTGCATTGCTGCATAACATTTACATTTACAAATATTAAAAAAAACGGAGTTACTAAATGTATGCGTTAGAAGAGATGACGCTGGTTGTGCAGCGCGTTTTAAACAACCGATGCGACCCATTTAAATTTGCTGCTACTCTGCACTTCGTGATGATAGAAATTGCACTCCAATTTGTTGATGCAATTTTTGCCAAAGCGACATGGCTTGGGATGGTAGAAGGTGCAACCCACCTTTGTGCAAGTGGGATAGTATTTGCACATGGTGGTGCTGGCGGCTGCTGTGGCTGAAATCGATTTATAGTTCTGCACAGGCACGACATGTGAAGCTGAAGAAGAAAAATACCGAAAGAATTAATTAATTAGTGTTTCTAATTTGACAATTTGCGTTCACAACAAAAGTATTAAATTCGGTTGCGCTAAAGCTATAACAAACACCCTTTCACAGATACAAAACCACACAAGAACATGATTTGATCGTTCAATTTGTATGGCAGATATACGCTTTATTAACCCGATTTCGACGGTTAAAGTTATAAATATACACTTACATAAGGGGGGCGCCTGTGGCACCAGTTGCGCCGGATCCCTGGGACCGCTGTGCGCATAATTACAATCCAGATTTGTGCAAGCGAGATCATATTTGCAATGCGGATGCGAGTACAAGCATTTGTCGGCGAATTTGCAATTCGGGAAACTTTTACACGGTGCAGTCGGGTGATAAAAGTCGCAGAATTGTTTGGTGCAGTTCGGATGGTATTTACAGCGCTCCTTCGTTTTCATAATACGCCCAGCAGACGAGTCCAAGGTGACAGAGCTCACTGTAAGATAAAAAATACATATTATTTTAACTTTGAAATTAGCTTAAAGTTACAACAAAAATTTACTTACACGACGGTATGTTGTCATACTTTTTCGCCTCCACATTGCGTGTTGAGATCTTGCGTCGCTCCTCGCCGCTATGTCGCTCAGCGGAATAATCACGTGAGGCTGCACGTTCGCGCTCACGATTGTGTTGTTCGTGTTCGCGTTCTCGTTCACGCCCCCTCTCGCGCATGCGTGTGCTATCGTCGCTTCTGGAACGCCGCTTATGTACCGGCTGCTCCACCACTTCATCATCATCAATATCGCTGTCGTCCATGGCACGCGCTCTGCCCTCATACTGGCTGCTGTTGGAGCTGCGTTTGCGTTTGGGCGGTGTGCGTGACTCCTTGCGCGTGTTGGGTTTGCGCAACGTTGGTGGCGTGGTTGAACGCTCGGGCTGTTGGTTACGCTCCACGCTATGTGTGCGCTTGTGTTTGCGTTGTTGACTGCCGTTACCCACAACAATGGTGGAGGATAACTTTTTGGGGCTCATCTCCTCATCGTCTGTGTCATTCTTAATAATAATCTTTTTGACCTCTTTTGGTTTGCGATAAGTTTCGACTAAATCGGAGCGTCTTAGTGGCGGTGTTGCCGGCAATGAATTGGATGATTCGTGATCGCTAAAACGTGACACCGTTGACGAGGGCATTACTTTGGCTGAGAGGCGTGATTTGATGCTGGCGCGACGGCTGTGCTCATTTTCTTGTGCGCCCGAACGTGGTCGTGATGCTTGTGTTGATTTTGTTGTTGTGTTTGTAGTTGACGATGCTTCGGCACGTTTGGAACGCGCCACCGAGGAGGATGAGGAGACTTCTTGCACTGGCGATTCGGAACGTACACGCTTCAGGGCAGCCTTTGCGCGCGACATGAACTTCAAAGCCGCTTTCTCATCTGCAATTTAGAATACAAAAAAGTCAATTAAGTCAACTGTAGCCGTAACTAAACACATTACAACTTAATCGCCGACTGAAAGCGTCTAACTCACCATTAAGCGTAACCACAAATTGTGTTTTCCTTTGTTGCGCTTTATCGGCTGTTTGCTGTGCACTGCCGTTCCCCTCCTCTGCAACTTCGTCGGAGCTGTGTAAAACAAAAGTAGTTTTTAAGGACAAAAAACATGAATAACTGGTTAATAACGGTAAAAATAATAGTAAAACTCACTCTCCGCTTTCCTGTTCCTCATTCTTTATGCGTATCATTTGCGGCACATACATGTAATTGATGTTGGAGTCAACGCGTTGGAACACCGTACCTGGTACGTACTTCTCCTCCACTTCTTCGGACTCCTCTATCTCCTCCGCATCACTATGCGCCTGCTCTTCTACCTCCATCTCGTCGATTTGTGCGCGTCGTCGCTTTTGTAGCGGCATATCGCTTTCCACCTTGATGACAAGATTTTGTGTGGCTCGTCTGAACAAATTGGAGCTTGTTGCCGATGTGGAAGTGACTTTGGCACCGCGTTTCAAGCGCTCACGATAAGCTTTGGTATACAATTTACGCTCGTCTGTTGGATCTTGAACGATGTTACTCACTTTATTCGACACTGCCTTTTCTTCTTTTTGACGTGCCTTTATGATGGTCGAGCGTTGTGCTTCGGCGACGGCGCGTAGAAGTAATGTCTTGCAGGCCTGCTTGCTGGGTGAGACTGGCGCGCGTGGTTTAATTTTTATAATCGAATTCAATGATTTATCCTCATCCTCGGAGGATTCCACTGGTTTCACGGGCGCCACAATAACACGTGAGCCGATGCGTTGCCGCTGTGTTTGTTGCGAGTGCGAGACCTTAGACTCTTCATCATCACTACTCTCATCGCTATCCGTAGACGACGCACTAGTTGATGAGTTCATTTCCACGTCGAGCTTCTTTTCAGCGACGATATTCTTATTGGCATAATTTGGTTTCACAGTAGCCGATACCGTTATGTTGGGCAGTGTACGCGTTTCATTATTGGTTGTAGTGCGTCTTAATATTGGCGATAATGAGCGTCGCATGCGGGGTACACTGCCTTTACGCCTATTTTCCACTGTATCACGACTACGTTCTCGACCACGCTCTCTAGGACGTTCACGTTCGCGTTCTAAATCACGGTCTTTACGCCTATCTTCACTTCTACCGCGGAGTCGAGCTGGCAGTCGACTTCTTTCACGTTCTCGCTCACGGACATGATCGCGCTCGCGTTGACGTTCCCGCTCCCTTTCTTTTTCACGTTCACGTTCACGTTCCCGTTCACGCTCACGTTCCCTATTTCTATCATGTTCTCTTTCACGTTCACGTTCGCCTTCGCGCTCCCTATTGCGTTCATTATCATTATCTTTTCGCCGGAACGAGGGTACAAAGAGTTGTTTGTCCTCACGCGTGCGACGCTGTTGTTGGTTTTGCTGTTGCGCCTCACGAACTGCTGGGGGACGTATGCCCAACCGTTCATGTACTGGCTTCTTGGGCACATCAAAGGTTGAATCGTGTCTATCACGTTCATGTTCGCGATTTCGTGACTTTTCACGTTCCTGGCTATGTTGTTTTTGTAGCATTAATTGACTACTTCGTACATTAGTAGTACTTTGCAGTTCACTGGTGCTGCTCGGTTTTGTAACCACACAGTTCGTCTGCGGTGGTGGTGTAAAATGTGCGGACCTGTCAGATGCCTCATTTTCGTGCAAATTTGTTTCATCACTCTTCTTTTCGCCGGCATCAAAAATAATTGGACTGCGCCGTTTGCTACCTCGTTGTTCTGTTATTGTTTGCGTAGGCTGCAAATAAGATAAAACATTAATGAAATGCTAAATATAAATGTTTAAATAATGTGTATACCGTCTCCACCGCTTTTGGACTAAGATTTTCAACTTCCTCTTCAGTACCATCTTCTTTCAAATTTATGAAATCCTCGTCATCACTGTTGTCTTCCAGTTCGCCCAATTGGCGTAAATGCTTTTTGGCGGCGTATATTTTCTTTTGTATTTCAGCTAACTCAGCCAAGTCTTTCTCTCGATTGCCACTGATCACGGGAGCAGTTGTGCTGACTTTTTTACTAATACTAGTAGAACTATCACCACTAGCACCATTATAACGCTGCTCTTTGCCTACTGTGGTATTCGCAGCCATAGCTGCTTTCTCATTAGACAACTTGGTTGCTAAATTTTTAGTTGTTTCACCACTTGCTGTTTTGTTGCCACTTTTAGCTTTTTTTATATGCGTTGCCGCTTCAGCTGTTGTATTCAGATTTTTCTTAGCCTTCTCCAAAAACACATCCGCAAAGACGTCGGTTATAGAGTTAATTGGTGGCACTGTTGGTGTGCTTAATGACGCTGATTTTTCAGTTGTATTTACAGCAGCACTTTGCACTTCCTCTGCGGCTTTTTTGGATGTTGATATTTTTCTCTCTTTTTTATTACCCTTACGCTCCTTTTTGCTTGTAACGTCTTGCTTAGGCTCTGCCTTGCGTTTTTTTGTGGCTATATATAAAATAAATTCAAAAATAGTAAAATGAGTATTTAGATATATTTCGCATTTATGAATTTCTTACCAATAGTTGCAGGTAATGTCACTTCTTGCAATTTTTGCAGCACTTCATGTAGCCACGTTACAAAAAGCTCTGTTTGTGAGCCTAGAAAGAGGTTGAGGTCGGCGATCATTTGTTGTTTGGAACGCTTGTTCGCTACCATAATCATCACATAATCCGGCAGCTCATCGTCTATGTAGCCTGCTGTGCCACCAGTACCTAACTCTACGAGTTTGGCCTTAACGGCACTCTGTAATAAAACAATACAATGAATTTAAATATTATTGCAACTGTTTTACAATTTATCTGGGCGCTTAATCAATAAATGTTTGATATTGAAAATACTAAAACAGCAGCATACAACTTTTCATAGCCTATATATTTTGATACTGAAAATTATATTTTCAAACATTTTCTTTGTACAGACACTTATGCCGAGCCACATACCCGCATTTTCTGGCCGATTTCACTGCCGAAATTTTCCATTTTTATCAGAAAAATATAGAAATTATGAAAATCTCGTATCCTTTCTCCTTAATGTCGACTGTGAAAAATATTAATATTGACTGACAGAAATTCGGTGCAAACGTCAAATAAATAAATAAGTAGGTAGCGAAATCAACGCGAGTTGCAGTCTGTAATCACCATCTCTAAAAGTGTGGTGAATATAAAAGAGAGAAGAGTTGTAAATGAAATACCTTGAAGATGCATATTAATATGTTATACCTTTTTGTTCGTAAGATGCTTGGCTGGTTAAGCTTTTATCATGAAATTCTTTTCTTTAATAATTGTCTAAAAATGCTGTAATTATTATAAACACTTAAAGCGATTACAATGTAATAAAAAACAAATAAATATGGGATCTTAACGAAAACATACATTCATTAATTGTTAAATAATACACCTAAAATAAATCACCTGGCCTTTTATAGTAATATGTATCATTAAAAAAACATATGTGTATTAACTAACAATTTTAAAAAATTATAATAAATTATGAAAAAAAATTATTTACAATATTCACTGTATGTTTTTATTAAAATATTTTACCTCATAAACAAAACATTTTTTGAAAAAAATATATAATGACTTATCATTCATTGTGTTGCCATATATTTTTTTTGCTTAGAGCATTGGTTTTTAATTAAATAATATTGAAATAAAAGTTTAGTTCAAAATTGGTTTATAAATAAAAATTTATGATATATAAGCATAGCATTTTGTCAAAACGGTATTTAAGTTTACTTTTGTTTATTCGAACGATTTCAATAGGATTAAAATTTTAAAATTATTTTTGATGAAGATTTTCGATATTACAAAAAAATATATTTGAAGGCATATTATTCAAATAATTATTTATAAATGTATTATTTGCAACCCTGGCTACAGATAGGATATATATAAAAAATTTGAAGTCACCACGGTGATTACTGATGACAGTAACCAACTTCCTGGAAACTCCTTTTAAATTCTTGCGGTTAAAATATTTTCGATCCACCTTGCTGTTGTTGCTGTTGGGGGTATTAAGATTTTAGAAGTGTTATTATTGTAGTGGCATGAAACATTTCTCAATTAATATGAAGAAAGTAGACTTTTTGACTGATGTATACGAACTCCTTTTTTAGTCGACAAATTGAGACCCAAGAAAGTCCTAGTTATACTTCTTACTTTTAATTTCGGCAGGAATACGGAACTGTTTCATCAAATTTATAGATAAAAGAGTTTCGGTAAAGTACTCTGTGCCCGTAATCATGCTCTCCAATCGAAGTCTGAACCGAATTTTACAATTCTAACAATAATTTCGGTTTGCTATGCAATATTTTATATCATTTGTTTGTTTATAAATGATTTTCTTATTATCGAGTTTTAATAAATTGCTTCAATTAAAGCTTTAATTTTCAATATACAACACTTTCAACAAAAAAAATTAATACAATTTTCTTTATTAAAATTTGAATTTACAAACGCTTTACTAGCGCATTACTAGCTGGAAATATTGCTCAATATTTCACCATAGTTGCAATAATATTGCGCAATGTACGAATTGCCGGTGTGTGGCGCATATTGACTGAATAGCTGAATGTCAGTCTGAAGCAACGACCTCCATTCAACCTTTCGGCTGCCAATTCGCCACTTTGCAGAGCTCACAGTGAAAACTAAAGTTGAAACTGCAGGTACGTAAACGCGTAATCACACAGTGTATTACTTAATATTCAGTTAAAAAAAATAGTTAATTAATAGTTAAATACACTCCAGGTGAGTGACGATAAAGTGTCGACAACAAGTAAATAAGAATATAGTGATTTTCACAAAAAGTTCTTGAGATACGTGCCGTGTTGTCGTAACACATCATCTTTGGGGTGGTGCGTGTAGGAGGCATTTCG
Organism: Bactrocera tryoni; assembly: GCF_016617805.1. Classification (NCBI taxonomy): domain Eukaryota; kingdom Metazoa; phylum Arthropoda; class Insecta; order Diptera; family Tephritidae; genus Bactrocera; species Bactrocera tryoni. Next base: position 18,994,267 of record NC_052499.1, read on the forward strand.
TAACTGCATTTTCAATTTGCATTACGCACGTAATAAGTGTGTTTGTGTGTGAAAGTGCATTGACGGGAGTGGAGTGGACAGAAAACTCCACTTAAACGTGTAAAATTGTGCTATCTAATTTAACAATCCAATTTGATATGACTAATCTGTTAATGATTAGGGATGACGTCGGGGGCACAAAGGTCACGTGTACCAATCATTTAGTAGTAGTATGGACCATTAACATGCAATTGCTGAGTGATCTTCTTTGTTTCAATTAGTTTCATGCAAATTTATTTGACTATTTTTTTCTTGTTATTTTATTTATTTATTTTTACTTTTGTGCTATGTGAAGTGTAGCGATTAAAAGAGGCAATGATAATTGCACGTTAGATAAAGTGATTTTACTGCAGAATTTATTTGTGTATGTATGTTGCAAAGAGACTTCAATGTATGTATGTATGTATATATAAATACATATGCATGTATGTATTAAAAGGTCTGTGGGAAATTACCTCTTATTACATACATATGCGTCACACAATTCAATTTCACTGAAGTTAGTAAATATTCACGTACTTATGTATGTATGTATGTATAAAAATATGTACATACATATGTATGTGTATAGTGACAGATGCAGATACTACATGACCGTAATATTTGTAAAATTGTTCGTACTGTGCGTACAAAAGCAACTACATATGTATGTACATCTGTTAGATATAACCAATATATAACCATTTTATAACCAAAACTCAAATTTGGTGTAACACCAATTTTTATAAGTTTATAGTGTTAAGCAGAAACGACATAATAGAGATCCCCATATTGAAACCAAATTTGAGTTTTGGTTATAAAATGGTTATATATTGGTTATATCTGACAGCGGGAGCTTAAAATTTTATGATACATACATATGTACTATATATAATATCGTATAGAGAATCGTAAGCAATAAAAAACTCAATTTCGATTTTTTTGATGGTATGTTGTTTTGCATTTTAGGTAGGCATCAATGCATTAGGGTTTTCTTATTATTTACTCATATTTTTCGGCTTTTTAAATAAGTTTAAAAAAATTATTTACATTGAAATGATATGTAATTTAACTTATCAACCTTTCAATAAGCTATTTAACGTATAGATTTTTAAGGATTTTCAATAAATTTATATTAAGGGGTTACAAAGGATTCCCCGGGTAAAAAACAGCCTTTTCAAAAATTTTTTTCTCATACAAAAAATGACGTATTCTAAGAATACTTTTTTATTTTTACAGACATACACTATTAACAAGGATATTTTGAAATTTTAGAAAAAAAAAGTTTAAACTCGGTTATTGCAACGTCATTTCCGGTGACTCCTCGCAAAAAAGATGCGCCCGCTATAGCAGAATAGCTCCTTACAGGATCAACTAAAGTGAAAAAACCTAATTTAGTTAAAACCTTAACATAGAATTTGGGCAATGAAAAAAAAGAACTGAAAATTCGATTTTTTGCAGATTTTTTTTACAAAAAAAAAATGAAAATTTCAGCTAAAAGTTCGCGACATTTTTTTTTTTAAATAGTTGTAGTCCAAAAAAAGTACTTGATTCAAGTCTTTAAGCATTGTCAATTTCAACCGATCGTTGAGGAGTTTTCGACAAATCTTCCCAACCGACTTCAAAAACACAGTTTCAAAAAAAAAAAAGGGTTTGAAGACGGCGCACTTAGCCTAGCTAGCCTCGAGCGAACAATATTTTACATAATTTATTAAGATAGTAAAAAGTCGATTTTTTTAAACCCCTAAACCCATCTAACAACTTAAAATGTCTTTAGAATATAGCTTACTTCATATCGATCCAAACAGGTTTAGTTTGAAAACGAATTAACAGCTCTCGGCTGGATAAAATCCAATTTAATTCCGATATCTTAGAACCGGCTGTTGTGGGTAATGAATAGCTAGAATATTTCTCAAAAATATTGGTGATTGGATTTTCATCTTTTGAGAGTAACTATCTTATGTTGCGGTTTTCTTCTCAATAATAATAATATTAAAATAATGAGGAGCATCCCTATTTCGTGAGTTTGTGGTGATATTATCTCTTCAAAGGACGTGTTCGAAGAAAAGAGTAATAGTCGTGAACTAAAGACATACAAAAAACATCCAGAGTGAAATTAGTTTCGATTGATTCGAACTAGTCGCATTTCCTAAAGAGAGGTTTCTTCGATGTAATTATATCTCTAACACTAACTCAGCCAACAGCAATACTACATTATTTAGCGACTCTCGAAATAGGTTGTATATCATCAATTTTTCCATTCCTATAGAAAATTATCGAATAAATTTACTAATTAAAGCAACTTTCCAGTTCTTAACTAGCGTTCCACTAGATCCCTCTCTAATGTACATATTCGTATGTATGTAAATATGCATAAATATTTCCAAAAATATCGGCAGTGCAATGGGTAAGTGGACAAAAATATATACATATGTATATATGTATATAAATATATACCTAAATATATGTACATATATATACATTATATTATATTTTTGTGTACGTCTTGAATGTTCTAGTCTACAAGATGCACTATCTACTTGTCCCAAAGCACGCAAATACATACATATGTATGTACTATACATATTTCGGCTATAGAAATAGTTTAGTAATTGTGTCTTGTCTATAAAATTGCTCGCCTATTTACATACATACATATGTATGTATTTACAAGTAGTTTGTGGGTGCTCGTTAGCACGTTGCAGTCGGGGGTGTGATTGCAGGCGTCCAATTTTTTTTTATAAAAAACTGCACGCTTATGTCGATATGTATGCCGCTATGTGTTTTTGCTCATGCACAAACATATTTATGCATGACTACAGTACTGTGTGGATATGTGGAGCCTTTGAGTTAATGGTAGTGAATTTTTTTCACTTTCATTGAAGTAGAACTTTTATAGACACCATACTATATAATATATTACTGGGTTCTCGTGTAAACTTTATTTAGTTTAGACCATAGCTACAAATTTTAGTTCATATAATTGTAAGGCCTTGGTTCCTTGAATTTCTCGTTTATCAATCAAGGCTTGGTTAGGTTAGATTAGTTAGCTATATTAGCTAAATCTTCGGCGGAAGCTTACTCTTGCAGAATCGCAAACATATCTCTTCTATGTTGCCAAAAAGCCCTAGAGATGGATTTAAACGTCTTAAGTTCATCACTTATCTGCTAAGGGAACTGATTTCAATACCAGTTAGCTCAGTTGATATCAGTTTGCTCAGTCTATACAAGTTAGTTCTGCTGGGATGGCGTTTTACTAAGTAATGTATGAGCAAAGTGTCACAAATATGAGAGCTTTGCCTGAAAAATCGAAAGCAATATTATCTATAATATCCTGTAGTCTCTGTTTCCTATAAATAACTGGCAGCCTCATTTAGTTCTCGGTATCTACCAGCTACTATTCTATGCAGATATATTTACCACAGTATTGACTGAAGAACTTTCCAGATTACAACATCTCTCAATACTTTCATAATTTACTCTATTGGAGAAGTGCTCTTAGTCGAACTTTGTGAGTTAACAAAAGCTTTCGAGGGTTTTATCGCTCACACTTTTGGAGAGGAGGCGATTAATCAGTGATCAATCTTAGTAATGTCTTTTTATCGTTTAATAAGACATTAATTGAAAAACGTTTACTTCAAAAAGTTTATAATATTTTATGGGCAAAATTAGTCGCCTCTTTTCTAATTGCATTGAAAATTTTCGAATATACGCAGGCAGACAGAGAGAACATGGATAAATTGAACTCAACTTATCCCATATACATATGTAAAAGCGATATATACAAGGTGCGTTCCAAAGTAAACAGGAACTTCTGAATCTAGCGCCCCCTGGTGGCGCCATCTTATATGTCGACTAATGCGTTACAATCTGCTATCTTTATCGATAGTCCAGTGAGAATTTCATGACATTTCAGCGAAGATGAGCTTCGAATAAAGCGCCAACATTAAATTTTGTTTTAAAATTGGTAAAACTTTTGGTGAAACGTTTCAATTGATGAAACAAGTTTATGGCGATGATTGCCTATCCAGAGATCACCGGAAATTCCATCGAAACTGTGTGTGAATTCATCAAAAATCAGCCGAAATCATCAATGAAATTCATGGAAATGGAATTAAACTCTCCAAAACATTGATTTATTACATTTTTACCGAACATTTGGGCTTACGAATGGTGTGTACATGGTTTGTTCCGCACAAATTGACTGACGTCCAAAAATTGCTCAGAATCCAATATTCGGAGGACGATTATTTGACCAAAAATCATATTTTAACCGTTAACCACTCCCTGTATTCAACTGATATGGCACCGTGCAACTTTTTTCTTTTCGGAAAAATGCATTTGGCCATGAAAGGAAAGCGTTATGCAGACGTAGAGGCCATTCAAAAGGCTTGCACCGGCATACTGGCGACCATACCGGCCAACGAGCTAAAACACTAGTTCGACATACTTTGGGACCGTGCAAAACCGTGTTTTGAAGCAGAAGTAGACTATTTTGAATAAAATAAATTGATTTTGCCATTTGTTCTGTTTTTTTTTTTAAGTCCTGTTTACTTTGGAACGGACCTTGTATAATATCAGATCGTAACCAAGTGCAACTTATCTGGGTGCCCGGACACAAAGGTATAACCGTAAATTAATTGGCTGATGAGCTCGCCCGCTCCGCAGCATCTACCAAAATCTTAGGACTTTATTGCAGTTGGTCCCCATACAATAAAGGAACTGCTCCGTAAGAATGAAGGAGTCGGTAGGGAGGGGTATTGGTAACAACTCCAAGGCATGCGTCATGCCAAGTTGTTAATGGATGGTTACAGCCATAGTAGTAGTAGTATTACATATTTAATCAAGCTTCCAAGGGACAAATTCCAGCTGCTTGTCGCATTCTACACTGGCCATTGTAAGCTCGAGAAGTATTTATGTATATAATATGAGCCTGCTACTCCAAAACACCTGCTAATTGACTACACAGCTGTCTACAGACGCAGGATATAGGCCTTTGGATTCATGTTTCCAAATTGGATTCACGTCGCCTCTTTAGCACCCAGCAACATATTGGAGTTTATCAATACGCTGGAGCTAAGTAAGTCGTTGTGACTTAGGAGAGCGCACAGTAGACCTTAACAGTGTAATCCTCATTTATTTATCTATCTCTATCTTATCTATACATTATAGGTTCTCCGACGTCTTCTTCCAGGTGTTACACACTTTGTGGCAAACTTAATATACCTGCCTTGTTCAGGGTATAAAAATTAATTGATAATAGTGTATAAATATTGCCTCAAATAAGTAGTTCTCTACCAATATATATTAGTCGATGTATATTGAACTCCATTAGAAAATCAGACATTCTACTAATCGAATTAGATCCACTGCAGTTCCACTTATATAACCAGTACCGTTTCAAAGTGCACGAGCCATTACAAAAACATTGTTCCCAGCATAATATAGTTACTGCGCCTGCGCTGTACACCGAAGCACTTCACGTGGCAACAAGAAATGAGTTTTGATCAGCTTTAATAAAAATAAATAATATTTTTCAATACTGACTTAATCGAAATAAATAAAGCAAACAAGTTGCTTATTTTAACTACACAAACAAAATAATTTACTTAATTTCGGTTTCGTAACATATTTTTATGTATTGAGTTGTTGATTATTTTAGTTTTAAAAATATATTCACACTTCGGCTCAAACACAAGTATGTGCATGTTTGTAGATACGGGGGCTCGTTTTTTCTAATCCGGTTTGCTTTTTGAGTGGCGTTGCCATTGAGACATGTGTACGATTATGTGTCGAGTAACACGTCACACTTAAAGCAGACACGCCCCACCGCAATATATAGTATATGGTAGATACTGTATCAGCTTGTTTGCATATATTTATGCACTATTTCTTACTATCTGACCCTCCTTCATTGCGGGCACTTTGATAAGCATAGACACCGTGATAAAGCTGGAAGAACTTGTTTTGAAATTGTTTGTTGTATTTATTTTTCACAAATTTTCTTGTTGTTTTCACTAGCTTCTGGTGAAATGTGTTTTCTTATGTTATCAAAAGTGGTTTTCAATTGTTGTTGTTTCACTTGGTTGCATGGCTGGTGTGTGGCTTCACAGTATCTCTCTGTATTATCATATGCACGCTTGCATGTATTTGTTTATATAGAATTATGTACAATCGTTATATAAGTATGTGTGCTTATTCGGTTTTTTCTGCATATATTAAAGTCCATCGACCGGCGAGTTTCAGTCACAGTTCATTTTTGGTTGGCAGCGCCGCAGGAAGCTTGTATAATTTTGTATCAGGTAAAGTCGGTGAAAATCGCTGTTCGTTTGAGCTGGTAAAAAATTGTGTTGCATAAAAACATACAAAATTTAAATATGTGCAATAGAGTGTAGACGAAGTTATTGACTTTGTCAAAATTAATTTTGAGGTTATGTGCATTTTTTTTTGTGTTAACCTAAAAAGTGCTATAATAAGCATCAATTGTTTTTATATTGGACAAAAAAGGGCAGTTTTACTTTTTTCATTTATTAGTAGCTTTTACTAAGCCTTGGCATTATGATTTATCGATGTCGCCGTTTCGATTCGATATAATTAATTTGCAATTGAAATCAACGCTTTTACCAACTTTTCGAATGTTGTTATTGTTAATGTAGCGGTTGAATTTCGAGGCATTGTGCCGAGTTGACAGTCCCTGGCCGAATAAGAATTCGGGTCAGTATCGGTTACTTAGACCCGACGGACGTCGGAACGATACTTTCGATTCTTTTCCTTTGCTTGCAAACAATTCTCGGCCTGGCACCGCAATGTTGCATACGGAATATGCAAGTAAAGTACTTTCACTTTCCAACTGTCAAATAATACTTCAAAGTGTTTATGCAACGTGTGAACAGCCCTTTAGTAGCTGCTGCGAAGCATTCACCTTTTTGCAATAACTTTCGTAATGTGAAGATTTTTTACAGTAACGTTGGCAGCAAAAAATAAAACACAAAAGCCAAAAATAGAATTAGAAAGAGTTTGTGAAGACTTTTAAAAAATTCCAGAATTGGCAGAGTTTGCCGAAAGTAAAGCGTGATCCATTTCGAGGTTCCCTTCTTTTCAAAGAAGAAACACTGAAACTTCAAATGTGAAGGGAAATGTTTGTTATCATTCGAAAGCACACTCTTTGGTCGCGGCTACGTCTCAGATGGACCATCCGTTGAGTCCAATTTTCATGACACGTTCGAGCATTTTGACTGGTAACTGGCGAATGACACGATGATGATGTTTGGCTCCAAGGTCTGAATCGAAACGGTATTATCCGCATAGACATTTAGACTTTACATATACCCACATGAAAAAGTCTAACCGTGTAATATCACACGATTTTGATGATCAATATGAAAACATCGGATCTCTTGGAACTTTTCAAGAACCCATAGAGCGAAGCGATGTCACTTGGGAAGGTCGAGCGGCTTCAGTTCTTGCACAAGCAAGATTGTATTTTGTTCAATGAAAAATACGTCAAGTCGTTTTTTACGTCAGTATGAGTAGCTGAAACGGCGCCGATTCGACTCTCCACGTTCTTCGTGTACACTCTCAGCTACGGCTGCTATATTTTCTTCACAACGTGTTGGGGGTGATCTATTCGGTCGATTATTGGATAATAATGAATGTTAGGTTTCTTACTCACTTGCTGCTCCATTCCGAAAATCATAAATTAGTAACTAAAGAGCCTAATGTACATTATTCATTAAAAAACTGAATGCAAATAGTTCCAAATTGAAAAAAAAAATAATTTTTTATAAAAATGTTCTTGTTGCTTATAAAAAATTTCGAAAAATTTCAGGTTATATCTCACTTCAAAGCTGTGAAAAATCGTAAAGAATAGGCCGGTTAGTTACTTTTACAATGAAATACTTTTCTTCGTATGGTATTCTGAAATTTGGAAATTCATAACTCCAAAATGCTTCATATTTAGCCGAAATAATAAAAAGTTACGTGTCCAATATTTTGTCTCAAAGAATATAATGAAAATTTTCGTACGAAAAAAATTGTTGTAAATTTTGAACGGAATGAGCCATGATTATCCCTAAATAAAATTTGGGTACTCATATTCGGTGATAATTTTTTATTTTATTTGTTTTTGAAAAATTTATATTATGCTTATGTGTATATGTATATAGATTTTTATAACTATGTAAGCGCTTTTATATTAAAGATCATTATTATGTGTTTCATATTTATTCAATTATATTTGACGTACTTTGTCTTTATCTTCAATGGAAAATTCCATTCATTGAGGTCTACTGCGGAAGTATACGTATATAAGTATGTATAGCGCGAGTGCTGGAAATATTTAAGCAAATAAAAAGTTTTGTGCCAGTTGCCTGACTTTAATTCCTATATTAGTTTAACTATTAACGATGGATATATGTATGTAAATTTGATTGCAGAATGTATTTTCAAGAGCTTGTAGCAGTTTTTTAGAAGATTTACAAAAGGTGCTCACTTGCTAAACCAAGTTTGATAATAGCTGTCCTGGCTTTGCCAGAACTTAGAATGGACCGAATCGAACAACAACTGGTATAAGTCATATAAACTGGCATAATTAAATGTTCTCTATCATAATAAACAATATAACAGTTATATTACATTTGTACATTATTCACATATTTTCTTGTATTAAATTAAAATTTATGACCTTGTTGTTGCTTTCATATTTAATATTTTGAACAAAAAATCAAAGAAAAAAGACATTGTTTTTTAAGAAATTTCATATGTTTAGCATAAAAAGAATCGAGAAAAACGGCTTTTTCTTTAGAAGCAAGCAAATGCAGCTATATTTTCTCTTCTTTGTGGTTAAGGAATTGTTTTTTTTTTTTTTCAAGTTAAATATTATTAATTGTAATACACGAATTTTGACGAGCACGAGTTCTTAACAGCTGAAATTTCAATTTCGCCATGCTTTGATGAAAGTTAATTGAAATTTGCCGCATTCACTTGTTGTTTTAGAGCTCATGAGCAATGACCTTCGTTCAAAACCGACTTGTTTATTACACGGAATATACATATGTTGTAAAAACAAACTTGTGTTTTTTAATATTAAATTGGCAAAAAATTATTGATTGACAAAATTTGTTTTTATTATTTTTTAAATACATACTAGAGTTTTCATAACACAAATATTTTGTTTAACAAATAGTGTTTTAAAAATTAAAATCAATAAAGAAATAATATTTAAAACTTAAACAAATAAAAAAATTTAATTTTAAGTCTGACAAAATAGTTAAACATTTTTTTTTAAATAAATTATAATAATTTCTAGATTTTCAGTCCTCTTTTTAAATAATTAATTAAGATTTGGCGACTCAGAAACCCGAACATTTATAAATTAAAACAATTCATAATAAAGAAACTTATTTTATAAACATAAAATATTTTACAAAATTAATTTTCACCTTCTATTTATCTAAATTCGTTTTAAAAATTTTCAGAAAATTTGCTGATTACCACAAAAACTTCTGTATTAAATTATTATTTGCAAAATATCTCTTATGCATTGTGTTTAGGAAATTATATTATATACAGTCTTATATTTGGATTTTTAAAATAATTATTTTAAAATTATTTTAATAGTTAAAATTTTTTTTTTTTTCAAAATAAAACACAAATTTATGAATAAAAAATCGCAAACACCTTATTTTTTTAATAAATGAAAATTTTAATTTTTTTGAATTTTGAAATAAAACCAATTCAAGATTTTTACAAATATTTTAAAAATTTTTACAAAAAATATGAAATTTTTCATTTTGTTAAAAATATATATATATTTGTAAAAATTTTGAAAATTTGGTACAAACTTGTGAATTGGTTGATTTTCCAAATGTTTAAAAAAATATGTAAGTTTTCATTCTGATAAAAATAATGCGTTCGCAATTTTTTATTCATCAATTTGTGTTTTATTGCTGAAAAAAAAAATCTGAGCTACGAAAATAATAAAAAAAAAATTAAAAAAATATAACAATAATTAACCCACAAAGTACATATAAATTGATAAAAAAAATAAAATATGCTATTAAAAAAAAATTATTATTTTTTTTTTAATTTTTGCGATATTTGGCTTTAAAAAATTTAAAATAAATAAACATATTCAATTATATTTAACAATTCATAATTTCTAAAAATGTACATACATACATACATATGTATGTACTTAAAAAATTCATAATTTCTAAAAATGTACATACATATGTACATACATATGTACTTCAAAAAATCAAAATTCTAAAAACACCAAAAAAAATATTTAAATTGCAACTATAATAGTTTTGAAAATAAAATAATTAATAAAAAATTATACTTTTCCTAAAAAAATGTTTACGAGTCACAGTTTGCCTTAAAATGTTCAATTTATGTTTGGTTTTCCACTAAACCGGAAAAAACCAAAAGTCGTTAAAAAATCTACAAATATAAGTACATATACATCCTTTATGTATGTATGTACTTATGTATTTATAAAAAATTACTAACTTACTAAATAATGACAAATTGTAATAAAATAATTTCACAACTCTTTAAAGTTGACAAATCACATTTGCCCTTTGACTTCCAGCGCAATATACGCAATGTATGTCTGTATATAAGTATGTATGTACATAAGTAAGTATGTATGTAAATTTGAATATCAAAAATATTTCCATGAGGACTCTTCCTGACTGATTTCGCCTTCAATGTCAAGCGTGTCAACGAAATCTACGAAACGCTTTCATCACCAAGCGTGTGGTCTCCAAAGCACCTGCTTGTGTAGGTGAAGATGTCATAAATAAATATTATACAATTAAATTTATAAATATAAATACGGAATCCAAACAGAATGTATGGAAGCAAATCACGCGTTCTACCCACAGGAAAACTTGTATGCATACATATGGTATCAGGTAGTATATACATACCTAATTTACTACCCGAAAGTTCTGCAACAATACCGCATTTGCAACAGCAGCCTAAAATGTTGCAATAGCTACAGTAACAAACAAAAAAGTGAGGCAACAACAACAGCATTTGTAACGCAACATGTTTTGCTTTTTATTTGACCTTCGTCAATGTCGGCGCACAAACAGCAGCGAGCGTGAATGTGTATGTGTGTGTTCGTTTGCACGCCGCATGCCGTCACTAAAGCGATCAGGCGGTGGGGGAATAACGAAAGCTTGTTTTTAGGTGGAGCGGCGTGCGGACGGTCATGATTTTGTCTGTATCACTAAAATTGAGCGAATTGAAAACGAAATTTCGTGTGTTGTTTTCGTACTCTATACATGCACATACACACATATACATACATACATATATGTATGTACATATAAGTATATATATATATATATATGTATCATTCAACATCATGCGCATGTTCACGAGCAAATGATTTTTTCGACTCTTTTTGTGTGAGCACTCGACATTTTTGTCCATATTATCGTTGTTGTTTTTGCTTTTGTTTTGGAGCGTTAGCCATCTCTGCATCTTCTTGCTCAAAATTCACTTTCACCGCTCCACAACATGAAGAAAGTGAAAGTCTTTTGTAGGACACTCAAAACGCGCATATGCCACCAATCTACGAATCTCCTATTACCCGCTCTCCTTAAGTAGAAGTCAACTTCTCCTCTCTCTGCTATGCCTGTCTTGTTATGTCATCTCCGGTTCGTGGCTTATCAGCTCAGCTGAAAAGTGGGCCTGCCTACTCGTATCTACTCGCCCGAATTTACGTTGACTGCCGGACTAACGGTTTGTGTGTTGGTGCGCTGTAGCTTACGCGGTTCCAGTGCTCGTATTTTCATTCAGTATCTGTGTAGAGCTTCAATCGGTCGGACTTTTCTTGTGGTGCGTGGCATAAGTGGAAATTTAGTTAATATATACATACATACATATGTATACTAGAGTTCTTAGATACATGCATACATACTGTTATATTAATAAATTTTATTTATTTAAGTTTTCATTTGAAAAAAACTGCATTCATTTGTGTGAAATTTGGTGAAGAAAAGAAATTCTTTTTTTTCAGTTTTTTTATGAAATTTGTGTTAAGAAACTAGAACTGAAACTAAAGTAGTGCTTTTTTACTGAGTTTTTGATTTTTTCATATTTTTCATATTCTCTTTTTTATTTTCTGCATGTATTCCATGAATACTGTGGGTGAATAAAGTGTATAAGTTTTTTGTGAAATTATTAAAAATAAAGTGTGCACAAGTATACACAGCCGCATACATAGCATACATATACATTTTTCGGCATAATATCGAACTTTTATCACTGTGCTGAGCTGAGTCGATTTAGACATTCGTCTGTCTTTACGTGCCTTAGCTTTTGAGGTACTGATCTGAAATTTAGCATACGTCCTTTTCATTGTACAGAGCTGCTCATTCGTCGGAAACGCCGATATCGGACCACTATAGCGTGTAGCTGTCATACAAATTGAGCGCTCGAAATCAAGTTTTGTATGTAAAACTTTTTTATTTGATAAGATATCTTCACAAGATTTGGCACAGATTATTTTCTAAAGCTTCGTTACAATCTCCGAACATATAATTTAGATCGGATTACCATAGCATATAGTTGCCATACGAACTATGCGTTAATAATCAAGTCCTTGTATGGAAAACTTTTTTATTTGACTATATATCTTCACAAGATTTGGCATAGATTATTTTTCTATGTATTTCTGCATTTTCAGAACAAATTATTCAGATCGGTTTACTATAGCATATAGCTGCCATACAAACTGACAACAAAATCAAGTTCTTGTATGGAAAACTTTTTTATTTGACATGATAAATTCACAAGATTTGGCATAGATTATTTTCCAATGCATTGCTGTATTCTCCAAACATATTACTCAGATCGGTTTACTATAGCATATAGCTGCCATACAAACTGACCAATGAAAATCCAGATAAAGAACTTTTTATACATATGTATATATATATTGCTATTGTATCTAGTTGGCAATATGTTAATTTTTTTCTTTGAAAATTACAAAATTATGAAATTATATTAAAGGAACACAAATAGGGCAAGAAACTGAAAAGAGTGCATCCAGTAATTCCATCACAAACACTATTGCTTTGTTGCACAAACCTTATCAACATTTTTCCATTGACTTTGTGACTTGTCTGCACTTTGGTCAGCGCTACTAAAGCGTTATCACTTATAGCCATCATCGACGAGTAAATAGAATTAAAGATGAAAACAAAAAGTCATAAAAATTTATTAAAATTAATACCGTTGTTGCTTTTTCTGCCATGTGTATTCAGCGACATATTTATAAATATATTTTCAATTAAACCCAGCAAACACCCACCTAACCTTGTATTTGTACATACATACACACATGTATACGATACATTTGTAGATATGTTTTTCACAATTACACGTTTGTTACGACGTAACGGCAAATACGCGTGACATTCATCATATTTGTTCTCTTGCATACACGCTAGCAACAATGTTGCGCAACATTTCGTTAGTAACTTGTTTGTAGGCAGTGTTAAGACAACAAAAATCGTAGTTTTTTTAATTTTTCTATTTTATTCCTTTAAATTTTGTTTATTTTTTCTGAATTCTTCAAAAAATTTTTATAAAATAATGAAAAAATAAAAATTTTAGATTTATTATAGTTCTTGAAATCACCAATAAATTCTTTCAACTAAATTAAATGAAATTAAGAAATTAAAAATTCCACTCTAACATTTTCTCTTCTCTTCTTCTATCTCTTTACAGTCTCTCTCAACACCACACCAAATTAAAACAAATCTACAACAAAATGACCACCTACTTCAACTACCCATCCAAGGAATTGCAAGAGGAGCTTAGCCGCATTGCGCGCGCTATTGTCGCTCCCGGCAAGGGTATTCTCGCTGCTGATGAGTCCGTTTCCACCATGGGCAAGCGTCTGCAAGACATTGGTGTTGAAAATACCGATGAACACCGTCGCTTATACCGTCAGCTGTTGTTCTCCACCGACCCCAAAGTCGCTGAGAACATTTCTGGTGTGATTTTGTTCCACGAAACCTTGTACCAGAAGGCTGATGATGGCACCCCATTCGTTGAGCTGTTGAAGAAGCGCGGCATCATCCCCGGCATTAAGGTCGATAAGGGTGTTGTGCCATTGTTCGGCTCCGAAGACGAGTGCACCACTCAGGGTAAGAAGTTCATTTCAGTATCTTAACTGGTAGTTATTGGGTCGAAAATGTGGTGGGTTGGTCTTGCTATATTAGGTATTCAGAAATTTAAGTTGAGTTGTTGGGGCTTGGTGGTTGCTTCCATTAAGTTAAACGTCCGAATTTTCTAACACAAAAACTTAGCAATCATTTATTAAGAAACCCGAGATCTCAGTATATATTTGGTTCATAGTTCCTCTAACCATTTCCGATTTGTCTTCTCTCAAATTTTGCACACCAAGTGTTTTTTTATCATACTAATTCTGTATCTTCTACTCTCTCAACTCTGCAGGTTTGGATGATTTGGCTGCCCGTTGCGCCCAATACAAGAAGGACGGTTGCGACTTCGCCAAGTGGCGTTGCGTCTTGAAGATCGGCAAGAACACCCCATCCTACCAATCCATCTTGGAGAACGCCAACGTTTTGGCTCGTTATGCCTCCATCTGCCAATCGCAGCGCATTGTACCAATTGTTGAACCTGAAGTATTGCCCGATGGTGATCACGATTTGGATCGCGCACAAAAGGTTACCGAAACTGTATTGGCTGCCGTATACAAGGCATTGAATGACCATCATGTCTACTTGGAGGGTACTTTGTTGAAGCCCAACATGGTGACAGCCGGTCAATCGTGCGCCAAGAAATACACACCCGATCAAGTTGCGCTCGCCACCGTCGAAGCTCTGCGCAGAACTGTACCAGCTGCTGTTCCCGGTATGTTGTTGCTGTCATTTAGTTATTTGTTGTAATTATTATTACTATTTTTATTTTTCAAAGGCATCACCTTCTTGTCTGGTGGTCAATCTGAGGAAGAGGCTTCCGTGCACTTGAACGCCATCAACAACGTGCCATTGTTGAAACCATGGGCTCTGACCTTCTCGTACGGTCGTGCCTTGCAGGCTTCCGTTTTGCGCGCATGGGCCGGCAAGAAGGACAATGTTACCGCTGGTCAAAATGAGCTCTTGAAACGCGCGAAGGTATGTAAACATGTATTTTTTATTATATCGCAACGGGACTTTTTGGATTATTTGGTTGTATTTTATGGTGAAATAACTTTGAAGTGGTAGACATAAGTTCATATGGCGGTTTGATAGGTTGTTAAATTATTTTATTTTACTTAATTTTTTTTCATGATTGTTGGGTTTGCAAATATAAAATATATTTGTTTTTGATTTTAAATTTATAATTTTTTTAATTTTAAATTATTTTAAAAAATTAATTTTAAATTTTATTTAATTTTTTAAATTATTATTTTTTTTTTTTTAAATATTATTTTTTAATTTTTTTAAATTAATTTGTTTTTGATTTTTAAATTAATATTTTTTTATTTTCTAAATAAATTTTTTTAATAAAATCTTTTTCAATATATTTTTTTACGAAAATTTTATTTTTTAAATTTTATGAATTTATTTGTTTTATTTTATATTAATTTTTTTTTAATTTTTGAAATTTTTTTTGTACCAACTAACCGTTTCAATTACAATATATCGAGAAAAATAGTACACAAAATTATTTTTTATAACAATTCTTTGAAAATCCTTTAATTTTCAATTAAAAATAAAAACATATTATTATACTTTTAAAATATTTTTTAATATATATTTATTTTTTATATAAAAAATATTTATTTATTTATTTATTTATATACGTATTTATTTTAATATACAAAAATATATTTTTTTTATTTAAATAATAATTGGAGAAAAATATGAATGTACATATGGAAATAATTTTACTAACAAAATTTAATTTTGTTATGCTTGTCAACATTTAATAAAAAAATTGTATTTAACAAATATTAAAAAATTATTAAAAGAAACTAATGCATAAACTAATAGTTTATTGCTTTGCTTTGCTAACAAGTTAAGTTATTAATAATTTAATTTAACTAAATTAATTAATTTAATTTTAAAATATTTAATACTCCTGCTTGAAAGCATATTTTTATTTGCCTACTTTTACAATTACTCGCAATATTTTCTACTTTTATTTGCTTTAAATGTGTTTGCACATAACCTAAAATTATTTTTCTCAATCTATATAATCGCTATGCTACAAAAATACACACACACTCCTACACTTCTACACCTACGCACACACACACACTCTTGCAACAATTTAAAAATGCCATCGTTGCGCCTGCGCCAACTTCTATTCTACGGCTACATAACAAATACACACACACAATAAACGCGTAAATACAGGCTAACGGACTCGCCTGCCAAGGCATCTACGAGGCTGGCTCGATACCCTCCTTTGCGGCCAACGCCAGCTTATTCGTCGCCTCGCACAAATACTAAAATTCAAAGATTAATATGTTTCACACATTATATCTATGTATAAGTAACTTACACACACAAGTAAAGCAGCACGCACTCACATCTGCGCAATTTATATGTATGCAAGACTGCACGTAAGGAATTGAGCGGCGCGCGTTTGAAGCAGTTGTTCGTGTAATGCGCTGAAGCTTATGCATAATTGTTGTTATTAATGTATATTTACTCTGCATATACATATATAAATGTATGTATATGTAGTTCATGTATATGTTTTAATGTTTGTGTGCTTTATAATTTTACTAATTTAGTTAATGCTAATTTTTGCTAATTTTTTTCTATTAAATATATTTATATAAAATTTTATCTACGTTTAATGCCTCTTGTCACCACTTTATTTAACTTTCAGCCTTTTCTAGCTATTTTATGATAATTATTTACTATTATTTGAATGTTTTCAGAAATAAAAAAGTTTTATTTATGCTTTTTTATTATTTTTTTATCACCATTATATAAGTTTTTTAGGCACTTATGCGTTTTGAAATACTTTAATATTTTTTCTGTGGATTTTTAACTATTTTTCCTGATGAAAACCTGGTACAAAAACTGACGAATCATTTTATCTTTTGTTTAAAATTTGTTATAAAATATTCTAAAAGTAGCAATTCGCATTAGGTTTGTTTATTATAGGATATTTAACAGCTGGTGTAGTTGTTATAGCGAAGTATAGCAGTCTCTCCAGAATTTTTTGTGTACTACCATGAGCAAAAAATAGTAAGACTATGGCCATAATTATAAAATTCTTAATTTAGTCTTCAAAATCTATGTCCTCCACCTCTAAGTAATTCTTCTACACAAGTTTTTTCCTCGAAACAGTTGTTAAAGTCGATTTCGGGAATAGCCTTTAATATGCGTAGCGATTCACGTTTAATATCTTCAATCGACTCAAAACGGTTTCCCCGGAGCGGTCGTTTGCGTTGGCTGTATAGCCAGAAGCTAAATCAGGTGAATACAGTGATTGCGGCACGAAATTGGTTGGAAATTTGGCGAAAACTCACGAAGAATCAATACAGTATGCGACGTTGCATTATTGTGGTGCAAAAACCAAGAGCTGTCGGCCCATAATTTCGTCCTTTTATAACAAATAGCTTCGGGCAAATGATGCCCACTACTCAAATAGTATTCCTTGTTGTCAGTGTTGCCGGTCGGAAGGAGTTCGGAGTGCATCTCGATAATCGAAGAAAACTGTCAACATAACCATGATTTTTGCTTGATTTGCCTGCTTTGACGTAGTTTTTTTTCGGCTTCAGCTCACCTTTGCTACGATATACGATCGAAAGATCCTCTGTTACCGGGTCGTAAGCATAGATCCAAGACCCACCGCCAGTAATAACACATTTCATGGCATCCAGGTAGTCGGAAAACATAGTTTGACAGACGTTAACGCGACGTTGTCTTTAGAAAAATTTGAGTAATTTTGGTAACAATTATGCTTTCACTTTTCTTGGGCTCAAATGATCTTTCAAAAGATCTCTGCTGTTAGACATCGATTCTCAAGCACCAATCCCTTTATTTGATTGATGTGTTTTATTGACCAGTTGATGTTGATAGCTGTCCTCGACGTGGTTCTTCGCAATCAAAAACACTTACTTGGGGCAAAGAATTATCACCGAAGACCATTTCCATCCAACATTCTGAACGTAACGTTTCGACACCAGAAATTTGATTCTGCACACAAAATTTAAAGGATTTCCTTTGTTGAATAATTTCACTCATCGTAAAAATCTCCGACTGCACTTTATGTACTTCAGAAAGACAAGGGGTTACCGCGATATTTACCATTTCTTCTTCTTAATTGGCGTAGACACCGCTTACGCGATTATAGTCGAGTTAACAACAGCGCGCCAGTCGTTTCTTCTTTTCGCTACGTGGCGCCAATTGGATATTCCAAGCGAAGCCAGGTCCTTCTTCACTTGGTCCTTCCAACGGAGTGAAGGTCTTCCTCTTTCTCTGCTTGCCCCGGCGGGTACTGCGTCGAATACTTTCAGAGCTGGAGTGTTTTCATCCATCCGGACAATATGACCTAGCCAGCGTAGCCGCTGTCTTTTAATTCGCTGAACTATGTCAATGTCGTCGTATATCTCGTACAGCTCATCGTTCCATCGAATGCGATATTCGCCGTGGCCAATACGCAAAGGAGCATAAATCCTTCGCAGAACCTTTCTCTCGAAAACTCGTAACGTCGTCTTATCAGTTGCTGTCATCGTCCAAGCCTCTGCACCATATAGCAGGACGGGAATTATGAGCGACTTATAGAGTTTAGCTTTTGTTCGTCGAGAGAGGACTTTACTTTTCAATTGCCTACTCAGGGCTTTTGTTCGTCGAGAGAGGACTTTACTTTTCAATTGCCTACTCAGATTTACGTAAATTAAAAAGTCTTACTATTTTTTACCCACAGCAGTATATACACACTGCAGAGGAGTCAGTATTTGAGAAACATCATTTCTGCACAACAACACAAAGTTCAGTAGAAATTCTCAAGCATAATTTTCATTAATCAATTTTAAATAAACTGTCTTGGATGCGCCGTGAATAAGTTATTATGGCAGTTGGCAAGCTTTTCTTCAAAGTTTTGCGCTGATGAATTTATGAGCTTTTCTTCAAGATGTCAAATTGCACTTTCAATATTCTCTCATTTGAGAACAGCAACCGTTGAAGTAAAGTAATTATTTAGCATTTTGTTCGCTGTGCTTGCAGCTTTATTGAAAATAGTCTTGGCATATTGTTTCCAGGAATGGTTCAATTAAATATATGATTCTAATAGGAGTACCGCTAACATTTTTTCTATCTGAATAAGTTTAAGTATTGTATCGTCTTATTTCATATGCCTTATCAATGCATTAAAAGCAATGCTAACACCCAGCTCACCTCCTACGAACAACTCAGATTATTTATATTTTGTATAAAAGTTTGCTCTAAAACGATTCAAAAGTTTTTCCTCAACGCTTTGTCATAATTTGACATTTCTTTCTCGAGCTTTATTTTAACAAATCCTTTTTAAGTATGACAAAAATACTGAAACCCTTACTTCACTTGTTTGATTACTGTTGTTGTTGTAGCGGCAGACAACATTACTGAAGTAATTTCGAGTAATGATGCCGAATTGACAGTTCCTGGACGGTTAAAAGTCCGGGTTCATACCGATTACCTAGAGCCAAGTGTCGAGGGAATGGCACTGTTTTGATTCGCTTGCTGGAGCATTTTCAAATAGGCAATAGCGTAGTCTCTAAACAACAGTTCACTTTGGGGTTGACTATACCGAGTAGCAATAATTGAAGTCTCCGTCATGTAAGAGAGATTAAGAATAGAATGTATTTTAATGGAAGTTTGCACCGCGATCTAAAGTTTATTGTGTCCTCCTCTCTATCACATGTACAGAAAGTTCAGCAGTTTGATGATTTCCAGCAGTTCACTGAGCGCTAATGAGGTGCTGTGATCCTTCAACAGATATTTGGATTGAAGAGCCTTAACCTGCATCTACAGATCGCTGTGCAATCTAGAATCAGGTACTAAGGTCAAGAGAGAATGTACGTACCTTTGCTAAATGTAGGTTGACTAAGGGTTTTTAAAGCTTAGAGCCTAGCTGTGCTATGCTACTAGCCTTAGGACCCACGGCTCTTGTTTTGGCATGGAAAACAATGATGAAATATAAGACTAAATAAATATAGGGCACAAAATAATTAAACCAAAAATTCAACAGCTGATTTAGTAGAAGCTTAACAAATAATAGAATTATTCATTCTTAGCATAAGGCTAAGTCTATAAAGAATAAACTCGATTGATTGGCAGTTATGCATGAGGAATTGTTGACGTTGAGTGTGATTGATTTACCTAGTTCTCAATTCCAATAAAAAAGTATGCAACAAGCAAATTTCTGGACTCTTTTTTCGAAAGTTCATAGTCATATAGTTGCTTGTAAGCTGCTTGCCAAACGAAAATTGTTAAAGTTATATCCATTTGATGACAGTTTTTTTGGACTGAGCTACCATTATATTTATCAAAAATAAATATTTAGTAATAAAGAATATATTTAGTAAAAATGATAATATCAGGGAACAAAAAAGCAAAGGACTCAAAATTTGCGGGAAATAAGCCACTTGGAAGTCAATTTTGGAGTATATTTCAACGAACTGAAAAAGCTTCACTAAATTTATAAGTTTAGAATTTGTATAAAAAACAGTGCTCTTAGTACCATACCGATTTCATCAGGGTTAAGCAAATGTTTTATGTTCAAATAAAGCGGAAAATGTGTTGTTACTGTAAATATTATTTATTTTTATTGAAATTAAGAATACATATCTTGTTTTCAACGATAAAATCATACTTGTATATATTATATTTTTATAATTAGGTAAACATATATGTATACTATTATATACATACATAAGAGTATATAATTTTATTACGTAATACCTCTCTTATATTTTTTATATTTATTAATTAATTCTGATGAATGACATTTTCTGAGTGTTTCCGTGAATTAACGTTTCTCTTTGCCCTCTTTCAGGCTAACGGTGAATCCGCTGTAGGCAAATACGTTGCCGGCAGTGTGGTCGGCGCTGGTGCTGATGCCGCACTCTTCATTGCCAACCATGCTTACTAAACAAAAAACAACAACAACAATAAGTTAAAGCATGAGTAGTGGGAGCGCTGAGCTTGCCGTAAGCGAGGGAGGATTTGCTAAGTAGCACTAGAACTAGAGAGGAAATACAGGCTTACGTTAAATAGTGTCGAGAAGGATTATTGTTTGCAATTTATTTATTAAGCAGAAAGTGACGCAGATACAAAACATAAGAGAAATATTAAAAAAAAAAACAACAAATATCCTACTATAAATTAGTAGAAAAAAACCAAAGCCGGAGGAACAACAACAACAATTAAGAGTGTAATACCAAAAATGAAAGCATAGACAACAAATTTACACCATGCGGCCTCTTCCTCCCCACCTGATTGTTATAAATTTTTTAAACGATAAGTGAAAATGAACAAAAACTGCAGAAAAAACTAAAATCCAAACGCAACAATGCATGCAACAATAACAATAACAACAAATCTGCGCAAATAATTTGTTAAGTTTGTTTTACTGCTTTCGGAGAGGCTGGCCTGGCGAGGCGATTTAGCGGCACACACTCTGCTAACCACGGCGGCGGATGCGCACACAACCTAAGCGACAAAAGAACAACAACAACATTGAGAAAATACTATTTGCGGTTACACTAAACAAATTTATTATCATTATATATATGTTTAAGTAAAAAAAAGAAGAAAAAATACAAGTTGAAAGTTACAACAAATTTAGACAAGATGAGATGAGAAAAAAAAACAGAAAAAAATAAATAAAAATACATAAAATATTAAAAAAAAAAACAATGCATGTGCTATTCTTTGAAATTGAAACAAAAACAACAAGTTGTTATTTTAAGCGTTTCGTTACTATATACATACATATGTATAATTCCTGCAAGTTTGAATTAGATATGAGTCGTACATACTTACAAACTGCATACATATACTATACAAGATTAATTAATATTAGTAGAACTCTTGAATCTGTAGTTTTAGCACTTCCATGATTTGCACAAAATCCATGTTGTGTAAAAAAAGTCAACACAGACGACGATGATTTTTAACAAATTGTTTGCTTTTTTATAATAATTATAAATTATTGAAATAAATACATGCTTTACTCAGGTAAACGAAGACTTTGTTCATTCCATGAGCGCAAACTTAGGAATTTCGCAAAAACAAACATATCTAACGTCGCAGGAAAGCTAAATTAATTAATTCGTAAACATTTAATGTATTTTGTCACGAGGAAATTACTATAAATAGCCAAACACACAATGTATGTTATATATTTGCACTGCGTACATACATATTTGCATTTGCCTCGTTTGAATGCAAACAAAGTGACAATAATAGATTTTACGTAGTGCTTGGTTTGCGCTTGTTGTTGTTGTTTGTTTACACATTTGTTGCACTGTAACAGCAGCTGATTAGTTATCTCATACAATTAGAAATTTCCGTTAATTGTCAATTGGTGGTTGGTTGCGCGCCTAAAAGTATGCAACGCTGATCGTGAGATCTTTTGAAATCTCATATTCTATATATTGTACTTAAATATTTTATTTTGGGGAGTTAAATGCGACTTAAGATTGTCCATGCAGCCTAAAAGTAGGCAATTCTTAGAGATACATACCTTATGGAGGACCTCTCATATCAATGGATCTATATTGGCTTTATTATGTCATTACGTAGCTTCCCTTTATGTTTCGCGTTTAGAAAACAAAAACAAATTTTAGTCATCGAAAATCGCTTTATATTTTTTCAAAATATTCTCCGCTAAGATCTATACACTTTTGTATGCGTTTGAACCAATTTTCGAAGTACTTTTGCCTCTCGGATTGAGGTATCTCCAAAACATGCGTTCTGAACACATCAACCACCTCTTCAGGTGTCGTAAAAGGTTGATATCTCTGTTCATCTTTCACGTACGGGAATAAAAACCAATCATTTGGTCCCACGGATCGGATTATACAGCGGTTGACTCATTGAATTGAAGATCTGAGTGCTGAAAAATGTGATTCTTTTAGCCGATGTTTGAGAGCTCATATTATCGTGGTGAAGAGCGATCTGTCTTCGGCGGTTGATTTTTCTAATTTCTTGAAAGATAACTCGCAAACAAACGATTTGTGTTACTCAGAATTTACCGTTCTACGTTGTTTTAGTGGTATGGTAGAGATATGCCCAGTTGTTTCGAAACGACAATCAACCATTTGCTTGGAAGTTGGAACGCGAACAACTTTTGTTGGATTTGCCAGATCTTGAAACACCCTCATAGTCGAGTGCTGTTTACTTTCGGGCTCACACGCGTAAATTCAAGTTTAATCATCTGTCACGATTTTATAGACGTACTTTTTGCACACTTCTACCGCCTGTTTTTTGAGCCACCGGCAAATTGTGTGAGCTCCACCGTAAACAAATATTTTATACACTCAAATGTCCATGCAATATTGAGTCCTACAAATATATGTAGTTATCTCGATATCACGATACTTCACACCGCAATCTGGCAATATTAGTTTGCACACAGCAGCAATGATTTCCTGAACAACAAGCGATTTTGTAAGATCTTCACGAAAACCCTCTTGGAGTGATCTGCGAATTGGAAAAAACTCACCATACCATCGATAAACACTTGTCTTTAATGAAGTTTCATCACCGAAAATTTAATTAAGTTCATCGATGCATTGTTGCTGAGTTAATCCACGTCGAAAGTTGTGAAAAATAATCTCTCGAAAGTCTTTGCGATTTAATTCCATTTTTTGGCCGAGATGAATATTTTAAGTTACTGTAAACAACACAAATAGCGGCCGTATGTCAAAAAAATCTGAGCATGTTTAACATCAAAAATGTCCAACTTTGCTAAAAAGTTGTCAGTTGCCGGATCGCAACATTATGGTTGTCAAATCACGAAATATAGAAGGCATATATATGGCATATACTATATATTTCCTCCATTCATGAAACCGATCTGCGCTGAAATATCGTCTTCGTGGATAAAAGTCTAGAAAATGAGCAGTCGCAAATTTTTGTATGTCTCATTTCTGGTTTTTTAACTTTTATTTTCCCTCAAGTGGGTTCTCAGGTTCGTAACGCCACCTTTCCACTACAGAGGAAGTATCTTCTTTTGAGAACCGCTTACGGAGCAGTTTGATTAAAAGAGGTCGATATTATATACTATACATATACGTTTTTTATACAGCAACCAGTTCTCATGTGAATGCTGAAGAATATCTTTGAGTGATTCGACATAGATGGCTGCTCGGACACCCGCCAATAGCGGACGACCAGGCTATATGTTTATGTTGATAGCGTAAGGTCCAAGATTTCCTTACAACCCGAAAACTTACCGAACTTTGCTTAATGTCAAGAGTAACTCACTAGTGGTAGTGATACCAAAAAGAAATCAGCTCTTTCTTGTTTCATCCTTATCACTGTGGATTTTTTTGTGCTGTAGTTCTAGGAAATTATTTTATATCCTTGTTGATGATAATGCATACCTTTGGTTTTCATTTTGTCTTGCTCGCCTCATCTTTCACCTTGCCTTTCATTTAGTTTCGAAGTTTTTTTTATTATCAGCTTTCAATAGAGTTTAACTCCTCGCATATAGCCAAAGTATGGGTCTGTTGGCTTTATTGGGTTTCTGCTCCGTAATCAGCGGACGGTCATCGATACCATACATCTCAGAGGTTTTTTGCGTGGATTCTCTTAAAGGGCAGTCAAATGCGAGCACCAGGCTTCATATCTGTAAGCTTATTCTTGGCGGGTATGAACTTCAATTTGAGGCCCACAAAGGGATATATAATTTTAGCGGCGCTGCCCGTTAAGAAATCCCAAGACCCTTCGGAGAATGTAGCTTGAATCTAGACTAGACATTTTAACGCCTTTTCTCTTGCATGGTGGTGTTGGTGCTGGTATCCTTACATTTCCACAACATGAGATGGTCCTTAGTCTTTCCCCACAGCAAAGCGACCAATGCAGAAAGAGCCATTGCGGTAACAAAGCAAAATTTTGTTGCCAAGCTCAGCTACTTCAAGGTTTCTCCAGCTACTCGAAGAAAGGATAAGGTCTGCGGAATCTTTACCAGTATTTTTGATAAGAAAAAGTTTGCTGATTAATAAAAGACAAGCGCTCTTAAAAGAAATTCCGATTAGTTACCGTTTTGCTTCGAATCTCTCAGTTGATTAACCTTAATGGAAAAACAACGAGTTCCTTCCTCTACTACAGATTCACAGACGCTCTCCGTTGAAATTAGTGTTTTCAGTTTTTAAGCCACTTCCGAACGAGTATTGCATGGATCTTCACAGGTTTTCCTTGGCCTAGAGAGGACAACATCTGATGAGTCAACTTTACGAGTTTTCGAGGGAAAGGTTTTGCGATTGATTTATGGTCCTTTGCGCGTTGGCCACGGCAAATATCGCATTCGATGGAAATATGAGTTGTATGAGATATACGACGACGTTGACATAGTTCACTGAATTAAAAGACAGCGGCTACGCTGGCTAGGTCATGTCGTTCGAATAGATGAAAACACTCCAGCTCTGAAAGTATTCAACGCAGTACCCGCCGGGAGAATCAGAGGAAGAGGAAGACCTCCTCTCCGTTAGAAAGGCCAGGTGGGGAAGAACTTGGCTTCGCTTGGAATCTCCAATTGTCTCCACCTTGCTAAAGAAGAAACGACTCGGGTGCTCGTGTTAACTCGGCTATAACTACGTAAGCGGTTTCTACGCCAGTAAAGAAGAAGAAGAGAGACATAGAGTTGACAAGCGGATCTTATTTATAAATGTGGAGTTGGGAATAATAAATGAATTAATTTTAATGTGTTAAATTTTAGTTGAAAAGTTATATCGTATACGATATGTGCAACTGTTTCCACTTCAAACCATTTGTCACACTAATTAGAAAAGGATTAGAAACCACCTCAGTTAATTCCGCGAAAACGCGCGCAACTTTTAATGGAATTAAATCTGTTACCTTGACGTTGACAGTTCCTAAGCGATGGCATGCATTTCCTTTACTTCCACACATACATACATATGTAACTGACAAGTCTGATATTCAATATTTGCACTCAAGGTACAGAAGGCATTGCACGTCAATTAGCACACTATCAATTAAATGCCACGCAGTATTTACAAAGGCGGCGCTTGAAAATACGCGGCAACTCTGAGATAGCTATTACAGTTATATGCGGTCGCTCCTTTTATTGTGTCTGGGTCGGCCAATCCTTGAAACGAAAGCGGATGCAAATTGAAAGTGGTAGACGCGGAAGACGCGGCATACATGTGTTGCATGAAGTGCGAGTTGAGAGGTGAGTTGGTATGTCTGCTTCTTTTACTATTATTTAATAACAGGGTTGGAGTGAATGTCCGATCGAAAAATACGCTAAATGAAAATCATACTTAGTTTTCAAGAAGATTGGTATGTGTAGAGGGCTAATAAACATAGCCTACCAATAAAGTATTAATCTAGTGTGAAAACTATTTTTCAGTGATTGAAATTTGAAAATTCATCCTGACAGCTGTTAAAGCTGTTTCGCAGAGTCTATTCTTTCATACAAGTTGCATGGTAAGAAAATCGACTGAGGTTCTGGTGAGTTACTATAGGTTAGGAAGACTCTGCATATTATTATATCATCAGTTTTTAAAAGGTCTAATAGGGCTGAAACAATTTCCTATTGGAAAGGGTTTTATGATCCGGTCATCCTTACAACAAGCCTTCAATACCTCTTCTCCAAAAATCTATGCTGTTTTGTATTTGCTGCACTTTTCGAAAAGGGCTCAATCGAAATTGAAAGGCTCACCTTTTTTTATTTGTGTAATAAGACTTTAAGTTTCGGTTCGCGGTCATGTTGTAAGAATTATAGCAGTCTGGAGGCCTAGGTTCTATATCATGTCGATATGAGAGCACGAAATATGGTATACATATGGCATATCAGCGAAAGAGAATGAAAATAAATCAGAGCGAGAACAGCGGATATCAAGCCTGTCATTAGGTTCTGATTCCAGTTTTATCGATCCAATCGATTAGTTTAACTTTTGCTTATTTTATCAGCTTTTACGAGCTGAAACTCACAAGAATTCACGAAACTCTAGCTAGTTATTCACAGATCTCTAAGCCAGCAGCACTTGGTTCAATACGTGCATTCATTACTTGGTTAGAAGCATGTTGATAGGATCTACATAACTGCAACGGACTCTGTTCTACTTCAGCCAGGAGCGGTCTTTGCGATATCACATCTTCAATAAATTGTTGCATGTTTTCCGCTATAACAACTATCGGTTATAATCCAAAACTTCTGAAACGATCCGAACTTTGATTAGGTTCAAAGTAAACTTAAGCTATATAATTAATTTTTGGACAGGAGAAGCGCCTAGTTTTTTTTCACTTTATATATATGAACTTGATATATTGCAACACCCAACAGCTGAGTCGATTTACCTATGTCCATTTGTACTCAGTTTTTTAGATATTGATATGAAATCTCTCAAATATAATATGGATAATATTCGACCGAATACACCACGTCCAGCACGCAGTGAAGAAAATATAGCCGTAACTGTAAACGAAGACCGTGGAGAGTCTATTCGGCACCGTTCGGTACAACGCGGACCGATGTATGGAACAACGCATTTTACGCCTAGATCTTATACTGAAAGTGTACAAAATACGGCTTGTGAAGGAACTGAAATCGCTCGAAATTCCCAAACGACATTCGCTCTATGCGTTCTTGAAATGTTCCAAGAAGATCCGACGTTTTCGAGCTAAATTTTGTTCAGCGGTGAGGCTCATTTCTGGCTCAATGGGTATGTTAACAAATAAAATAGCCCCGTTTGGGATGAAAAACAACCGGAAGAGATTCAAGAGTTGCCGTTTCATCAAAAAAAACAAAAAAACACCGGTTTGATGTGGTTTGTGGGCCTACAACTCTACAAGTCACTCATCAACTGATTAGTCGACGTTACGAGCTTTCGAGAGAAAGGTTCTGCGAAAGATTTATGTTCCTTTGCGCATTGCCAATAAAGAAGAAGAAGAATCCTTTACTTAAGAAATAAGAGGAGAATTGAGTCATTATCAGTCGTATACACATAAGTTATGTCGGCTAATTTTCTTGCTCCAATTCAGGAATGACTTGCAAATTCCTCATTCACGCTACATTGTTATACATATAGGTTTGTACTAATAGGATTGTTTGTTTGTCTAATACGAATACTTTTCACAGTACTTCATCGTTTTGAAGGAAACTAGGTCAGCGCAGTAAGTAGGGCAATGCATGGAAAATAAGAAAATACCAATTTTCAGTTAAAAAAAAATTTTACAAATTAATTAAACCTGATTGATTTATTTTCGGAAAAATTGTATGTTTGCACGTAAATATGTGTGTGTGGAGAAGTGAACGGAGAAGAAGAGGAAATACCATACGCGCCCATTTAGCAGCAAATATTTATTGACAAGCATCATTTGCCAAAAATTTATACGCCATCTGCAAGCGGCAAATGTAAATTTATCTACATATATTTAATATATACTAGATACATATATATTTATATTTATGCGGCCGGCTATCACTTGCAGTTCTCTTCATTTTCTCTTTACACACATATACGTATAATTGTTTTTGGCGGCACGCTGCTGCCGCTGAGGTGTGCAATAAATTCAGAACCACGCGGTTACCCTTGTGCACTTACATACGTACACATTTACGCATATAAAAAATTATTTTTAAAATTAAAATAAAACATTTCCTTGTCAAATCTGTGGCAATTAGCCAAAATTCAATTTGAATTTCTCTCGCTTTCGCTTTATATTATTTCTTTTATTGTTTTCTTACGCGCATTTGGTTGGCGCTTTTTTTGTATATATGTAGTATATATGTACATACTATATCTATTATAACTGTAAATCGACTTCTGTGTTCGGTTTGATTAGAATCATTGGCAGCAGTAGCAGCGGCATTCGTTTTAATTCACCTCATGGTCAAGTGCATGCCACCGTGTTACGAGCTTTCGAGAGAAAGGTTCTGCAGAAAGATTTATGTTCCTTTGCGCATTGCCAATAAAGAAGAAGAAGAATCCTTTACTTAAGAAATAAGAGGAGAATTGAGTCATTATCAGTCGTATACACATAAGTTATGTCGGCTAATTTTTTTGCTCCAATTCAGGAATGACTTGCAAATTCCTCATTCACGCTACATTGTTATACATATAGGTATGTACTAATGGGATTGTTTGTTTGTCTAATACGAATACTTTTCACAGTACTTCATCGTTTTGAAAGAAACTAGGTCAGCGCAGTAAGTAGGGCAATGCATGGAAAATAAGAAAATACCAATTTTCAGTTAAAAAAAATTTTACAAATTAATTAAACTTGATTGATTTATTTTCGGAAACAATCGTATGTTTGCACGTAAATAAGTGTGTGTTGAGAAGTGAACGGAGAAGAAGAGGAAATACCATACGCGCCCATTTAGCAGCAAATATTTATTGACAAGCATCATTTGCCAAAAATTTATACGCCATCTGCAGACGGCAAATGTAAATTTATCTACATATATTTAATATATACTTAGATATATATTTATATTTATGCGGCCGGCTATCACTTGCAGTTCTCTTCATTTTCTCTTTACACACATATAATTGTTTTTGGCGGCACGCTGCTGCCGCAGAGGTGTGCAATAAATTCAGAACCACGCGGTTACCCTTGTGCACTTATATACGTATACATGTACGCATATAAAAAATTATTTTTAAAATTAAAATAAAACATTTCCTTGTCAAATCTGTGGCAATTAGCCAAATTCAATTTGAATTTCTCTCGCTTTCGCTTTATATTATTTCTTTTATTGTTTTCTTACGCGCATTTGGTTGGCGCTTTTTTGTATATATGTGTATATGTTCATACTATATCTACTATAACTGTATGTACTATATCTGTGTTCGGTTTGATTAGAATCATTGGCAGCAGCAGCAGCGGCATTCGTTTTAATTCACCTCATGGTCAAGTGCATGCCACCGTGTAAGCCAAGGAAACACCGACCAAAATATGAAATTCTGAGAAAATTCGAAAATCTTTCGTGAAATTTAAAGAGATTGAGAAATAAATAAATAAAACTAACACTACTAAAAGTCGGCAATTAAAAGTGGTGAAAATTAGTGGGCACAATTTCTAGAAGCTTATAGACATAAAAAATATATAGTACACCTATTCTTGCGTACTTATTTTGATATGTGTAATACATAGTATACACATGTCTGTTAGTGCGGGACGATTTTTATACCCTTGCAACCAGCTGCTATAAAGTATTATAGTTTTGTTCACCTAAAACTAAGCGAGCTAGATATAGGATTATATATATAAATATAAATGATCAGGATGAGGAGAAAATTTGAAATCCGGTTGACCGTCTGTCTGTTCGTCCGTCCGTCCGTGCAAGCTGTAACTTGAGTAAAAATTGAGATATCTCGATGAAACTTGGTATGCAGATTCCTTGGTAGAAAAAAAAATCGAGCTCGTACATGGGCGTAATCGAACCACTGCCACGCCCACAAATCGCCATTAACCGAAAACAAATAAAGTGCCATAACTAAGCACTAAATTAACATATAGAATTGTAATTTGGCACAGGAGATTGCTGTAGTATGTGGCATCTGTGTGTAAACAATTTTTAAAAAGTGGGCGTGGCGAGTTTAAGCTACAACTACCAAATTTGCTGAGTGTAAATCTTATAAGAACTTCTACCGATAGTGTGGAAATGGATGAAATAGGAGGATAACCTCGTTTACTCCCCATATAACGGTGCTGTTAAAAAGTACTAAAAGCGCGATAAATCAGTAACTTACTTAATACGCCAGAGGCACTAAAATTTATCTCCAAGTTGGTATGAGAAGGCTTTATGAAAGCCGTTGTAAAACATAGGGCGTGGCACCGCCCACTTTTTGGTAAAATCACATACCTGACCAATCGATTTTGGAATATTTGGCACGTGGCTTTGTTCTTAAATTCTTATGTCACATTGTGAAAATCGACGAAATCGGACAACAACAATGCCTACTTCCCATAAAGCACAATTTCAAATTCCATATGATTCGTTCAGTTTCCAGTTCACTACTCAAGAAGCAATTAATATAACGGGATTTAACTCACGAGTTATGCCTTTATGTAGTGTATGCCACCTTATAACCAAAAATTGTTCAAATCCAAAAAAAACCTGTTCAAATCCCCAGGTACTGAATAGTTAGACCAACGTACCTATAGTTGACTTTTAATCGAAAATGTCGGTGAATGTGTGATATATACTTATAACTGAAATTAAGGGATAACATTTTCTTATAATGGTACGTCTGTATGTCAAAAATCGGTTGAATCGGATCAATCCCTTAGCCCCTATATACTTAATATAAAGATTTTCGAACTTCGGGGTGACTTTTTACTTTTTTCCAATATGTGAGTTATCCTTATGAAAATAAGAGAGCGTGTTTTATTCATAAGGCGTGGAAACTTCTCTCCAAAATAAAGCGTATGGGTATGTCGTCTACAGGGTTAGTCCGGAAAGTAATAGGACTGATTTTCTTCCGCAGCGACTGTACTACGAAGCCTGGATTCAGTAGAGGGCGCTCCTAGCAAACGAACGAGCGGCTTGTCAGTTGTTTCCGAGCACCTGGAGAGTCAGGACAAACATTTTCGACGTGTTTCTGTGAGTGGTGCAAGCCGAAAATGCAGCGTTCGTTAGGGCAAAGGTACGCGATTAAATTCTATGTGAAACTCGGTAAATCTCGGTAATCGACAGAGACATTTGATGTGATCAAACAGACTTACCCAGATGTTAGCAAGAAGTAATGTGTTTCGGTGGCACAAGGCCTTTCTGGAGGGCCGGGAAGAGGTCGCTGATGAAGACCGTGCTGGGAGATCTGCGACTTCGACAAACACCAACAACGTGACTCATGTGAGCAAAGTTTTGAACTCAATTGCCCAGATGTTAAATTTATCAAAATCTGCGGTTCATTACATTGTGACGGAGCAATTGAACATGCGCAAGGTGTGCTCGAGGCTGCTCCCAAAAGCGCTCACTGACGACCAGAAATTGCGGCGAGTGGAAGTGTGCCAAGAAAATTTGAACATGTGTGAAAGTGACTCCCAATTTTTTAATAACGTAATCACAGGTGACGAGTCATGGATCTTTGAGCCCGCCGGACTTTTTCTGTTTCCTTGCCTGAAAAGGTCGATGAAAGGCAAGCATTTTGAGACGACAGAGTGGACCCACGCAGCATGCACCTCGGCTCTCAAAACAGTACCGGAGAATGCCTTCTGTGACACCTTCAATGCTTGGAACTGCTTGGTAGCGCTGCATCGGTGCAGAAGGAGCCTATTTTGAAAGTTTTTTAAGAATTGTAAAAATTGGCTTAATACATTTATTTAAATCAACTTAGTCCTATAATATAATAATAAATATTCTGATTTACGCTTTCAATGAAAACCGAAAAAGACGCTCAAGGACAGTGGCTTTCCAAGGCATGTACGAAATATTTTATGAATGGAATAATAATCAAGTAGCGCTATCTCTTGGCAACTCCCATGAATATATTTATAGACCTAGCTTTATTTCAATTAAAAATATAGTTGTATTCTTTTTATAGAACTGAGATAGCCTCAAACATGACAACAACCTAAATTAATATTAACAATTAACCCACTTTTTAAATATTACTTATGTATATAGCTTTTCTGAAAAAGGAAAGTTATAAATAAATCAAAATAATGATAAGATTATTTTAGTATATGAAAAATCCCTCTCCTACTAATATATAAACCCAGACAAACT
Source organism: Bactrocera tryoni (assembly GCF_016617805.1). Classification (NCBI taxonomy): domain Eukaryota; kingdom Metazoa; phylum Arthropoda; class Insecta; order Diptera; family Tephritidae; genus Bactrocera; species Bactrocera tryoni. Next base: position 19,027,192 of record NC_052499.1, read on the forward strand.
CAAGTGTTTCATATAATCTAAAATTAAATATTAATAATTTGCTATTGAAGTGACAGTAATTGCAGCGATATTATTAGACTTAACTTAAGTTCAGTCAATCGATTTGTATGAGAAGCTTAACACCTGTGCACTTTAATTTTAATCTACCCTATAGGAAAATTGAATAGGCTTTATGGATTACGTTAAAAATTTTTCACCTCTCTGAATATATATTTTATGTACTCAATCGACTTAAGCTTCCTCTTTCGGAGTGCTTAAATAATTTTTTCGCACAAAAAAAAAAAAAAACAAAATAAGTAAAATTGGGTTGCTATGAAAATACATATTTGTGATTTATTATTCCACAGTTTTCATTGCCATTAACGTTCTGCCATGATAACCGACCATTTGATGACTGAAATTGGAGCTCGTGATCTCGGTGTCACTTGGTTTCAACAAGACGGCGCCACCTCCCACACATCACATCAATCAATGGGTTTATTGAGAGCACACTTCGATGATCAGATAATTTCACGTTTTGGGTTCGATTACCCCCAAGATCGTGTGGTATTACATCGTTAGACTTTTTCTGTAAAGATATGTAAAGTCTAAAGTCTATACGGATAATCCCGCTTTGATTCAGGCTTCGGAGTAAAATAGTACGTAGGTTGCTATATATATTTCTGGGCTAATAATGTAAATAGGCATATTTTTTTTATATTTTTTTTTTAATTTTTTTTTATTTTATTTAATTTTTTTTTTGTCGATTGCTGTTTTGTTTCGGGCTCATACGCATTGATCCATGATTCGTCACCTGTGGCGACCTTATAAACGTCTTTTGAAGCACCGCGATCGTATTTTTTCAGCATTTCTTTACACCAATACACATGAGCCTTTTTTGAGCGATTGTCAAATTGTGCGGGATCCAACGAGAACAAACCATTTTTACGGCCAGGTGTTCATGCAATATCGAATGTATGCTGGTGGGAGAAATGCATAGGCATGCCTCTATCTGAGGGTATGTTACATTGCGGTCTTGCATTATCAGTTCACGTACGGCATCGATGTTTTCTGGCACAACGGCTGTTTTTGGACGACCTTCACGGAATTCGTCTTTGAGCGAGCGTCGGCCACGATTGAATTCGTTGTACCAGTTTTTCACAGTGCTATAGGATGGTGCTTCATAGCCATACAAAGATTTTAGTTCATCGATGCACTCTTGTCGTGATAATCCACGTCGAAAGTTGTGAAAAATGATCGCACGAAAATGTTCACGAGTTAATTCCATTTTTTGGACGAGATGAATTTTTTAAATCCCTGTAAATAAAACAATTCACAATTAAATGACAAAACCTTCTGAGTGATGTTATGCTAAAAAATGTCAAATTTTCCAATGGAAATGTCAGATTGCACCTGGCAACACTTAGTGTTGCCCTAGGCCAGAATATATATAGCAGCCCTCGTACGGGTGTTACTCGCTAGTTACCATTCGAAATGCTCGAACGAGTTATCGAAAACTGGTCCCAACGGATTTACCATCAGAGACGTAGTCGCGACCAACATTTGAAAGAGATAATCCTCAAAAAATAAATGCCAAAGAATGTTCTTTCGAATGATAATAAGCATTCCCCATTAAATTTGAAGTTTCTGTGTTTTTCTTTAGAAAAGTAGCGAACATCGAAATGGACCACCTTTTATATATTATCATATTTTTACAGCTTATAAACGCTGTGGTGATAATTTTCTTCTATTTCGGAAAATCATGCTTAAAAAAATAATCACGGCATATATATTTTCATACCTAGCTAATTGCTGCATTGTTTATAATAAATATTTTCAGCACCACGTAATGCTCAGATAACATGTATAACTATATATGTGCTTACGTAGTTTTTTTCATAAATAATTTGCATTCATTCGTGATGAAGTCATCCGCGTGGATACCCCAAAAGTGTGCGTGCTGATACAAAGTTATTATATATATGTACATACATGTAGTACAACCTAATCACCGGAACTTCTGATAAAATAAACCTTTAACCTTTAAAAAACTTTTAAATACTTTTTGTTGAAGTGTGTCGCAATTTGGGCATACTTTGTCATATTTGTAATATTTTTAAATAAAGCGATGTATACATACTTAATTATAATGAATTAGCTCATTTAGTAACTAACTTATGTCTGATTATCAGCCATATTCGTTTGGGTATGACAAATCGTAGCAGGCATCCAAATCAGTTATTTTCTACCCAGGTTATAATATGCTGAAACCCATTGATGAGGAAGATATAATAACAAAAATGAAAAAAAAATGGTTTATGGGCGATCTGTGGTCTGGAATCTGGGATTTATTATTACAAATCTTATGGCAAAAGGTTGTATAGCAAAGTTTTAGGTTATGAAAAGATCTATAACTTTGAATTAATACCTCTTTCACATTAAGTGAGAATTTATTTATGCGAAAAATTAAAATAACTAAGTTTTTGGTTTCTTCTTTTCATCTTTTACAAAAAAATTATTTATTTCACGAATTTAAGTCCCAAAAATGTTTTAATTTTTTTGATTTCAGATATATACCACTTTATTTTGACTCAATATCGAAAAAAACCATAATTTTCAATTGAAATTTCTCACATCAAATGATCTGCATTTGTAAAAGATTTTGTATTGTTTTTTTTTTGTTTTTTTTAAATATATACAGGGTTTATCCAGAAAGTAATAGGCTTGATTTACTTCCGCCTCTGCTGTACCTCGTATTCCTAGCCAACAAACGAGCGGCTGATCAGTTGTCTCCGAGCACCTGGCGAGTCAGGACAACTATTTTCGCGCGACGCGTCGTGTTTCTGTGAGTGTGGCAAGTTGTGCGCGAAGGTGGTTCCAAAAGTGCTCACTGACGAATAGAAATTACGGCGAGTGTGTGTGCCAAGAAATCAGTTACCTAACCAAGGCCGGCATCCCAATGCTTCCGCAGCCGCCCAGATGTGGCCCCCCGAACTTTTTTGTTTGCTTGCCTGAAAAGGCCGATGAAAGGGGATCTAAGCAGCATGCACCTCGGCTCTCAAGCTTATGCCGGAGAATGCCTTCCGTGACGCCTTCAATGCTTGGAAATCGCGCTGGCAGCGCTGCATCGCCGCAAAAAGTGCATATTTTGAAAGTGTTTAAAGAATTGTAACGATTGGTTCAATAAATTTATTTAAATCGACTCAGTCCTATTACTTTCCGGAAAAAATCTGTATTATCATGGTTAGTTTTTGCAGAATATGCAAAAGAAGACCCCAGAATCCTATTCAGACCTTTTGTTTTTTGTATTATTTTATATTAGCTAGATTTTTTCATGATAAACCTGAAATCGAGCTAAAAACACTCTTAACAATTCCAACACCTTCTCTTTCAGGCTTCAGATCGACCGTACATTGTTTTCTTACCTTTATGTTATTTTATCTTCCTCTTAAATGGGTTTCAACCTAATATGATTTTCTCCACTTTTCCAAAATATTCTGCACGGGTCTACGAGTATTAAGCAAATAAATAGTCTAAGGGTTGTTTTCTAAATGTCTAATAAGCAGCCAGCTGCCAGTTAAGCTTTGCTTAAATAAATTGATTCTTTACCGTAAGAAGAAGTGTTGGTTAAGTTAACCAGAACTTAACAGCCGGCTTCCTGCTAACCAGACATTGTAAAAACAGCTCTAAGTGATTTTCAATGACGTTAATAAGCCTACCTAGTCCAAAGAATTCAAAAATTTTCCAGCACCCGAATTTTGCAACTATTTTCTGATTTAAAATAAGTGGAAAGGCCGAAATATGAACGAGAAAAAAGTCTATATTATTTGTTAGAAACAAACAAAATTAGTGAAACCATATTTTCTAACAATTTTAAAACTCAAAATATTACTTAACAAGCAAAAAGAACAAATACAGCAACTTTTATAATACCGTTGGTAAATACATATGTATGCATATGCATTTCAATAAGCGGGCATTGCTCTGGTATAAATCTGAAACCACCCAACAATATGATATATACATACATACATATATATATATATATATATTCCAAATGATATCACTTTATTTTTATCAAATTTGATATAGTATATACGAATATATGTAGATAGATTGCAATAGCATACAAATATATAAAACACATGTAAGCAAGTGTCTTAAAAATAATTCCGAGTTTTTACTTGCTCCACCTTTACCGCTTTAGTGGCTAAGTGTCCCGTTACGTATGTCTCAAATACAAAATATGCGCAAAAATTAAAACTAATTACTTGTGAACTTAAATATTGTACATATAAGGGTTGATCTAAAAATTACGGCATATTTGCTATTAAACATAACAGATCAAGCCCATCAAGATCCCATGCAGATACCTAGATGCTGCGACTAGAATTAAATGCATATGAGTTTTAGTTAGACCTAATCTTCAAAAGGCGCGCGTTCAAATTTGACACATATCGGATCATTAGTTTGTGAATTATATCATTTTGAGTGAAGTAACTTCTGTTATTGTGAAAAAAATTGCGAAATAAAAGTTTCGTGTGTTGATAAAATTTTGTTTTTAGAGGTGAAAAAATCCAGTTCAAGCAAAGACATGGTTTCATGACGAGTTTGCGAACACTATCCCAGGAAAATCAAACATCAAGGACTGAGACGACGTGGTGCAATGAGCAGCGAAGACGATGAACGCAGTGGACGCCTAAAAGAAGTTATTATCGAAGAAAACATTTAAAAAAATGCACAAAATAGTTTTGGCTGACCGTTAAGTGAAATTCTTCGAGATAGCAGAAGTTCTAAATGTATCTACTGAATGTGTATACAATATCATTCACGAATATTTGGTTATGAAGAAGCTCGTGCTGATTCGGAGCAGCTCTTGGAGTGGTTCAAGCGTAATAAACCCGCGTTTTTGCATCGATATGTGACAAAGGATAAAACATGGCTCCATCATTTCACACTGAAGTCCAATCGATCGTCATTCGTATTGATTGCACAGGATGAACCCGCCCCAAAAGTGTGGAAAAACGCAACAGTCGGTTGGAAAGTTTATGGCGTCTGTATTTTGCTATTCTGATCTCAAAAGAATGTTCGCTGGGAAAAAATTTTCTTCGAACGTAAGGAGGTTCGCCGAAACTGAGACCTATGTATTTCAAAGCAGAGGAAAAATCGTGGTACAAAAATGATATCAAAAAGTTGGAGGGTCATTGTAATCAATGTATAAACTGAAGACTTTTCTATTGATCAAATTATTTCGCTCGTGATATAAGTATGTATACATTTTTGCTTGAAAAGCAGAAAGTTGTCGAAATATGTATTTTTAATTGTAGTAATTTTCAGAATAACTTTTATGGCATTATTCTCACTTTGAAGCATTCAGACTTGAGATTGCTCTTTTTTTCGGGCTTAGAACTTAATTGAGACTGATGAAGATTACTCATTAAAAGTTTTGTTCGATTGGCTGCATACTTACAAGGCGATTGAAAATGTGAAAGGTACCTTTTTGAGTTAAGCGGATCTTGAGTTCGGAAGTAACAAAAAGCATTTTTGCCTTCTGGAGTTCTATGTTAAATTATAATTGGTTATAACTAATATATTCATTTTATTCTAGTGTTAAGTAAAAGTTGTAAGTAGTTGAACATTTTCAGGAACCTACATAGCATCGTGACCTTTTAGCACCACCCTTATGTACACCTGTGTCCGCTGCTCGAATTTCAGTGAGTCACATTACCGCGGCGCTCATTTGTATGCCGCTAATGCCCCACTAAGTAATTGAATGTCTAAAAATATCTAAAACATATTAACTTATCTGCCAATCGCAGAACTTGCCAAATATTTTGCATATTTTCACATAATTTTGTCAGTGTCGAAGATTTAATATTTATTTCATAACCTTAGCGTAGAAACTGATTTTGCTCGACATGCTATATTAAATTTCGGCAGCGCACGGGCAGCCAAGCGAGCAATAATTGTCTGGGTGTAAATGGCATAAAATTTTGATTTATTATACCCAGTTCGTTAATGAGTTCAAGGCTAGTATCGCCGCTCTGCTGTCTGAGTCGATGGTCACTTCTCTGAAGGAGGCTGCACACCGGAATAGTAAATTTACTGCTACTTTAATAGCCGCAACCTCAGTCTGAAAAACATTGCAATAGTCAGAAAGTCTGAAGCAGGAGTTGATAAAGAGCTCCTGACAGTAAAACCTTCCAACAACCTTCCCCCCATCTGTAAAGAAGCTCACTGCCTCACTCCTCCAAAGGCTTCCCATCCACAACTCCCTCGCTAGTAAATGCGCTGAGGAGGAGCCGCCGGAGTTCGGTTTGGCTACTTCATGATCCAAGTGATCCGGTATGAAGTTAAAGTGAGTGAGGATTTCCGAGTGTTCAGTTAAGTATTCTTTTAGGAACCTAGATTCTCTATGTCTGCTAGCAACTTTCGCAGCCTTACATCTTTCGACAATGATTACGGCCAATATGTGCAAGATGGCGTTAAGTGCTATAGTTGGAGTGGACCTTAGTCTACCACACATGAGGAGCTCGTTAAACGATCTCAAGTTTCTTTGCCTCGGTGGTCTTTTCTAGAGTCTTCCGCAACATAAAGACTCCATAGATTATAATATGTTAAGGTGTCGTAGAGCCAGAGGACAATCTTTTGCCCATGGCTCCTCTACAGCAGCATAAGGCAATCGATGCCTTTTTCGCTCTCTCTTTTCGACGAGACATCTTCACCAAATTTAGCAGTGGTGTATTCTCCGAAGAAATTGTTCATATCGAGTCACAATAGCACATACATAGCTGCCATACTAACTGGCCTTCAAAATCAAGTTCTTTAAGAATAATCCCAATCTACACGCATATTCAAAAATATTTCAAGCGCTTTTTCCTCGATGTTTCGCCTTTAAGATTTTTCGTAGCACATTGCATTCAGAAATGCCCAGTCTATAAGCAACTCGCCACTCTTGCACAACCGCATACATGAAACCTCAATCCGCTGAGATTTTTCAATGTTTATTTACTTCTATTATTCTTTGGAGATAGAATTTTTCGTTTGCCACATGCATGACTGCGTATGGAGGAGACAAAGCGTTCGGCTGGTGAAAGTACTACAAGTCGTTGGCTGGATGGGTGAAGGCTGTGCATTATGGAGCTGATGGGTTGATATGTGGCGGTCGCTTGTGCGTGGCGAACTTGGCCCTGACACTTAGTGGCGGTCGGTCAACTGGTCAAATGTGGCACCTTCAGCAGTCACTTGTTATTTATGGGCATGTGTAGATAACTGTAGATTTGTGAACTAATTGAAATATTTTTAATGCGGAAAGTCTCTGTAGTAAAACTAATGATACCAACAAAGAGAGTGTCTTTATCGAAGTAATTAAATACCTTGAGCAAGCTCAACAAAGTCCGTGATGTTCGTACTAACTTTATTAAGGGTATAAGTTCAAAAAATGAGATTTTTGTTTTAATTAAATGGCCTCAGTCTTATAGTCTGTGAAAAATTGTGGTTTCATATTTAGATTTCTATCCATCATCTCATTTTAGAGATTGAAAATTAGACAATTCGTCCCAACATATTGTCTCCAAAGCCTTCGCCATTAAGGCAAATACAAAAAAACTTTATTTGCCCAAGCCTAAAGCCTAGCTTCGATGTGGAAAATTGGCATTCACAAAACCTAGTGTCAAATCTGACTCAAGCAAGACAGATTGAAATCTTGGAAGATGTCTGAAATCGTTTTTCAAAAGTCATGTTTGAAGCCCCTATAGTGCCCAGCATTGCCAGAGAATTACTTTTCCGTCCAAACCGACCAAAGCCAACCCAGTTCTTACCCTGAGAATGCAATAATCGGGTTTACCGCATTGAAAATCTGTTCTGCTTACTTCGTTACCCATTTCGATTTATTCTCAGTTTCGAATAAAGAAACGATATTGGGACGGAGGTTCCGGTATCTGCGATTGCCAAGCTAATTTAACTTTATAGTCATATATTAGGAAGATTTCTGCGATATGCTCCATACTAGTCCAGGAAATGTTGAGTTGCTGTACTCGAGCGAGAGGCGCCTTCAAAAACTGAGTCGTCGAAAAACTCTCCAAGTTTTGTTAGGACTTTATGTACAAGAAAACTTGAAGGTGCCTCTTTCTGGTTAAAGATTCTTTGCAAAAGGATTCATACCGCCATTGTCGAATCTGGTAATCATTAATTCGCGTAGTTGTTTTTTGTCAGCGACCTAAATCTTTCTAATTATTCAAAACGTTGGCCATCTGTGTACCAGCACTGTTTCCAAAATAACTAGTTCCGTTAGATTAATTTACCTCTGCGGTACTTTTTGGGTAAAGTAAATACTGACTGACAGTCGGCGCTAAACGAATACATTCATCCACCTATCCATTCATATGTCTATCCATCCATCCATCAACGGTCGGCGAACATAATTGAAATGGGATTAGAATGTGCGGACAAGCGAAGGGCATTGCGGCAAGGAAAGGTCTAAAAATGTCTGTGCGGATGTTAGTTTTTCATTTAGTTTTTTTTTCCCTGACTCGGACTGTTTACATAGGCGTACAAACGTGCCCTCATATTTCTGCCGTGTAATTGTGGGTAGTGACATCTTTGACGCCCTTCAACTCTTGCAATGACTGACTGAATTTTCAAGGCGAGCGCGCCGTGGGGATTCTCAATGAGTACTTATACACTCTGTGCTTATTACAGGAAGTCTACTCGAGAGAAGTTTATTATTACAATTTTATTTGCTTTTGATGTTTTTAAACATTTTTATTGGCTCTTCGTATTATTTGAATGAAGATTTCTAGCGGTAAATTTCAAATAAACATTTTAGTAAAATAAATATTTTTTTAGAACACGTAAAATAATTTTTAACAACTGATTGATGCACGTATGTACACAAATTCTTCTAGTAACTACCTAAGTAACCGAAGTCTAATGACTGAGGCTATAGAGAAAACTATGAAATTTAGTAAACACTATGAAATGGAAAAAGAAATTTGTTTAGCCAATAATTACGATTCGCTTTATTGGCACAGATACATTTTTACACCATATTTTATTTTCATTTGACAATTAATATGGACGCATAGCAATTTAAAACCTTTTTTTTTTAATAAAGTTTCATTTCAAGTATAGGCGTAGAATTAAGGAGGGTACTAAGATTTGCGGTGATTCAGGTTTATAAAAAAACAGTAGCCTCCGAGTGGTTACAAATTGAAGAATATGGTGCTTGATAATCGTCAGGCAAGTGTTAGAGAGATGACAAGAGAACTCGACATCTCTGCCGAGTCAGTACGAATGATTTTTGTGAATATTTTGGGTATGTGATGCGTTCTCGCTCGACCCGTCCCGTAAGCAGGTCTCTTTTGACATATTCGTGCGAATCCTCATCGCAAACTCATTGAGAGAATTATAGGTGCTTCTTTAGACTGAGCAGGCAATTCATCCTCTCCCGACGAACAAAGACCAAACTTCAGTTTTTTTAGTCGAAAACAGTTCCCTTCAAGGGTGATACACCAATTATAGCGACTTTTCAATTTTTCGATAACCATTTTTGTAGTACGATTTGTCCTTTGCTTTAAAATAGGCCTAAGTTTCGGCGATCATCTTTTCATTTCTCACAGCAAGCAACCGTTTGAGATCTGAGAACAGGAATTAGTTGCCAGATGTCAAGAATACAGTGGATTTTTGCCATTTACCTAAATGAGTTGTGACACGGCGCATTGTCTTATTGAAGCAGCACTTTCTTTTTCTTCAAATACATCCGTTTTTCGGCGATTTCGTCTTCCAACCGGTCCAATAATGCTATGTAATAGTTGCTGTTGATGATCCTTCCTTTTTCAAGGTAGTCAGCAAAAATTATTCTGTGTGGATCCCAAAATTCAGATGCCAGTCTACTGTGGCGTTTTCTCCGCTTACGTGCGGGTTCATCTTATGCAGTCCGCTCGGATGTCCACTTCATGTTTCATTCATCGTCACATATCAACTTAAAAATTTGCTTCTCTTACGATTTAGCATCTTCAAATACTGCTCCCAATCATCAACTCGTCGTTGTTTTTGCACAGAGCCTTCTCATAGCCAAATATTCGTGAAGGATATCTTTAGAGTGCTAACTATCTCGAACAATTTCACTTAAGGAGTTACATGGGATCACAGGTTTAAAAAAATCAAATATTTTTAATTATCTTATTAATTTCTATAACACCTCTTAAATATTGTTAAGTTGGTCCGAGTAATAGTTTCGGAGATATAGCCTAGAGAACTTGTGCGCTTGAGGCTAGCTAGGCTAAATGCGCCGTCTTTAAAAGCGTTTTTTCTCGAAACTATGTTTTTGAATTCGGTTGGAAAGATTTGTCGAGAACTACTCAAGCGATCTTCATGAAATTTTAGACAGGTCTTTGAGATACAATTCTTATAGACTTGGAGGAAGAATGTTTTTTTCGATTACAACTATTTGAAAAAAATATCACGAATTTTTCATTGAAATTTTGATTTATTTTTATATAAATGTCTGCCAAAAATCCAATTTTCCATTCTTTGTTTTCTTTCGTCCAAGTTCTAACTTAAGATTGTAACTAAAACACGTATTTTTACACTTTAGGTGATCTTGTAAGCAGTTATTCTGCCAACGCGGGCGCATCTTTTTTCCGAAGGCGACCGGAAGAGGCGTCGCAAAGGCCGAGCTTAAAATATTTTTTTCCAAAAATTTTAGCATTTCTTTCTTAATAGTGTATGTTTGTAATAATAAAAAATTCTTATAAAATACTTTATATTTGATATAAAAAAAATGTTGAAAAAAGGCTGTTTTTACTCGAGGAAACCCATGTAACTTTTTTACGGTCAACCAAAATTATTTTGCGGACTTTTCTGATGTTTTCGTCGGTAACAGTCTCTTTAGGGTATCTACAGCTTTCACTGTCTTCGGTGCTCATTTCACCATGTCTTAACTTAGCATACCAATCCTTAATGGCGGATTTTCCAGGTGCAGTGTCCGAAAACTCGTCATCAAGCCAATTTTTTGCTTCGACTGTATTTTTTTCCCTTCAAAAGGCAATATTTGATCAACACGCGCGAAATTCCTCTTTATCCTGTTTTTCACAAAAAAAAAAAGCTGCTTAATCCAAAATGATAAAAGTCACAGACTAATGATCTGCCAGCTGTCAAATTTATGCCCACGCCTTTTAAAGATTAGGACTAACTAAAAATCGTGTGACTTTAATTCTGGTAGCTCCATCTGTGTGTCAAGCCGGGGATTTTTAAATTGAAACTTAATTGAAATAGACATTAGTCTATTGCGTCATTATGTATATTTTTGAATTTTTGTTTGTCAATTTTTTTGCTTAACCCCCCTTTAGCTCCACCATACACCACCCTTGTTTTCTTTATTGAAGTTCAGTTCAATTTAATTCAGTTCAATTCAATTCAATTCCATTCAACTGATTGGCTTGATTTATTTCGACTAATTGAATGCGTGTTGGTGTCGATTCTTTCCACTCACCATTTGCCGGCTTTGGCCTTTCAACAGCTGACAAACGTTAGCGTTGCATTCTTGAGCGTTGCTGTCAGCAACTTCATAATTATTACGAGTTTATTACTAAGAATTATACACATATATGTACATATAAAGTAATAAGTTTTAAGAATGAAATGATTTAAAAAACTGAAGGTCACTAAGAACTTTGTGAACAGTAGTGCTGTGTGTAAGTTAGGGCTTTACGTGGAAATACTTAATTTAATGAAAAAATATATACTAAATTAGCATTAAATACCTTCTACGTTATAAGAGGTAACATAATATACAATATCTATCTTGAAAAATGCTGATCATCAGCAGAGAACTTTTGTGTTTGAAAACACTTAAACTAAATATTTTGTTTTTTAGTTTATTATAAAAAAAATATTGCTCGTCACTTTAACTGTTTAGCGTTTAAAAAAAAAAACTGATAACGCGACCTATTGTAAGGGTGGTTAAATGACCTCATCGAAATGTCAGTAGCTGTAATCTTTACTTTGCATGTGCTGATAATATTGCCAGTCATGGAGGTATAACGTAGTAACAACGATTGGAACTTTCCATTTTGAGATTAGAAAGTAAAAATCATTACCGTCATCAGCAGACATGAGCTGACGAGCAAATTTTAACTTAAATCAGTAAGATAGGAATTCCAACTTTTTAGTTTGAAGATTAATTGTTCATTTAAGTTATACTTTCAGGTATAATTTATTCATATCATAAAGGTCACATGAGGATCTAAGTAATTTTTTATGATTAATTTGTAAAAATGTATGACTAACTTCTCTCAAAAGTCCCTAAGGCTATAAGATATGGGAATTTGCCACTATATTTAATCAACTTTTTCTCTGTTTGCTATATCCGAGAAGCCGAAAAATTAAACTCCATTATTTTATTAATTACCCTCTTTAAATATATGCGTCCCACTGGTTTCTGCGCTGATAAACTATCATCGATATTTGCTATAAAACTTTAAAGTTTTATATACGAGTATATACGAGTATCTTCTTGACAAACGCTCCGTTAAACAATTTGATCTTCTGGGTATACAGGGGTTCTGGTCACTCTTCAATCTTTGCAGTATCATCACAATATATATATATACACGATTAATGCCATAATAAAAGTCCTCTCTCGACGAACGAAGACCAAACTTTATAAGTTACTCACTATTCCCGTTCTGCTATACGTTGCAGAGGCATGCATAATGACGCCTTATGTGTCGACGTTACCAGTTTTCGAGCAAAAGGTTCTGCGGAAGATTTATACCGCAGTCGATGGAACGAGAGCTGTACAAGATATACGACGCCATTGAGATAGTTTAGCGAATTAAGAGACAGTTACGCTGGCTAGGTCATGTCGTCCGTATGGATAAAATCACTACAGCTCCGAAAGTATTTGATGAAATACCCGCCAGGGGAAGCATAAGAAGAGGAAGACCTCCACTCCATTAGAGAAATCAGGTGGAGAAGGACCTGACTGCACTTGGTATATCGAATTGGTGCCAAATTGTGAAAAGAAGAAACGACTGGCGCGTTGTTGTTAACTCGGCTATAACCCCGAAAGCGATGTCTATGCCAGTAAAGAAGAGGAATGTCATAATGAGATGATTTGGCGTACTTGATGGCTGCCAGCAACACAATTTCACAAAGATGTCTTAGAGCATTCAACCTCTTCAAGGAGTTCCAGAGAAACTTTGTAGGTCTTGGAACGTTAGCAACACGTGGCATATGACAAAACTACTTTGTGGCAGTGTTGATGATGAACAGACCAAAAAGCTTCAACTTTTATTCAAAAGAGAGCCTAGTAACATTGTAGGGGTCGTTAACCCCACCTTCAGAAAATTAGAAAAATGGAATGCTGAGCATCCGCGGAGGATGTTGATACGTTGGAACATTGTCTTTGCGAACGGCCAGCCTTCAGCCGGCTGAGACCGGATATCTTCTACGGCTGCCAAGTCTCCAACTGAGAATACAGGTGTTTTACCAAATCCAATGAGTTACCGTATTATTTTTAATTCGTTTACCACTCGAGAGTACAATTCGTCTGATGACGGCCTAAGTGCAGCCACCTGAGGTTTACAGACTATTTCGCTTCCAACCAACCAACCAATGTTTTTTTCATAGTAGGGAGAAGCATCGACAGCCGGAGTGCGGAACTTTAATACTCCCAATTCGAGACTCTCTCACGAAACCACCGATTTAGTATTACTTCTGTTTTAAGTCTCTTCTGTTGTGCGAACTGTCGGACGCCTAATCTGTTGAAAAAGTCTCAGTCTTTTGGATGTCTTGAATAAGTCTGTGAGTTCAGCGTACTTTGGATGAGGATTGCCACCCCTGCTGCTACATTTTGATGCACGTGTTCCTCTTCTCTGTTCCGTTTTAGGCGCCGATAGCTGAGGATGGAGTCAATTGTAGAAGTTCACGCAAGTGAGGAAAGTTCTCTGATCGCCGTTCACTTGGGAGTGGCCAGAAACGATTATTTTACATATGGCTTAAGGATTTTACGACTTCCGGTCTTTGACCAAGTATCCTCTGGGTAGCCTAAGAACATCCGTTTGAAGGCGAGCTAAAGTGAGAACGCGAAACATCTCCTCCGAAGGGTTGTGCGCTCATTATTCATGTCTGGCTATATGGTGCAGAGGCTTGGACAATGACAACAACTGATGAGTCGACGTTGCGAGTTTTCGAGAGAAAGGTTCTGCGAAAAATTTATGGTCCTTTGCGCGTTGGCCACGGCGAATATCGCATTCGATGGAACGATGAGCTGTACGAGATATATGACGACATTGACATAGTTCAGCGAATTAAAAGACAGCGGATACGCTGGCTAGGTCATGCTGTCCGAATGGACGAAAACACTCCAGCTCTGAAAGTATTCGACGCAGTACGCGCCGGGGGAAGCAGAGGAAGAGGACCAAGTGGAGAAAGACCTGGCTTCGCTTGCAATATCCAATTGGCGCCACGTAGCGAAAATAAGCATCGACTGGCGCGCTGTTGTTAACTCGGCTCTAATCGCGTAGACAGTGTTTACGCCGGTAAAGAAGAAGAAGAAACGCAACAGCATCCAAAACTCAAAATCTAAAAAGTTGTATATTATTATTCTTACACTCCTAAACCGAAATGATCATTGCAATTATAGATATATTACAATGTGCCAGCATAGATCTGGCAGTCAGTCATATTAGGCGCTAACCAGCCAATTGCAACAGACAAGACAAAAGTTGACAGACCCCAACAGTTGTTGGCAAAACTTAGAAATCGCGTTGGTTGCAAGCAACTGCTGTCATTGCCACCGTGTGTGTGCTTGCAGTTGTTGTTAAATAGCTTGCAACTGTTGTGTCAGTGCCTGTTCACTTTTGTATACCCACAGATTTATTTATATGCAGCAGGCAGCGCGTACAAGTTCGAGGTTCCGCCTTGGCAATGATTGCAGAGGAGTCTCAGCCGTTGCCAAACAATGCAATTGCAGTGCAGACTCTCGAACGAACGTAAGAGAAATCAAAAACAAATGAGTCATTATGTCTACATACATAAAATAATTTAATTATATTACATATAAAAGCTTATGGTGAATCGCGACAAAGCGATGACATTAAAATTATCTCAAGACGGCAGTCATATGTGCTTACCATTGAAATTTTGTATATATGTTTGCATGTACATAAAAGTACAATTATGTGGTATACATACATATATATACATATATATACTTATATACACAAATGTACATAATGATGAGCTCTTCATCGTATTAGAGATTATACAGAAGCATTTGACACGATTGTGTCATGAGTTTGACAGAATTCCGTCATCACTGCAATCGAGCTTGATCAGCAGTCGTCGGTAAACTTAAATTGTTTTTATATGTATTTTCAACGGCCTGTGTACAGTTTGGCTTAGTGATGACCATTAATTTACCTTCAAGATCAAACTCTATGAATGCGATATTTAGTCTTACGAGAAAGTAAGTTGTCAAACTCTCTTCAAAGTGGCGAAGTAAAATCCGCACTGCACATCTTTATTGACTGCTTATACATTGAGAACAGTTATATTAACTTAAATTGTTTTTTTACAAAAATGTGGACGACCTCTTTGATGTCAAAATCACTCACCTTTGCCGATTTATGATGAATTCCTGACAGGTTCTCCAGATTTTGGGGTTTAATCCAACTTCAAGAAGCAACGCACAGGACTTAATTGAAATTTATTATCATATTATCTAACCTAATCTATTCTTAATTACTATATTCAAAACTGAATTTTCGATTAGAGAGCGCTGAATGTTGTCTTCAAGCTCCTCGAGCGTTGCTGTTTGATAGGCCTAAGCTTTTTATTTAACATCCGCACAGAGAAAATAATACAGAGGCGTTAAATTACATGATCGTGGCGACCATTTGACTAGACCATTTCTCGAAATTAACGGGTAGCCAAACTTTTCAGGCAATATGTCGATGTTTACACGTGAAACATGAGACGGCGATCTGTGATCATTAATCTCCTGGGGACAAAAGTCGATCAACGTCGAGTTATAACGCTCGCTATTAATGATAACGGTATTTCGAACGAATTAGGGTCCAATGATGCCCCCTTATCACAATCCCCAACCAAAGTTCAATTTTTGGGGATGTAATTGTATTTCATAAACCACACGAGGACTTGACTCACTCAAATAAACCACAATTTTGTTTGATGACGAAGACGTTAAGCCAGAAATGGAACCTGTATTTGCGTTATAATTTTGGACAATTTCCAAGCGTTGTACCAAAGTGAAGCATAACTTGATGAAATGACAAATCTTACTGAACAAACTGACAATATTTAACACAAATCCGTAATCAAATATTGCTGCCATATATGTATGTATTTGAAATTTATGGCTTGCTGACAAGTGCACAAGAGATACTCCATTGTTTCACTGGTACCTTGCTTTTGGCATTTCCTGCAGTCCATTGCCTACCGAGCTATGGCCGAAGTTTTTATTCGTAAATTCTCCTGTGGCCAGTTGTGGACCCGCCGAGTTTTCCGCGCAGTTTTCAATGAAGAGTTTTATAGATGGCAGGTTTAGCACTAGTTCGAGAGCTGCCCTTGAAGTGCTTCCGGAAAGCGAGTACAGCGAGCCTGTGAACAAAACATGGGTGATCTAAGTAGCGGAATTTTTTTCAGCAGCCGTTTTTTGACAGATCACGTGTGAGTCGTGTCAATCTACCATGCTATTATAGAGCATATTAAATACAGCTCGTCCAAAAACTGAAACATCTCGACCTATGGGCTCTTGAAAAGTCCAAGAAGATCCGACTTTTCGAGCTAAATTTTGTCCAGCGATTAGGTCCTTTTCTGGCTCAATGGGTTTGTAAACAAGTAAAATGCCGTATTTGAGACGAAGAGCAACATGAAGAGATTCAAAAGCCGCCGTTTCATCCAGAAAAAACAACCGATTGGTGTGGTTTGTGGGCCGGAGGAATCATCGGTCCAATTATGCCGGTGAGAACGTAACCGTTAATGGTGACCGTTATCGCGCCATTATAACCGACTATTTGATGCCTGAAATGGAAGCTCGTAATCTCTGCGACATATACGTTATATTGGAAGAAGGCGTGGTTGCAAATCGATTTCACCCATATTTCGTAATGTCATCAGGGTGTTAAGAAAATATTATATACCGAATTTCATTGAAATCGGTCTAGTAGTTCCTGAGATATGGTTTTTGGTCCATAAGTGGGCGACGCCACGCCCATTTTCAATTTTTAAAAAAAGCCTGGGTGCAGCTTCCTTCTGCCATTTCTTCCGTAAAATTTAGTGTTTCCGACGTTTTTTGTTAGTTGGTTTCAACAAGACGGCATCACTTTCCAAACTTCGTATCAATCAATGGATTTATTGGGATTACATTTGGGGGAGTAAGTAATTTTACGTTTTGGGCCAGTCGATAGGCCATTTCACGCGTGTCATTCACCAGTTCCCTGACGAAATGTTCGAACGAGTCATCGGAAATTGGACTGAATGAATAGACCATCTGAGAAAACCTTGAAATGGATCAACCTTTATTGTAACTTTCAACAAACTGTTGTATGAAAAAAGTCAAGTATATTTTTGTTGTTTGGCGTAAAGCTATGGTTTCAGCAAAAAGCTTCCTTGTGGAGATTGTAAACATCACCTAAGCTGTCCCAGAAATTTCTGAAAATTCGGTTATACCATTATGGTGTAGTTCTACTGCAGACTCCATTGTAATTTTTTTCAAATTTAAATCGAATTCAAATCAATCATAATTGCTGAAGTAAATGTATTTTTTTTGTTCGTTTTCACGAATGATCGTCGCCAGCAAATTCTTATGAGCTCTGTCATACTCAAAAATTTTCTTGAGGTATACTTGCCGAAACAGCAAACCAATTGAGACATTAAGCAGCAAAAGTAAAAAAAAAATTTAAAGTAATGCCAGAAAAAACATGAAAATATAAATTGGGTGTGAATGATGTTAAAATGTGCTCTTAAATAATATATTGATGTGTCGCGGTTGACGAATGGTCAAGAGCGCTTTGATGTATCGCTTGTCACACTGGCATTTCGCTCTATATTGAACTACCTCACATATAGTACATGCACAAATTTATGTGTTCATTATTAGACTGCTCACCCTGTCGGAAAAATTTTATAAAAAATTTCCACTTGGTAACAGGCGAAAAATCATGGAGCTTTAGTACAAGAAAGAAGAAGAAGGGTTAATCAGTTAAAAGAAGATGACTAAAATCCGTAAACTGTTAGCTGAAAACGTAGCAAGCTAATAATTCAAAACTTCAGTACACTATTCTCACAACAAGCAGGTTTGAGCTAACCGGAATATATTCTTATTCTACCGATTCAAATTTGCCAAATCAAAATTGGGAGGGTTCAATTTTTTTCACGAAAGAGAGTTTTCTATAAAAGTTTTCGCCTTTATCTTAAAAAAAGAGGTGTACGTGATCCAAACTTCGCAGTTGTGAACAAATTCGACCGTTATACCGAATCAATACTCTTGACACCCAAAACAGTTTAAGAACTCCTTGCTACTTTGGACTGCTAGGCAACTAAGAACTTGAGTTATCATCGTTGAAATAATTATAACAAATAATAGTAATTTAGCTCATGGCTGGTTGGACTTTAAAACATTTTTTAATATATGTATAATTTCCTCTGCTCATAGACCCAATACTGGCATCTCTGGAATATAAATCACGGATGGTAATATAGGGTCCTCTTATAGTAAAATTGTATATTGGTTGTCATTCAAAATTAGAATGAAAATTTTGAGAAGAACTTGTTTTCACTTGATGTCTTAAATTGGAATTCAATCGTGAAATCAACATCCGTTATAACTGAATTTCCTCGCAGGGTGTGTGCCTACACTTAATAATAGAACCATCTGTGAGTGCTCATTAAACAACATTGACATAAAATCGAGATCTGTCATATCTATACACGTGGCATGGATTTTGTTCCAATAATTTTACTTACTGATATTCGTCAGATTTCTTTAGCTGTATACTTTCTATATTTTCTAGATAGTATTATGAAAAGTAAAAAGCTTAATACTCAAAAGCTTAATCTAGCACAGTCTAAACCTAGAAAGGATCTGAATTGATTTCAAAATTACGCTCATGAAATATGCCCTTGGCTCTCCCTATAAAAAACTATGATCATAGTACTGTTTCTCGAACTATGCCATTCAATACTAAATAGTCTGAAGATATCTCATGAGTGAGTTCTTAAAAATCACAAAAAAAAGAGTCTTAAGTTTTATTATACCTTCTGCACAGACGTTTTTCTATGAAAATTACTTCATAAAATGCCGAAGTTGACGAAACTTTAGATCAAAAACTCTTCGGTGTTAAGATTTAGTTAGATGAAGTAAGTTAAGTATGTACTTGTATGTTAATAAAAACTGTGTCTTAGAACCTTAAATTGACTGAAACTTGAGGAATGGAATCTGATTTCCAGTCTATTCTGGTATATTGTATACATATGTATGTATATTCATGTATAGGTTAACTTGGGACTGATCGAAAAGGAGCTCCGGCCGCATTTGATACTCGTATAACTTATTTATTGTGTTGGTACTTCTACAAACCTTTCCGTTTGGGTAAAGGTTTCTTCAATTGTTCAATTCTCCTTTTCTTTGTTAAGTAAAGGATTAGGTTAGTTTGAAAGGTCGATCCAAGAAGGCTCTCACTTGAACATCTTAGAACGCCGGTCCGTTGTGGGTCCTATAAACTCCTAAAACCGGGATTGTAAGACCGTTACAGATCGACAAAGCGATTTGAGCCCGTCACTAATACGTTGAGACGACTTATAAGTTAAGAGGTTACATGGGTTTAGGGGTTTTTATTGTATTATTAAATTCTAAATAGCTTTAGAATATTATCCTATATTTTCAAGTTGATCCGAGGAAAAATTTCGATGAGAGCCTTGAGAACTTGTGTTCCACTTTCACTGTCACTTAAATCTTTAAACACGTGTTTCTCGTAACTATGTTTTTGAAGCCGGTTGCCAAGATTTTTCAAGAACTACTCAACCGGTCTTCATGAAATTTTACAGCGACCTTTGAGACACAATTCTTAAAGACTTGAACGAAGGTTTTTTTCGATTACAATTATTGAAAAAAAAAGGAAATTTCGCGACATCTTTTTGTAAAAAAAAAGTCTGCCGAAAACTAAATTTCGAGTTTTTTCCTTCGCCCAAGTTTTCAGTTAAGGTTTTAACTAAAACACGTATTTTTTAACTTTAGATGATCATGTTAGGACATATCTTTTTTCCGAATGGTCACCGGAAATGGGCTCGCAATGGCCGAGTTTAAAATATTTTTTTCCTAAAATTTCAGAATTTCTTTGCTAATAGTGTATGTTTGTAACAATAAAAAATTCTAATAAAATATTTCATTTTTTATATGAGAAAACAAAGGCTGTTTTTTACCTAGGACATCCATGCAACCCTTTATGTAAAATTCTGAAGAAATATAATAACCTTTGCAGCTGATAATTTAGAAAAGTATGAAAATTCTACAAGAAATAAGACAGAGAAGTGCAATTCGCTGAAAAAGACCTTAATTTAAGCTAACCAAGACCATCTGGGCGCCGCAAAAGAACTCGTCTAGTCTAAATTAACTGCCTATTATATAATTAGTAAAATAACTGTTCATAATATTTGAATTTAAATCAAAAGAACACACCTTTTGAAAGCTACACATGTATTCACATACAAACAAGCTGACATTTGTATTATACGGCATTCATTATGACAAAAATTATTTCAGCTATTAGTCATAAAATATGCTTGTGACAATTTTGACTACAAAGCCAGCGTAAAATTAAATTAATTAATTCAAATAAAATGTTTTGGCAATCATATAATCAGCAGTGTTTGTATGTATGTAAGTGTGTATCTCTTTCATAATGCCGCAACTTTGTATTTGTGCCGCCGCTCGGCACGGGCATTGGTGACCAGTGGTTGCTGGTGTTCTTGGTGTTGTTGGTGGCAGTGGGGGCGGTCAAGATAAGAGATACGCGCCCGGCTTATATAATCAATTTCAATTACAATTACAATATACATTCCATTTGATATTTGCAATTCGAATTAATGTTGCTTTTTTCGGTCTTTTCGTTTCAATTGTTGCAAGTCTTTTGTTTGTTTTCAAATTGGTTTTTGCAAAATGTCAATAAATTGTAGCGCGCAATATAATGGCGTTGGAAATATATAAAACAAAAAAGCTTTAATTGAAGTGCACTCGCTTTTGGGCGAGCAATTAACTGGTTGCGGTTGAGCGATGCGGAATTAAAGTTTTGCGGTCGAAATGGAACCGAGGCTTAGAGTGTCAAGTGCAATGTTTAAAACATTACATTTAATACATATAAACCGCACTTTATAAATGAAGTCATAAATAAAGTTAAACATATAACAGAAAAAATTGTAAAATTTCACGAAACATGTAGAAATTTCTTAAACTTCCATCTGAGAATCCATCATAAAAAGACAGTATGATAGAGCTATGCAACCATTAAGTATGAACTCCCTAAAACTAAAAACTTGAAATTATTAAGACGGACATCAATTATCAGCATGCCTAGCTATCAATGGGTCTAAGGGCATCTAGCGTATATTAGCTCGAAATATGTTTCTAACGTCAGAAAAAATATATTTGAAATTTGAGAAACTAGAGACTAACTACCATAAACTGACACGCGTTTTCGTTGTAAACTGTTCAGAGAGATATATTACTCCACTGATATAAACAATTGCCTTATCTACTGCCATTTAAGATGATTGTAAACTACACTAAAAGGTCTGAGAACACTGTGGAGACCTGTGGTGACTGTTTCTTTTAAAGCTTATGGACTTTACTTATGAAGAGGAAAATCACTCTGTATCTTCGAACCACGATTTCTGCTTGAAAGCTTTTTTGAGAGTAAAAATTATGACTGTTTTATGTTTGCAAGTTTCATTTTATTAAGACAAATTAAGCCCTATTCAGTAACTTCGTGAATTCGGAAAAAAATCTGATTTTTTTCATCTCAGCTTTCTAATGTCTCCTAAGTAGGAGCATTGGGAGCCATGGAAGTTATGTTGACTCAGCTGGCTGAAGGCTGGACATTTTCAAAGTTAATCTTTCAGCGTCTTATCATCCTCTGCGTAGGCTCTACACTCCGTCTAAGCAACTTTACCAATATTCTGAAGATGTTATCTAAAGACTAGGTGTCTTGTGATTACTCCAACAATAATAAAAATATCTCTTTTGTCTAGAAGTAGAATATTTTTGGACTGTTCACTATCAACAGTACCGCAGGGTAACTTTGTTATATGTCCCTTGTTGATAATGTTCCAAGACCTGAGGTGTTCTTCTGGGTTACATTGCTTCACACAAACCTTGAAGAAGCTGAGCGGTATAGGGTAGCTTATTTTTCTGGCTGGTGCTGAATGGTCAAACTCGTCTGCCTTTTCGTCTTCCATCCATTTCTAAAGGACTTAGTGTCCAGATGATATTGACTGAGAGTCTAGTTATTGCCTTCTTGATAATCTAACGTGGTGAGACTTAGTATAGGCGACTTTAACTCCCGCTTGGCACTCTACTGGAAGGTCTATGAACATGCTGGTTACAGAAGTCGCCTATTTTGCACTTTCTGTTATGTCAATAGTCTGAGTGAATTGTAGGCTGTGTATGGATCACTATAGAAAAAGCTCCTGTTCCTATTTCATCATGGATCCATCAGTGCATATTTAGGTTTCGCCAGACTGCCATCTTACGGCAGACTGGTTCGCCTTCGGGTATTCCAAAGTTTCCAATAATGCTTATATATGTTTCTATCTCAAGATAGGTCACATGACGATCTGGTAATATAAGTTTGCGCACAGCAGCGATAGTTTCCGAAACAACAACTGATTTTGGAAGACCTAGACGAAATTCCTCTTGGAGTGATCTGTGACCCTGATTGAATTCCCCATATCATCGATAAACACTGGAATGTGATGAAACTTCATCGCCAAGGATTGAACTGATTTCATCGATGCAATCTTGATGAGTTATTCCACGACGAAAGTTGTGACGGATCAACGCGAAAAAATGTTCGCGATTTAATTCCATTTTTTGGCAGAGATGAATATTTGGAGTTACTGCAAGCAACACAAGTAGCGATCGTATTTCAAAACATTCTGAGTATGAAGACATCAAAAATGTCAAACTTTACGATCAAGTTGTCAGTTGCCAGATTACAATACTAGGGTTGCCAAATCACGAAATAAAAAGGCAACTTACGTATTGATCAATAATTAGCACTTTTTGGAATCAGAAAAAATGATGAGTGGCATAAAGAATTCACTGAAGATTGTGCTGACATCGAAAACTCGCCTCATACAAGACCGTCCGTCTACCTCTATACAGGGAAAGGGTCAAACTTCGCTGAAAGAAAAAAGGTACTATCCATTTCGACGACAAATATTTATCAAATCGACTTGCGTGTGCTCACATATGAACCAGTCCGGGTCAAATTTGATCTTGAGTTATATTAAAAGTTTATGTAATCTTCAGTTTCTAACGTTCACTGTACCATTTTATATGCCTCCATTAATAGAGCAGATAGCGGATTACGTAATTTAGATGGGAATTTGAAGATAAATATGTACAAATGCAAACGAAAATGGTTCAATTTATGTGACAGTTATACTTAAATGTAGCTAATAAATTATTAAAACATATTTACAAGCGTTTGTATGTATGTGAGCATTAAGTGTATACATTTTAAGTGGTGTAAAACCCCCGTTGAATCAAATGGCAGCTGCTGTGGGTTGGCGGAAAATTCACTGATTGATTTCATATTAATTAATTACATTGTAGACATTAAAGTGCACATACAAGCACACGTACACACACGCACACAAACAGTTGCTTGCATATAGTAGTAGGTGCATTCATTCATTTAGTTTCGCATGCATGCTTGAATTTTGCAGCTGGCGTGAATAGCGAGCGAGCAACTGACCGGCGCGGCGCTTTCCGCCTGCAAATTGATATGTTGTTGCAACAAAAACAGCTTACAACAACAATAATAACAATTTACAATTACAATGAGTGCAAATTGCAATTCACCATAAATTCTTTAGAGAAGTTCAACAAGCATGCACCATGCATGTGTACGTATATATAGTATATGTACATATGTCTATATTAAGAAATATACAAACATACAAAGATACATACATAAATATGTTTTTATATGTGTTGGCACATTCTTTTTGGCTTTCTAGTTGGCTAATAGACATAAGCGGAGAGACGTATGTATGTATAAACTAGGGTGTTCGAAAATTATATTCTAAACAAAATTTTCCGCTTTACAAAGAAGATCTTTTGGATATTTGTCATAAAATCATTCTTTTGAAAGTTATACGCAGTTAACTTTATACAGCAAATGCACTGATGTTCAGTAATTCATTAACAGAGGATACGTGAGGCACCATGCCGTATGAGCAACATCGCCTTTTTAAGGTATTTACATAAATGCT
Organism: Bactrocera tryoni; assembly: GCF_016617805.1. Lineage (NCBI taxonomy): Eukaryota > Metazoa > Arthropoda > Insecta > Diptera > Tephritidae > Bactrocera > Bactrocera tryoni. The sequence goes on from NC_052499.1 coordinate 19,051,696, forward strand.
CGTGCATTTGATGCATACGTTTAATTGCATATAACTTTCAATGGCATGTTTTGAGAAAAATATTATTTAGACATTTTTTACATAGTACTATTTTTAGTATTAGAATATCCTATTTTCAAAGTTGTATGATGTGTTAAACAAATAAAAAGTTTACATAGAAAAACTTGATTTTGATCGGTCACTTTGTATGGCAGCTATATGTTATAGTGAACCGATCTGCATAATTTTTTCGTAGCTTATACTGTTAACTCATATAATAATCCATGCCGAAATTTATGAAGATATCTTGTCAAATAAAAAAGTTTTCCATACAAGAACTTTATTTTGAATATTCAGTTCGTATGGTAGCTATATGTTACAGTTATCCGATCGCAACAATTTATTCGAATATTGTACCGTTACCTTAGACAACAAACCATGCCAAATTTGATAAAGTTATCTTGTCAAATAAAAAAGTTTCCATACAATAACTTGATTTTCATCGATCACTTTATATGGCAGCTATATGTTATAGTTGTTCGATCTGAATAATTTCCTCAAATATTCTAGCGCTATCTTGAATAATGATCCACGTCGAATATCGGGTGGATATTTTGTAAAATAAAAAAGTTTTCCCTACAAGGACTGGATTTTGATCGGTCAGTTTGTATGCCGGCTATGTGCTATAGTTGTCTGATGGCGACGATTCAGACATATTTGCTACTACCTGCGAAAGTAAGGACGCGTACAAAGTTTCAAGTGAATATCTCAAAAATTGAAGGTGTTGCAGACAGAATAACGAATATCGCTAAATCGATCGTACCGTTGATAATATACATATGTATGTACTTATACATATTTTATTGAGACCATGTATGTATATACTTATTTTTATTTTATTGGATCACCGGGTTTCCTGTTACAAACTTCATGGCAAACTTAATATACATTGTTAACTGTTGATGGTATAATAAAGGGCCCGTCTTTGTTGGCTATTTTTTTTAGCGCTAAACCCAAAATTTCAAGGGTCGCCTGTCAATTAAAATAAACGTGCGAAATAACGAACACCCTAATATACACATTTACATGCATATACATATACATAAATGCATCCCAACATATGTGGCAGTCAATCAAGTGCGCTCACATGTGGCACATGTTCTATGCCATTACAAACTCACACACATACATATACAAACATATGAACCGAGCGCTTGCCTTTTCAAGTTTGCACGCCATCACTTGTTTATAAATGTGCGACTGAGTGCAATCGCCAATTGCCACTGGCCCTATTAATGCGCTCTATTGTGTGTATGCTAGTGAAACAGTTACATTCGTTTTATGTTTTTTACTTTGTTTTCGCGTTTTTCCTTCGCTTGCATTGCTTCTAATTGAATTTTTGTTAAAATTTACACAATTTCGCCGAGTCGGCTTTGCATTTAAGCGCCGGGAAGTGCGTGCCAACGCTGCTAATAATTAGTCTGCCAATTGTTTTATCGCACACCCGGGCGTATGAGTAATATTTGCTGCATTCACTGGCTTTGCGTTAATTAGCTGCTGCGGGGGGTAAACTTATGTAGCATATACATACATTTGTATGCAATCCAGCTTGGTGGGGTGCTGGGTCCTGCTTGAGCGCATAGCTGAATAGAAAGCTTAATAAGCTCGGCATTTAATCAAATTATTATTTCCTTTCTATTTAATGAGATATGTGCGTTTAATAAAAACAAGTTATGAAAATTTTAATGCATTTTATTTTATTTATGTTCACATAAGCATTTAATCGCCGTTTATGATTAATAATTAGATATCAAATAAATGTCAGCGCATTCCAGTCAACTAATTTGTTATGTGAAACTCATTTATGGCAAATTAATCATGTTTTAATAGATTAATGCGCAGCTACAGTGTGAGCCATTTAATATTTGTGCGAATATTTTAATAAATGCAAAAAAAAAATGTTAACTTCTGCGGCAACGAAGCTATAATACCCTACAAATAAAGAAGATTTCAAACATGAACTCGATTTTGATTCTTCAGTTTCTATGACAGCTATATGCTATAGTGGTCCGATCTGGAAAATATTTTCGCAGATTGTAGCCATGACTGAGGTAAATAATCTGTGATAAATTTCGCGAAGATACCTTATCAAATGACAAAGGTTTCCATATAAAGACTTGTGTTTGATTAGTCAGTTTGTTTGGCAGCTACATACATATATGCTATAGTGATTCGATCTAAGCAATATTTGCGGAAGGTGTGGCATTAACATGAACAATAATATAAACCAAATTTCGTGCATATATCTTATCAAATAAAAAAAATTGTCAATAAAATACTTGATTTCGATCGTTCAGTTTGTATGACAGCTATATCGGTATTGGTGATATCAACAAATGAACGGTTTTTTGGTGTGAAAAGAGCGTGTTCAAAATTTTGGATCGATATCTCAAAAACTCAGGGACTACTTCGCTCTTTTTATTTAACATAGTTATAATGATCCGAATGTTGAAATATGCATTGTTTTGTTCTGAAACTTGTTGGCATTTTGAAATGGCTTCATAATGCCACTATCATAGACACCCAAATTTCTTTTGGCAAAAAACTGAAACAGCCAATTTTCACAAGATTCTCTTGAGACTAACGAAGCTCACGAGGTTTCTGGAAAGTACATATGTATACGTTCTAACCTTACCTTTATTGCACACAATTCCCCTCTTATATGCCAAAGTTGGCCGTTTCTGCGCGATTGTTTCCTTCTGAAGGACGTTGTGAAAAAAAATTATATAAATGAGACCATTGGTTTTTGGAAAAGGCTAAAGAAAGCTTGTACTATGAGGAGTGCCGTGTCACAGCAGAGAGAAAACAGACTACATACCTCGCAACGTTACAATCGACCACAACACGTGCGGGATGGGATAGATACCGTGAGCTGAAGAGGGAAGCGAGACGCATTTGCAGACAGAAAAAGAGAGAGGCCAAAATGCGTGAGTGTGAAAAGCTTGAAAAGCTGGCCAACAGGAATAATGCTCAAAAATTCTACGAGTAGATGCGGCGACTAACAGAAGGTTTCAAGACCGGAGCATACTCTTTTAGAACCCCCAGTGGTGATCAAGTGACTGAAGCACAGAGCTTACTAAAATGACGGAGGAAACACTTCTCCAGCCTGCTGAAAAGCATTGCAATCATTAAACCAGGAGATGGTGTACCTGATTCCCCAATCGATGATAATGGAGCAGACGTTCCATGACCATAACGAAGTTCGAATAGCACATACTCGTCTGAAGAAGAACAAAGCGGTGGGGGCCGATGGATTGGCTGCCGTGCTATTCAAACACGGCTAGGAAGAACTGATAAAGAGCATGCATCAGTGTCATTGTAGAATATGGTCGGATGCAGGCATGCCCGACGATTGTGTGTTGTTGCAATGTGGCGACGATTGGAATTAAAGTCTGCTGTGCCCAATCCGAAAAAAGGGAGACCCCACAATCTGCGACAAGTATCCTTTATATAAGCCTTCTCAATATCGTATATAAGGTTTTATGGAGCATATTATGTAAAACCGCAAACCACCGCCAACAAACTGATTGGACCTTATCAATGTGGCTTTAGCCCTGGAAAATAAACAACTGTTTAGATATTCAACATGCGCCAAATCTAGGAAAAGACCGTGAAATGAGGATCAACACATACCACCTCTTTGTCGTTTTTAAAGCTGCTTTTGACAGCAGGAAATGAAGCTGCCTTTATGCCGCGATATCTGAATTTGGTACCACCGCAAAACTAATACGGATGTGTAAACTGATCAGAACCGAATAGATCCTCTCCAAGTCGTTCGATACCAAACGAGACTTCAGACAAGGCGACTCCCTATCGTGAGGCTTCTTCAATCTACTCTTAGAAAAAGTCATTCGAGCTGCAGAACTAAATTGAGAAGGCACCATCTTCTGCAAAGTGTACAGCTACTGGCGTAGGCCGATGATATTGATATCACAGGCCTCAACAACAGCGGCGTTAGTTCTGCTTTCTCCAGAATGAATAAGGAAGCGCAGGAAATGGGTCTGGTAGTGAATGAGGGCAAGGCATACGAGGGCAAAAAATATATAAAAGAAGAAGATGCCATCATTATACATAAGTCGTAGTTATCTCTTTTTAGCAAAAACAGTAACGGTCAGCTGACAAGTAAACTACTCGTCATGACTGACATAAAAAATGCAAGTGTATTGGTGCCCCCGTCAGTAGTTTCTTCTAGGATAGTCTGTATTTTTGTGCTATTTCCTTTTTTCCGCAGTAAATTTAATGAGAATTTCATATTATTATTCTTTCTTATTTCTAACTGCTAATAAATTTACTACGCTCTCCGCGCATTGCCACAGCGAAAATTGAACGAGCAGCGCGGAAAACATAAAAGACGCGCGCCCCGATTTCCAGCTCCAGCCACGACGCGTTCGGTAAGCGCTCGACGCGCACTGTGCGATGGCACAATTTATGCGTTAAGATGTTGCCTAGTCACAGCTAATGCGTCGCAAGATAGGTCAGGCACGTCAGTGGGATCACAGTCTGAGTCGCGACTAAGTTAGTGAAAGTGCCAAGAAGCGGACCCCATTCTGCTATTTATGCGCCGGAATGTGCACGTGAAAGTCAGCAAGCCGTGACGTTTATGATTCCACAAAGAAATTAGAGGAGTACAAGAAAAAAGTCCGTTACTTTACGGCGCATTGTTGGGGGTCAAGTGCGCAGGCGGAGTCGATTCTGTTTGTTTGTTGATTAATTCGAAGAATATACTAAGTATTACTAGCGAGTGACTTATTTTGATGTTGTGCGAGTGGAGTGAAGAGAGTGGGGGAGGAGAAGGGTGGCGGCGAGTTGACTTTGATGGTATGATTGGCATTTGCTTTATCGATTCTTGGTATTTATAAATAATTTGCTATATTTGCCTAGCAATGCGTGTTAAGCGCGAGTGCGTGTTGTTGCAATGTGGCGTGTGTTTATTTTGACGCGCACCGCTGTGCGAAAAATAAAAATGAAAATGTGAATCATAAACCATAAGCGTTTTATTGCTTGACACTGCAGTGTTTATTTGCTGACTCTCATACAACTGTATCTATTTGCGTGTATATATATGTATGTATGTATGTATATGTTTTTATATGTATGTATGTGTGCGTGTGGTTTTATATGTATGTATGTATGTGTGTATTTATGTTTATACACATGTGATTGTTCTAAAATTAGCGGTGAAAACAACCGCAGCTTCTACAACTAAAAAAAAACAACAACAAACGCGCTCTGTGATAACGGTAAGACAATGAAATGCGTGACCCCTATGAACACACACGCATTTACATAGTATTGCACACTGGTGTAAACCGTTACCGTTAAAAACAGACAAAATCACTGTCAGAAAATGCGCATCGGCTTCTCCTTTTATGCAAATGACGCTTTTGTTTTGCGTTTGTATGTGTGCTTGCGGTAAATAAAAATAAAATGTACTAAATTATACACAAGTACATATGTATGTATGTATGTATTTGCGTAATTAATGAGCCTTGCGAAAATCCATTGTATCTCTGTAAAGTTTAAGCTTCACTGCCTTTCGGTTCAAGTTCAAGTCGATTTTGCTCTACTTTTTGCATTGCATGTAAATACGAGCGTGTATCCACATACATACATACATACATAATGAATTAATAAAGGCACATAATAAATACTACTATAGGTCTATAATATTGTAAACAGTTGAAGCGTAAAAGCTCTGATAGACAGCCTGGGATTTATACGAGTATACATACATATGTATGTATGTATTACATTTTTCGGGTCTTTCAATAGGGACGCTACAAAAGTAGAACGATAGTGACAACAAATGACAACAATATATGTACATAAATATTATACACATGTAAGTATATGTACATGTGTATTTATGTATTTTTTCCCAACTCTTTTTACATTTCTCTTCAGTAAGGCTTAGTATTTCATCATGGAAACATATACGATCTAACTATCCGAAATTATTAAAATTTACTGCCGAAATTCGGAGTCAGTGGCTTCCACCTTAAGAGCGCTAAGTTCAATATGTGGTCATCATAATCAACCTCTCAGATCAACAATAGAGCGTCTAGTGGAAAAATTTGAATCCACAGGCACAGTAAAAAATGTTGCCGTACTAGGAATATTGAGAATATTGCTGCCGCTAGCGCATCAATTGAGGAAGACCAAAATCAGCTTCTCACACGTCATTCTCTAGCGTTGATCATATCTGTGACGCCGTTGTGGTGAAAAGATTTTGGCCTACATCCTCACGAGATCAAATTGACGCAAGAAGACGTTTGACCACCAGAGCTGGGCTGAGTAACAACTTGAAAATGATCCGGATGACCGGCACGTTACTTCGAATGGGAATCGCTACCGCTCAATGATAACCGAATATTTTGAGCCCGAGTTGGATGATATGGGCTTGTACAATATGTGGTTCCAACAGGATGGCGCTACAAGCCACGAAGCGAATGTCACAATTGATTTATTGAAAACCAAGTATGGTGAACGTGTTAAGTCACGAATTGACCGTCTCGGTCGTGCGATTTAACGCCGTTAGACTTTTTCCTGTGGGGCTACGTCAAATCTATGCCCTATGCCAACAAGCCAGCATCGATTGATGAGCTTCGTACGAATATCAAACGTGAAATGGCAGCAGTATCCGATTTATGCTCGAAAACCGTCAAAAATTGGGTTCAACGTCTGGACTTCTGCAAGCGTGGCCATGGTGGCCATGCAAAGAAAGTTGAGTTCCATACATAATGGCATCGAATGTACTTTCACGGCGCTCTTATTGAAAAACCCATTACTTACATACATACATACATATATATATATATATATCTACACATTCATCTATGTATATGTATAAACTCATACACAAAATAGTATTTACATATGTATGTATGTACATATTTTTTAAATTAAATAACACCTTTATACTCACTCATAAAATGTATGTTTGTATAATTTATGCATTTTTGTCTGTTTGTTTATATGTGTGTAAGTCATTGCAACTCCATTGTCTATTTACTCATATTTACTATATACATACGCACGTATGTACTTGTTATTATTGCATACTGAAGCGTTTACACCGCTTCGACTTCATAGCTAACTAACTGTTGATTATTGCGGCAATGTCTGATTACATTTTACCTTCACACGATCTCAACGCAACATTACGAATATTTCATAGATATAATTGCACAGATGCCCAGCGAGAAATTCTAGCAGGGATATATTAAGAGTTTACGAAATGCGTTAGATTAAATTAGATTCGATAAATAAATGAGGATTGCACCGCGACCGAACGTCTCGACTTAATTGGCCCTACCAAATTGATAAAATCCAATATCCTGTAGGCGCTATTGAGGCGATGTGATCCTTATTTGGAAACATGGTTACAAAGGTATCCAGTACTGTGTAGTCTAATAGCAAGTATTCTGCAGTTTCAGGCTCCATTTCGCAGAATCGGCAATTTGCATAAGAAGCTAGGCCCATGTTATATAATATATGTAAGTGCTGCATGAGCTTTCAATGGCCAGTGTAGAAGGCGACAAGTAGCCAGAGTTTGTCCCTTGATAGGTTGATTACATATTTAAAACTTTTAAGGTTGTAACCTCCCATTAGCAACATGGCATGACGCATGCCTTGGAGTTTTTGCCAATACCCCTCCCTACCCACTCCTTCATTCCTGCGGAGTAGCTCCAACGAGCAGGACCAACGGTAATGAAAAGTTCGCGTCCTACCATGTTGATGGATATTGCGGAGCGGGCGAGCTTGTCAGTCAGTTCATACCCAGCTATACCATTGTAGTTAGGCATCCAGATAAGGTACACTTGGCTACGATCTGATAGCCTGTTCAGCCGTTCTATACACTCCTGCAACAATAGCGATTTGATCCCGTATGCAGAGATCGCTTTTAGTACCACCTGACTGTCGGTGAGTATAACTATATATTCATTGCGAGAGTTGCGTTGGAGGTTTATCTCTACGCACTAATTTTCGAGACGTCGGTATAGTATTTAATTGCCCTATCCCTAAGCAGTAGCTCGAGAGTGGAATCGTTCTATTCTGCCTTACTGCTGAGGGTAACCATGAACTTCTTATTGAAGTTTACACATTTGGTAATGCTGTACCTTAAGAGAAGAGCCAGTGGTATTACGCCACTTAAGTCCTTCATGCGCTGGGAAGAGATTACCTTACTTTTGCCAAATCCTTCTGCTGTCATTTGGATCAGTGTGTGTTTGACAACCTGACTGATTACTAGGTGAGGTGGTGTGAGATCCAGCATGACTTCAAGTGCCGCCGTCGGACATGTGCCCATGGCACCCTACACGCCGATGTAGGCGAGCAGTTGCAGCTTATAGTTGAAGTCCTACCGAAGTCTTGGATGTTTTCGAGGTCCAAGCCACCGCCCTATATGTGATAATCGGCCCCAAGATCAATGTGTACAACCACCCGACAATACTTGGCCTGCAATTACAGAATTTAGCAGATAGCTGATTGCACCATAAGTGCTCAGCAATCGGCAAAAACGCATTAAATTGCATCAGAAAAATTAAAAGCGTGAGGTGGAGAAGTGGCATAGTAAAAATAAATCTATTATATTCCCGATATATTGATGCGATTGGTTTATTAATCTCTAATTCGCTTTGTATAAGTGCAAACGGTATATGGTGGGTGTTAGGAAGATAAGACTAAAAGGAAAAGGCAAGCTAGGTGGCTGAATTTGTAAAAAATGCTTATGATGCTGATACTGTAATAGCCAATCACGCGAAATTTCCCTTTGTCGAAAGTAACGATTGAATGTGTTACTCACTTGCTCACCCGAACTTTTACTGGTTCTTCCGGTGGCTGACCCCAATTTTTACTGGTTCATCCGTAGTCGCTGGTTTTTAATGATTCTCACAGATATTCATTGGTTCTCCCGGATTCTTACTTGTTCTTCGGGATTCCCCCTGCGGGTACGGGGGGACCCCCATGCCTAAAAGGAGACCCCACAATCTGCTCCAACTACCGTGGGATTAGCCTCCTTAACATCGCATATAAGGTTCTATCGAGCGTATTGTGTGAAAGATTAAAGTCCACCGTCAACAAACTGATTGGACCTTATCAGTGTGGCTTCAGACCTGGAAAATCAACAACCGACCAGATATTCACCAAGCGCCAAATCTTGGAAAAGACCCGTGAAAGGAGAATCGACACACACCACCTCTTCGTCGATTTCAAAGCTGCTTTCGACAGCACGAAAATGAGCTGCCTTTATGCCGCGATGTCTGAATTTGGTATCCCCGCAAAACTAATACGGCTGTGTAAACTGACGTTGAGCAACACGAAAAGCTCCATGAGGATCGGGAAGGACCTCTCCGAGCCGTTCGATACCAAACGAGGTTTCAGACAAGGTGATTCCCTGTCGTGCGATTTCTTCAACCTCCTTCTGGAGAAAATAGTTCGAGCTGCAGAACTAAACAGAGAAGGTACCATCTTCTATAAGAGTGTACAGCTGCTGGCGTATGCCGACGATATTGATATCATCGGCCTCAACACCCGCGACGGTAGTTCTGCTTTCTCTAGGCTGGACAAGGAAACATGGAAAATGGGTCTGGTAGTGAACGAGGGCAAAACGAAATATCTCCTGTCATCAAACAAACAGTCGTCGCACTCGCGACTTGGCTCTCACGTCACTGTTGACAGTCATAACTTTGAAGTTGTAGATAATTTCGTCTATTTAGGAACCAGCATTAACACCACCAATAATGTCAGCCTGGAAATCCAACGCAGGATTGCTCTTGCCAACAGGTGCTACTTCGGACTGAGTAGGCAATTGAAAAGTAAAGTCCTCTCTCGACGAACAAAAGCTAAACTCTATAAGTCGCTCATAATTCCCGTCCTGCTATATGGTGCAGAGGCTTGCGCGATGACAGCAACCGATGAGTCGACGTTACGAGTTTTCGAGAGAAAAATTCTGCGAAAGATTTATGGTCCTTTGCGCATTGGCCACGGCGAATATCGCATCCGATGGAACGATGAGCTGTACGAGATATATGACGACATTGACATAGTTCAGCGAATTAAAAGACAGCGGCTATGCTGGCTAGGTCATGTTGTCCGGATGGACGAAAACACTCCAGCTTTGAAAGTATTCGACGCAGTACCCGCCGGGGGAAGCAGAGGAAGAGAAGACCTCCACTCCGTTGGAAGGACCAGGTAAAGAAGGACCTGGCTTCGCTTGGAATATCCAATTGGCGCCACGTAGCGAAAAGAAGAAACGACTGGCGCGCTGTTGTTAACTCGGCTATATTCACGTAAGCGGTGTCGACGCCAATTAAGAAGAAGAAGAAGGCATGCCTGTCGTAAGAGGCGACTAAGATCCTGGCCACAAGCCCAGAGCAGTATGGAAGCTCAACTAGTAGTAGCTTCGGCTACGAGGTCTGACCGGAGACTTAATTCTGGTACCACGGGGAGCAGTAGCCCTTGGAAGTAACCCCATTGGGTTTGGCGCTTCGTAGAGATTCGTGGTGATTGTGGTTAAAACCCAAATGCGGGAAGAACTGACCTTGTCAGTTGAGCGTGGAGTTGCATTGCAACCGGGTGCCGGACTTAAAGCACGGCAGAGGTTTTAAATGGGCCTCGGACCCGACCAAGGTGGTTGGTGTGTCATGCCACACTGCCAATTGGTAATGAAAATGCTTAGCATTCTCAGGGCGCTGATCAACGCATTACTTTGATCCGCTGTGCTTTTGAGCGCCGTGGAGTAAGGCTGTCGTCAGCAGGTACCCAAGTTAAACACACCGGATGTTGTCAACAGTGACTTGGGAGCCAAGACATGAGTACGACGACAATTTAGTGGAAGAGAGAAGATACTTCGTCTTGCCGCCGTTCACTACCGATCCATTTGCTTCGCGATAACTTACTATAAATGAAAAATCGAATACTACACAATTATATGTAGGTACTTGTCTAGCCTTCAAATAAAATTCAGATTTTTTCGATATTTGAGTTATTGAGTAGTTGTACGAGTAAGTTATTGAGGGAGAACAGGTTTTCCATATTTTTGAACAAATATAGTATTTCGAAACACTTTGTGGGATCAGTAATAGTAAAGGCGAATTAGTTTCGGTCTACCTTTTTGTTAGGACTTAAAGACTGAAATTAATTGAATAAATGAAAGAAGGAAAGAAGGAGACTAGTAGAAACAGATTTAGTTACATACCTAAGAGAAAACAAGAAAAAACGTTAACTTCGGCTGCACCGAAGCTAATATACCCTTCACAGATTATGTTGGTGCCTTAGAAAATAATTTATACCAAATTTCGTAAATATATCTTGTCAAATGCAAAAGTTTTCCATACAAGAACTTGATTCCGATCGTTCAGTTTGTATGGTAGCTATATGCTATAGTTAACCGATCTGACCAATTTCTTCGGAGAATACATTGTTTCCTTAGATAATAATCTGTACCAAATTTGGTGAAGATACATTGTCAAATGTGAAAGTTTTCCATACAAGAACTTGATTCCAATAGTTCAGTTTATATGGCAGCTATATGCTATAGTTAACCGATCTGACCCATTTCTTCGGAGATTACATTGTTTCTATAGAAAATAATCTTTGCCAAATTTGGTGAAGATACATTGTCAAATGTGAAAGTTTTCCATACAAGAACTTGATTCCGATCGTTCAGTTTATATGGCAGCTATATGTTATAGTGGTTCGATATCGCCGTTCCGACAAATGAGCAGCTTCTTGAAGAGAAAATGACGTTTGCAAAATTTCAAAAAGATATCTTAAAAACTGAGGGACTAGTTCGTATATATACAGACAGACGGACAGACAGACAAACGGACATGGCTAAATCGACTCAGCTCAACATACTGATCATTTATGTATATACTTTATAGGGTCTCCGACGCTTCCTTCTGGGTGTTACAAACTTCGTGACAAACTTAATATACCCTGTTCAGGGTATAACAAGCAAACCCATAAAATACCTAACAATTTTAACAAAAATATACTCGAAATTAATTCCATGACAACGACCTTCAACTTGAGTCCATATAAATCCACACCTTAGCACACTGTATTTATATCTATATACATACATATGTGACTATGTATATATGTATGTATGTATGCCAATTCATGTTTATCATTGCCTGTCGTCTATATCATGCTCTCTTTCCTTAATTAATATCAGAAATATTCCGAAGAATCCACTTCTTTTTATAAATACTTAGACGTACACGTTTACACTTCCTCATGCTCCACCGTTTCCGGCGCTGACTTCATGTGCGCTTCGAAGAAATTACACTGCAAATTACATATTTAACCGCCAAGAAAATTGACGTCTCGAAATTGACTCATAAAAGAGATTTCATCTAATACCTGTACAATGGCAATGTTGATAGAATGCAATATAACAAGCACACCCCCCCCAAACCGCAGATACTCTCACGACGGCGCACATACACACTGCTACTTTTGAAGGCTAATTTAATGCCAGTGAATTGTGTGAAGATATTGGATTATCTCACAGCAATAAAAGGAAATAAATTGCCGTATAAATATACCCACACACACACAGCCGTACATACATATAAATGAGTGCATTAATGCAAAGGCATTTTGTTTGTAGGTTAGTGTACTAGTAGACAAAAGCCTGTATGTCGTGGCGTTTGTGTGCGCACTTTGCACGCGAGCAAATGCAAATGTAAATGAAGTGGAGCTCGGCGGCGGTGACTTTAATAGATATGTAATTTTCACACAATGACTGTGTGTGAATTAGTTAGGTCATTTGATGATTGCATGGCAGTGCTGTAATAGCTGGAAAAGTGATGATAATAAAGTAAATAATAAAGGCATTATGTGGCTGTGTCACCAAACGCGGAATCTCTGTTGGCGGCAGATGTATCAATAAACAGAGAAATTTCTTAATTAAAGGAAATTTTCATAAAAAACTGCGAGACATAGAGAAATGTGTAATCATACTTTTTATATGCTAGTAGACATATATACATACGTATATGTGTTAGCGGAAGACTATAAGAGAAACACCTTCAAATTTCAAGGTCATATTTTTGAGTATGGTTTCCCTTAATACTCCATAAGTCTACAACAGAATATTTCATGGCTTACTGAGGCTTCAATCTTTCAAACCCCTTTGACAAAACAAAAACTGTTTCTACAGGTTCCTGAGATTGGCTATAATGGTGAGTAGTGATGGTGAAAAAACAACCTTTTCTTCATCAGATAAGATTTTTATAAAATTCCGCTTCAAATCGGCCAAATATTTGAAATAGTAGAGTCTCGTGAATTGTTTTAGTATATGTATATATATGTATATTAGACTGATTTAAAAAACAAAAAATTTTTTTGCGTTTGGTACTCGGAAAAATAGGTTCCTAGACACCGCTAAGAAAGCCTCTCCAAACATGAGTTTTTAATTGTAACGGGAAGGGAAGGTCCTCCTACATACAGTTTTCTATTTTTTTTATTATCAGATAGAAAAATGTACATATATATCGCTTCCAGCTACTTGAAAAAATATCTTGTTCCTTAGATTTTGTAGGAAATTGAATGCACTACAAAAAAGGTCTATTATGATTTTTTCGTAAGCCCAAACGTTCAAGAGATATTAACAGTAAAAGTTTAATTATTTATGGGAAAATTTTTTATTTCTTGTGAATTTTATGACTCAATGAAAATGTCGATGTCGAGATTTTTACAGTTTGCGCTTAAAAAGCGTCATACATTGATATTTGTACAATTCTACCGAGTGTTATTTGTTCGATCACGATCGCGCATATTGAAATCTCACGGATCTCAAACTATTTACCACCAATTATATTCATGTATATCTGAGAAAATTTGAATATTTTAGTAGCTCATTCGGGATTTATACTGGCTAAAAACTACGGCATAATATACGTAACCAGAATTGATATTGAATTTTTAAAATGGGAAGAATCCGGAAAGCAACATACTACTTATTAATGATGGAATGCTAACAAAACATTCGGGTTATGTAAATTGGGTTAACAACTGGAAGAGGATCATAACAAGAGTTCATGTTGCTCGAGGGTACTGTTAGAAAGCAACAGAAAGCACTTGATGTACTTTAACCTCATCATTGAAGGTGAATGCGGTGGGTCAAAGAGATATAAATTAAATACACTTGACCTTCTTCATTATTCATAAAGCCCGATTATGCCAACATTTTGTTCAAAGTTTTAAATATAAGCAAAAAAGGTGGTTCAAATGCGGATTTACAGATTGTCTATTTATTATTAGAATTATTATTTATAACATATAAAACTTATATAGAAAACTAAACTAATCACTATTTAATTCTTAATCCCAGTCCTCTCCAAATAATTCAATAATTCTTTGCTTCTTTCTGGATTTTGTTAAAGTCTCGCTCTTCTTTGACAAGTGCAATTGGGGTTGTGTCTGGCGCCGTAAGTTTTGACCTGAAGATTTCTTTTTATGCCGCTTTTCCCGGTCATTGGTGGTTACTTTTGTAGGGGTCGCAATATCATCGCCGAATAGATCAATCAACCTATATTCTTTTTTAGTGACGGGTGCTACCGGCTCCGCCAAACTCTCAGTCCTCTCTGTGAAGTTCCGTTGGGGTTGAGTTTGTTGCTGTAGGTCAGAGTTTGTAGCCTTTCTTTTATGAGACGCGCCTTTGGTAGTTCTCTTTGTAGGGTTTGTAATATCATCTCCGAACAAATCAATTAATGTATAACTCTTTCTTGTCGCTGGTGCTGCTGACTCCGCTAGACTCCCGTTCCTCTTTGGCAGATCACGTTTGGGTTCAGTTCGCTGCTGTTTGACATCACTATTTGGTGTATGCTTGTCGATATTGCTACTCGAGCTGTCATTTACTTGATCCTTAGAATCATTTTTCGCCCAATGCTTATTGCAATGCGTTGATTTGGTAATTGTTTTGTTACTATTGATTGAGTTGGAGCTGACCAAGACACGATTAGTGGTATCTTTCTTCGTCGAATGGCTACTGAACTGTCCTTTATTATTATCAAATTTGTTACCGATTCTGCTGGAGCTGGCGACGTCATGTTTACTGTTAGGGATCACACGACTTATACGTTGCTTCTTTGGTGGTGGTAAATATTCGTATTCCAAACTGTCTATCTGTTGTGTGGGACTAGATAGTGGACTCAGGCTCCCACACGAGCTGCTGTCGTTCGAATTGTGTGGTGGAGATAGGTCTTGTGGCTTATTCCGCTTGACTTGATTCTGCTCATCCTCTGTATAGAAGGGCCAATTTCCATTCACGTCTTCCCACACATGCCCACGTAAGCGGTATACATTGTTGCGGACTGAAGCAATGTCCATGAGTATGCTTTTAATGGACGAGCGGTCATCATCACGAATTCCCTCCTTTTGCAGTCGTGAAAATAGCTCGAATTTGCTGAATGGTTTCAATGCCAACAAGTGAATGAGTCGTTCCCGGATATGACAACAAGATACCCCAGATGTGTTTACACTTTTTGAGACTTCACATGAGCTTTCAATGGTCGAATTGTCTGAAGGAGTTGGGTTACGTGGCTTATTCCACTTGACTTCATTCTGATCTACCTTGGTCGAGTTGTGTGATGGAGTTGGATCTTGTGGCTTATTCCGCTTGACTTCATTCTGCTCTTCCTCAGTATAAAAGGGCCAATTTTCATTTACATAATACCACATATGCACTCGAAGGTTGTACTTTTGGTTCCGGAGCTGAGCAATAGCCATGAGTATGCTATTAACAGACGAGCGCTCATGATTTCGAATTCCTTCTTTTTGCAGCCGTGAAGTTAGCTCTAACCTGCTGAATGGCTTCACTGCTAATAAGTGGATGAGTCGTTCGCGAATACTACAGCGAGAGACGTCAGCTGAATTTAGACTTTTCGAAGTGTTCACTTTTTCATATGTAGAACGATTTCGGTTGTCACTATAACGATCGATTTTGTGTCCAGAATAACCGTTGCTAGAAATATTTGATGCCATGATTTTTCTGAAAGAGCTTATTTATACTTGAAATTTACTTGTTTCTCTAACGAATAGATTTTTGGTTTTGAACTATATTTTCACTTTCGCGGTCTATTTATACGGACATGCTTAGGTATGTTTCAGACTCATCTACCTGTTTCCAAAAAGATGGGTATGAAGGAGTGATCTATTGTTTCATATAGCAGGTAAACGGAGAGAAAACTTGCAACCCAGGTAAGTTTAACCCAATTGCAAGAATAGACTTTACCAAAAGACTCAAAACATATCAACATAAATTTCAGACGCGTCTACCTGTTTACAAAAAGGTGGTTCTCTAAGTGGGAACTGTTGCTTCGTATACCAGGTATACGGATAGATAGAGATAATTTTTTCCAGAACCTACCGTGCAGGTACAAAACCCAATTTACGAACAGACTTTAACAAAAGACTCTAAACATAAAAAACAAAGGGAAACCTGATTTCCTTATATTCAACACAGGAGAATGGATAGTGAAATGTTTTCTACGTTGATTATTTCAGAAACCAAGATCTGATCGAAGACTGGGAAACACTTTCATTAGAAGTCTTTATCCTATGCATATAGGGGCTAGAGGAAGTAAGGACAAGCTTAAATATATTTTTATCACATGGGCGTTTCAAGATTATCATATTTCGATAGCCTCAATTTTCAAATTCCAATAGAGCCTGTTTAGCTGTCCATACAAGAATAAGAAATCTTGCTGATATCGGTCAGAGCTAAAGTTTAATGAATATTTTTTCAAAACATTAACATGGTGAACGCAGTGGACTTCCAAAGATGTTGTTACCGACACCGTAAAACTCCACAAAACAATTTCGGATGACCGTTAAGTGAAGTTCTTCGAAATAGAAGATACTGTAAAATTATTATTCACTAATATTTGATATGATAAATCTCTGTTAAAAGTCAGAGGCGAGAACTCAATTTTGACTAAAAACATCGACGGGTTGATGATTCGAAGCAAGGTTTTGAAACGATTATGCGTAATAAACCCGAGTTCTTGCGACGATATGAGGCAATGGATGAACCATGGCTATCTCATTTCACTCCGAGGTCCAATCGATAGTCATCCGAGTGAACCTCACACGTCGAATCCGTTCCAAAACATGGAAAAACGCAAAAGTTAGCTGGCAAGGTTATTACGCCTGTATTTCAGTATGGGAATGGAATAATTTTTTTGACTATCGTGAAAAAAGATCATTAGCAGCGAAATGCGAAATCGCCGAAAACCGGTCATTGAAGAAAAAGAAAGTCTTGTTTTACCAAGACAATGCAAGGTGTCATCAGTCAGCGGAAGCGATGGCAAAAATTGGGTTTGAATTACTTCCATATTCACCGTATTTTCATAAAAAACTGCGAGACATAGAGAAATGTGTAATCATATTTTTTTATATAGACATACTTATATACATACGTATATGTGTAAGCGGAAGACTATAAGAGAAACACTTTGAAATTTCAAGGTTATATTTTTGAGTATTAAGGGAAACCGTCCATGAGTCTACAACAGATTATTTCATGGAACACTTGACTTACTGAGGCTTCTACCTTTCAAACCCCTTTGAAAAAAAAAAAAAACATTTTCTACAGGTTTCTGAGGTTGGCTATAATGGTGAGTAGTGATGGTGGAAAACAACCTTTTCTTCGTTAGATAATATTTTTATAAAATTCCACTTCAAAGCGGCCACCTATTTTGACTAGTAGAGCCCCGTGAATTGTTTTGCCCTTTTAAAGTAGTGTATGTATATAGTCTTGTGAATTCCAGAAAACGGTAACCATCATCTCATTGACCGAGAGCACAATCTTTTCTAGATAAGGTAGGGTTAAGTCCACTGTTTCCACTGTTGCTAAGCCTATGGTGAATTCCAGTGTATCCATGTCTCTTTGGCGATCACGAAACGATGTCGAGATTTTTACAGTTTGCGCTTAAAAAGCAACATACATTGATACTAGTACAATTCTACCGAGTGTTATTTGTTCGATCACGATCGCGTATAGTGAAAAATCACGGATCTTAAACTATTTCCCACCAATTATATTTATATCTGAGAAAATTTAAATATTTTAGTAGCTCATTCAGGATTTATACTGGCTAGATAAGGTCTTTTTGAATTAATTTTGAACTCTATATTTTATCAAGTTTATCACCATTTTGGTGTTGAGCTCTGCTTACTCTTTTCAAAAAACCTATGGAAGCTGCAGTACAGTTATTGGAATTCTATACAATAAATTATTTCCATATCTTAATATCTGTAATATTTTGTTTCATTATACCAGTTTATGGGATTTATACCAGAAGTTTTAAATCGATATTCTTTACTTTTGGTGAATCGAAAACTTTGCGATTCCTATATTTTTTTTGATTATACCAGTCTATATAATTTATACCAGTTGTGTATTCGAATCGGCATTTTTCACCACTGCTAAGTGAATCAAATGAATAATAATTGCATTATATATGTACTATTTATATTTCGGGATTTGGCAACCCTAGTAGTAGTCTGACAACTCAGGAAGCTTTACAACTTTGATATCTTCTTAAGAAGCTCTTAACCCTGCTCAGTTGAATAAGGAAAATTAATACACATTTGTTAGTAAGGTAAACAGACTCTAAGCGCATAAAAACTACGGCATAATATACGTAACCAGAATTGATATTGAATTTTTAAAATGGGAAGAGTCCGGAAAGCAACATACTTATTAACGATGGAATGCTAAAAAAACATTCGTGTTGTGTAAATTGGGTTAACAACTGGTAGAGGATCATAACAAGAGTTCATATTGCTCGGGAGTACTGTTAGAAAGCAACAGAAAGCACTTTAACCTCATCATTGAAGAACGCCTTTTCAGGGCTAATTAAAATTTACGAGGAACGATACCACAACAAAATTGCAAAAAATCCAAAATAATGTGGTGGGTCAAAGATACTCTTGACCTTTTCCATTATTCGTAAAGCCTGAAAAAGTAAAGTTTGTTCAAAGTTTTAAATATAAGCAAAAATGGTTAAAAGGTGGTTAAAATGCGGATTTGCAGATTGTCTATATATTCTTAGAATTATTATTTATAACATATAAAACTTATATAGAAAACTAAACTAATCACTATTTAATTCTTAATCCCAGTCCTCTCCAAATAATTCAATAATTCTTTGCTTATTTCTGGATTTTGTTAAAATCTCGCTCTTCTCTGACAAGTGTAATTGGGGTTGTGTCTGGCGCCGTAAGTTTTGATCTGAAGACTTCTTTTTAAGCCGCTTTTCCCGGTCACTGGTCGTTACTTTTGTAGGGGTCCCAATATCATCACCGAAAAGATCAATCAACCTATATTCTTTTTTAGTGACGGGTGCCACCGGCTCCGCCAAACTCTCAGTCCTCTCTGTCAAGTTGCGTTCAGGTTGAGTTTGTTGCTGTAGGTCAGAGTTTGTAGCCTTCCTTTTATTAGACCCGCCTTTGGTAGTTCTCTTTGTAGGGTTTGTAATATCATCTCCGAAAATATCAATCAATGTATAATTCTTTTTTGTCGCTGGTGCTGCTGACTCCGTTAGACTCCCATTCTTCTTTGGCAGATCACTTTGGGGTTCAGTTCGTTGCTGTTTTGAATTTCCATCGTTATTCAGTTTAAGTTGGTCGCCATTGCTTCTCGAGCTGTCATTTACTTGATCCTTAGAATCATTTTTCGTCCAATGGTTATTGCGATGCGTTGAGTTGTTAATTGCTATGTTACTATTGATTGAGTTGGAGCTGACCAAGGCACGATTAGTGATATCACTACGATCTTTCTTCGTCGAATGGCTACTGAACTGTGCTTTATTATTATCAAATTTGTTACCGATTCTGCTGGAGCTGGCGACGTCATGTTTACTGTTAGGGATCACACGACTTATACGTTGCTTCTTTGGTGGTGGTAAATATTCGTATTCCAAACTGTCTATCTGTTGTGTGGGACTAGATAGTGGACTCAGGCTCCCACACGAGCTGCTGTCGTTCGAATTGTGTGGTGGAGATAGGTCTTGTGGCTTATTCCGCTTGACTTGATTCTGCTCATCCTCAGTATAGAAGGGCCAATTTCCATTCACGTCTTCCCACACATGCCCACGTAAGCGGTATACATTGTTGCGGACTGTAGCAATATCCATGAGTATGCTTTTAATGGACGAGCGGTCATCGTCACGAATTCCCTCCTTTTGTAGTCGTGAAAATAGCTCGAATTTGCTGAATGGTTTCAATGCCAACAAGTGAATGAGTCGTTCCCGTATATGACAACAAGATACCCCAGATGTGTTTACACTTTTTGAGACTTCATATGAGCTTCCATTGGTCGAATTGTCTGATGGAGTTGGGTTTCGTGGCTTATTCCACTTGACTTCATTCTGATCTACCTTGGTCGAGTTGTGTGATGGAGTTGGATCTTGTGGCTTATTCCGCTTGACTTCATTCTGCTCTTCCTCAGTATAAAAGGCCCAATTTTCATTCACATAATACCACATATGCATTCGAAGGTTGTACTTTTGGTTCCGGAGCTGAGCAATAGCCATGAGTATGCTATTAACAGACGAGCGCTCATGATTTCGAATTCCTTCCGTTTGCAGCCGTGAAGTTAGCTCTAACCTGCTGAATGGCTTCACTGCTAATAAGTGGATGAGTCGTTCGCGAATACTACAGCGAGAGACGTCAGCTGAATTTAGACTTTTCGAAGTGTTCACTTTTTCATATGTAGAACGATGTCGGTTGTCACTATAACGATCGATTTTGTGTCCAGAATAACCGTTGCTAGAAATATTTGATGTCATGATTTTTCTGGAAGAGCTTGTTTATACTTGAAATTTACTTGTTTCTCTAACGAATAGATTTTTGGTTTTGAACTATATTTTCACTTTCGCGGTCTATTTATACGGACATGCTTAGGTATGTTTCAGACGCAACTACCTGTTTACAAAAAGGTGGGAAGGTATAATCTATTGTTTCGTATAGCAGGTAGATACATATAATGTTTTCGAGGACTTCCCGAAAATATGCCCAGATATGTTTTAGAGGCGTCTACCTATTTACAAAAAGGTGGGCCTGAAGATATGATCTATTGTTTCGTTTAGCAGGTATGCGGATAGTTACAGATAATTTTTTTCCAGAACCTACAATGTTGATATAAACTTTACCCAATTCAGGAGCAGACTTTAAAAAAAGACTCAAAACCTAAAAACAAAGGGAAACCGGATTTCCTTAAATTCAACAAAGGACAATATTTATTGAAATGTTTAGTACGTTGATTAACTTAGAAACCAAGATCTGAACAAAGACTGGGAAACACTTTTATTATTCAAGGGTTGCAATATTAGAGTTAATCGGCATTTAAGAAGTCTTTATTCTATGCATATAGGGGACAGATGAAGTAAGGACAAGTTTAAACACATTTTTAACAAATGGGCATTTTATTTTCAAGAAGAGAGTCCCTTAAAACACCATTAAGATATCTTGGTGGACCTAATGCCGGTCGGTCTGATTTCAACAAGTTTTAGAGGAGCAGGGTACTTGAGACACTGCATTTGTAAAGTTATATTTCGATAGCCTCAATTTTCAAATTTCAATATCGTACAAATATAAGGAATCATGTGAAAGATATGGCCGACTGTAAATAAAATTAGAAACTTAAAAACATCATTTCTTTCCGAAGTCCAGTCGACAGTTATCCGAGTGGACTTCATACGAAATGGGAAGAACCTACAACTGTGATCAACCAAGGTAATGCACCGCGTCACAAGTCATTGAAAAATATGGAAAAAATCCATGAATTGGGCCATTCATTGCTTTCGCATCAACCGTATTCTCCATAATACGTCCAGTCTCTCAGCTACTATTATTTGTTCTCAGATCTCAAAAGAATGCTCGCTGGGAAGAAATTTTCGTCGAATGAAGAGGTGATCGCCAAAACTGAGGCCTATCTTGAAGCAAATGACAACCAAAAGCAAAGGATACAAAAGTGGTATCGAAAAGTTAAAAGGTCGCTAAAATAAAAAAAATCGAATTTTGCGGACAAATGTCTTTTACTATGGTAGGACGGGGACTTTTCAATTGCCTTGTTATATTTACGCACATAACTTCAAGATTATGTGCATTTGCCAGACTTGTTAGGAATGTGTACTAATTGTTTATTATTCTTTGGCGTTCATTGAATATTCTTACTTTAGTGATCTTTGCTTCTTCAAATCAATACTGAATACCTTTATTTATAGAACAGTTTATATTTAAACGTCTTAAAGTCGACAGCAAAGGTTTATTGCGTTTATATAATAATAAATATATTTTAAATTTTCACATTTTGCTTACGTTGAAAGCAATAAAGAAATTCCAGCATATTTATGGTCGCATTAAATTTAGAGCAATTCTATAAATAATGGATCTTATGAAGATATGCGTTGGCAGACGTGATCGCCTTTTGCTGAAGTAATTAATTTGTTAAAATTATAAACACAATTTTTATAAGAAAGCTAAAAATTTGCAAAAGAGCTCATGCAAATAATAAAAACAAATTGTCGATTGGAATTATGAGGTGATGCTATAAATACTTACCCTACAGAAGATACGTGGCTAAGTAATCGTGCAGCTATTCGTACGTTCTTTAAATATTGCAATCTCGTTTCATCGTTGTGCTCAAACCATTTGTTGTACTCAATGAAACTCCTTATTTCCGTTATGTTTTTATGTTTTTTGTAGATAGACATTGAAATTTTGGTACCTATTGTATACCAAGCGTTCTACGTCGGAATTATGGGAACATAAATTATGAACAAGTGTAGGTGACCTGCCAGTGAGCTTAATATCTTCCTGCATTTATTGATAACGCTGGAATTTATCTTTTGCGCCAGACTATCTATGCATATGGTAAAACTAACATATACTGCATCCTCCCGTAGTTATATAGTAGAACTCCACAGGCCTTCAATGACTGGTGCTTGGGAGGTGCCAGCTGATTTTGGTAGATGATTTTGGAGAGAGAGAAAAAGTGCAATATCAAGATCCTAGCCCTATACCCCCTCCCTACTCCACATGCCATTTTGGACCCGCTGATATAAATTGAGATAGTATTATGCTCACCTACTAAACCTCTGTTCGTCTGGAGCGTATTCTTATCTGGCAGTTATTATTGAAATTTAACCTTGGAAGGAAGGAAATCTGACCTATCTAGCACTGCCGCTTGGGAGATGCTAGCTGATTGTAGTTGGTTGATAGAAAGAGAGAGGGGGAGAGAGAGCACTATACCCCCGTCTCTACTCCACAGACCATTTGAGAGCCGTTGGTATGAATCGAGATATTATTATGCTCACTTACTAAACCTCTTCTTGACTGGAGGGTATTTTTACCTGGCAGTGTTCACAGCTTTTCATGTTCCCAATACTTATCTCCTTGATTCTAGCAAAAAATGTTACTTTTTTCGTATGAATATGAGTATAAGCAGTTGATGCAGAATCATATTGAGCCCATCAGTCGGACATGACTTAATAGCCCCGATAACCGGTGCACAAGCTGTATACTGCTATCACAAAGTACCCAGGATGTCGCAGCACTTTTGATTTGAGTAATTTTATTGTACCGACGATGGAAGTGAGAGTCGGTTAATGGTGTTTTATTGGCCAAATGACGCTTACTTTCCCGAAATTCGTATCAAGATAGTCGGTAGCGACCCAATAATTCAGCACATTGTTACTGTTTTGCCTTTTTCCAGGTAGTTGGTGTACATCACACTAAATGAATTCCAGAAAACGGTAGCCATTGCTTTTTGATTTGACAGTGATTTAACTGGTTTTACCATTACGCTTTTTGTAGGGAGTGTGCAAGCTCAGCATTCATCTGGTGGACAGCATTCTGTTGAGATGTTTACTGTCTCAGCTATCTTGTGCATCTTCAATCGGCGACCTACCAATACCAAATCGTAGACTTTGGTCAAGTTATAATTGTTGTTTTTTATGCAGGTAGGCGTGGCTCTTCAAGAACTGACACGCGACCTCGTTAAATGAATTTTTAATGGTCGCTTTGAAAGGAATTTGTTTGTTAAAATTCGTTTAAAATTTTAAATCGAAATGGAGCGCTGAACTTTTCTGAAATTGAATGGAAAAATATCCTAAAAATACTCGCTTTGAGGGTTCAATAAAAAGATCCTTAAAACATAAATGAATACGATTTTTTTTTCAGATCGATTTGAAATCGACCTGTCAAAACTGCTGATAACACTGATAATATTTCCCCTGATGAAAAAAAATGGAAGATTGTAGATTAAATATTTCTTCTCATATTTAATTGAAGAGATTAGTACTCGTCCTCGTGGCTGCTAAAAGTGTTCTCTTCTACAATTTTTCACTGATAATGAAAGTCATAAATTTGATGTCAAATCCAACCAAGCGAAGCCAAAACACACAAAATGAAACGAAATCTGCTTTAAGTGAACTTCAGTCGCTGAAATGAAACCAAAGTGCGACGAATGAGGCAATCGAAAAGGTAATAACTAAACAGGTTCGCAGCAGCGTGGCCATAAAGGCAGACACTAAATGACTCAATATGAAAATACTAGTAGCTTTGCATACTTATACTGAAATATTGGTCTTTACGAAATGGAGGAGTTGCGAGGTTAAGATCCGCTTATGAGGAAAGCGGTATTGTTGGCTTGATAGTTATGTAATAAAGTGATATTGTTATTTTAGTTAATAAAATTATTATTTATTATTTTCTGAAACCTTGTTTGGTATTGAACGGTTCGGAGAAATCCTTTCTGATCCTAACGGAGCTTTTGGTATTACTCAACGTCAGCTTACACAGCCGTATAAGTTTTGCGGTGATACTAAATTCAGACATCGGGGCATAAAGGCAGCTCCTCTTCGTACTGTCAAAGGCAGCTTTGAAATCGACAAAGCAGAAGTGTGTCGATCCTCTTTTCACGAGTCTTTTCTAAGATTTGGCACATGAAGAATATCTGCTCAGTTCTTGATTTTCCAGGCCTAAAGCCTTACTGATAAGGTCCAATCATTTTGTTGACGTTCGGTTTTAATCTTTCACACAATATACTCGATAGAACTTTATATGCGACGTTGAGGAGGCTTATTCCACGGTAGTTGGCGCAGATTGTGGAGTTTCCTCTTCTGTGAATTGAGCAGAGTACACCTAAATTTTAATCGTCTGACTTGCTTTCGTCTGACCATATTCTACTAAGAAGGTGATGCATGATTCTTATCAGTTCTAAATAGCCTTCAGAATTTACGGAAATATGGACTCTAGTTAAAACATATTCTTAATGAAATGTTGAGAAACAAAAGCTAAGAGCAAGTTACAGAGTTGTTATTTTAAGGTATTTACAGTGGTTTGTGTCTTCGCTACTTAAAGCTATTTGTTATATATTTGAACTTGACTAAAAAAAACGGTCAAAACAAAATGTACAGAAAAGCTAAAGCATTAAACCATATTGGAAAACAAAGCAGACCGACTTTTATATTCATAAGATTTTGATGTTTGGTATGCGTCTTAGCTAATATTTTTCGGTACACCAAACATAGATTTCTGGTGCTTGATAAGTGATAGCTAAAACAATTTTAACCATTTCATATTTCAAAAATATTTTCAAACTCCAGTTAGATGATACTGTGTGCTTTAAACAATGAAAAAAATTACATAACTTGGTTTGTGTAAAATTCAAAATCTAATAGGTTTGTGTCTTTGCTAGCTTATTTCGCTTTGCCCTACTTCTTGAGTTTATAGCAAAAATGTTGACTCTTCTTCTTATTAATTAATTAATTTAATTTCGTTTTTTTTTTCAAAGAAGACCAATTTGTTTTTGAAAAATTGTTAAAGACAATTCATCCCCCTTAAAAATTTTTAAGTGCCGTCAATGCTCGCAGCTATCATGCTATACTACATACATATATATGTATATATGTATATATATATATGTATGCACATGCCAAATTAAATATAGTGTGTGTTACTAAAAGGCAATTCTACAAATAACCACTGTCAATTTTGTTTGCGCTGGTTTTCTGTTGTCATTGTTCTTGCTTCTGCTGCTATGATGGCCAAGTCAATTTTTGCAAAGCGATTTTATGACAACATGAAATTGTAATGAGTGCCGCATGCACAGAATTTTAAAAGTATTTCCCCCCAATGGCGTTGGAATAAGTTCAAATAAAAATGAAGTAATTAAATAACTATAAAAATAAGGGAAATTTCTGCTGCGGCGAGACTATAATACCTTACATGTACATATGCGTTTTTTATAGCATAAAAGGGTATAGAAAGATCTTTATTTTGATTTTTATTGGTCAGTTTGTATGGCAGTTATATGTTATAGTAGCCCGATGAAACAATTTTTTTTTCGGAGATTATAACGTTGTATTGGACGATAATCAGTGTTAAATTTGGTGAAAATATATCGTCGAATTGATAAATTTTTCATGGAAAGACTTGATTTTGATCACTTAGTTTATATGGCAGCTAAAAGCTATAGTGAACCGATCCGAACAATTGGTTCAGAGATTGTACTGTTGACTTGGAAAATAACCTATACCGAATTTCGTCGCGATATCTGGTCAAATAAAAGCGTGGTCCATACAAGAACTTGTTTCCGATCGTTCAGTATATATGGCAGCTATATGCTACAGTGATCCGATTTGAGCAATATACTCACAGATTGTGGATGTGGCACAGATAACAATCTAAGATAAATTTCGTGAAGCTACCTTATCAATTAACAAAGCTTTCCATATAAAGACTTGAGCTTGATTAATCAGTTTGTATGGCAGCATGTATATCGGCGATTCCGACTAATTTGCAACTTCTTGCGAATGAAAGGACGTGTGCAAAATTTCATATCGATATCTCAAAACCTCACCTTGTGGCGATATGTTAATACTGTTTAGGGTATAAAAAAAAACAAAAACACATAAATAAGTAAACAAAGAATTTAATAAAAATCGAACTGACTTGAAAATATTAAAAAATGCCGCAGAAATCAACATTTGATTGAAAACGCTCACATGACGTTCGATTTCAAGTACATATGTGTGTGTCTGTTTATTGCAGCGCTTGAGACATTAAAGCTCACCACCCACCATCCGCATCCGCATTCGTTGTACCCATATTTCAGACATACCAGCATAATTTACCATAACCAACGCCACCAGCAGTGTCACCAGCGCGTGAGTGGAAGCGCCATTGTCGGTGTCGGCAGCAAGACTAAATGAATTCCAAGCGAGCGTGCGCCGCTTGGCCCATTACCATCCACACTAACAATTTGAGTGGCTGGCCGCGTACCGACGAATGCATTTGCGAATGCCGATCACGTTTCAACGAGCGAAAACGTGCAACAGTAGCGCCAGTCGAAATTGAACCCTTTTCGCCGTAAATGCCGTATGCGGCATACCACTGTTGTCATTGTTGTTGTTATTGCTTTTATTGCCATATCGCTATTGTTATACTCCACTTGTTATAGTTGTTGTTGTTGTTGGTCACAAATACCCGTTGCCTTATTAGCCATGCAGCGCTGCACTGCCGTGCACTTCACTCGAGTCGACGGTGTGGCGGGGCGTATGAGTGCCCTGGCATTGCGCTGACGGGCCCCAAAAGCCAATGCGAAACTCGCGCCCACACATGCAGACGCAACCGCACACACGTACGCATACAGAGCAACAAAAGCAGACCTCATCAAATGCATATTTGATGAAGCCGACTTCGTTTGACCAAAGTGCTTCGTTTGTTTGCTTTTGTTTTTGTTTTGGTGTGGCCGTTGGCTGCTTGCACGCCGCCACGTTGTTATTGAAGGTCAATTCAATTTTGCCAGTAATTTATAATCGCTGACTAAACGCTTGTCCGTACACACCATTTACACCAGTTGTACGCACCTGTTTGTCTCTCCTTATGCTCCCCAGTGTCTATTCGCTTTGGGCCGCAATTTGATTTGTGGTATTGACTGAAGTCGTGGAAATAATTCGCATTGTCACAGAGCTGCTCAGATATGCGCCACATGTTGAGAATTTCTAATGAAACAACGGCATTTTGGTGGATGTGTTGCAAAGCGTTGCTTTAAGTGTGGTGGCGGCTTTGTGGAGTGAGGTCCTGCAATTTGTGAAATCACATTGGCTGAAATTG
Source organism: Bactrocera tryoni (assembly GCF_016617805.1). NCBI lineage: Eukaryota > Metazoa > Arthropoda > Insecta > Diptera > Tephritidae > Bactrocera > Bactrocera tryoni. The sequence goes on from NC_052499.1 coordinate 19,079,875, forward strand.
AACTTATTTTGCACGGTAGTTTTCTTGAATACCTCGTAAAGAAAGCTCTACTGTGATCTGATGGTTCCGCATTAAACTGCGTTTCCACATTAGTGACTTTGTTTAAGTGTCATACTGTTGGGTAGTGCGAATATGTTGATTTTCTTCTTTCAGTCAAAGAAACCGGCAGCTAAAGCACATCGGGAACTTCAAAAAGCTAACGAAGGAGCTGTCTCCAGTGAAAAAACGTGCCGTGATTGGTTTCGTCGCCTCGAAGTTGGCGTTTTCGATGTTAGCGACTGTCCGTGTAAAGGAAAAAGGGAGGAATTGGAGACGTTGCTCGATGAGGATCCGTGTCAACATTAGAGGTCAACCGCTAAGGCATTTCAAAGCAACTACATGCGCTGGGAATGAATCAGACACAAGGATCTCAGGTTCTTTATGACCTCAACACCAGCAAGCGCGAAAATGTATTTCTGCTGCATGACAACGCTCAGCAATTCATAACAAATAAGTGGTAATTAGAAGTGACAAGGTATTGACTATTAAGCGGGTAGCACAAAAATGCCTAAACGCTATTTTTATACTCTCGCAACAAAGTTGCTAAGGAGAGTATTATAGTTTTGTTCACATAACGGTTGTTTGTAAGTCCTAAAACTAAAAGAGTCAGACATGGGGTTATATATACCAAAATGATTAGGGTGACGAGTAGAGTTGAAATCCGGATGTCTGTCTGTCCGTCCGTCCGTCTGTCCATTCGTCCGCCCGTGCAAGCTGTAACTTGAGTAAAAATTGAGATATCATGATGAAACTTGGTACACGTATTTCTTGGCTCCATAAGAAGGTTAAGTTCGAAGATAGGCAAAATCGGCCCACTGCCACGCCCACAAAATGGCGGAAACCGAAAACCTCTAAAGTGTCATAACTAGGCCATAAATAAAGATATTAATGTGAAATTTGGCACAAAGGATCGCATTAAGGAGGGGCATATTTGGACGTAAGTTTTTTGGAAAAGTGGGCGTGGCCTCGCACCCTAATAAGTTTTTTGTACATATCTCAGAAACTACTACAGCTATGTCAACCAAACTCTACACAGTCATTTTCTTCAGGCATTTCCATATACAGTTCAAAAATGGAAGAAATCGGATAATAACCATGCCCACCTCCCATACAAAGGTTATGTTGAAAATCACTAAAAGTGCGTTAACCGACTAACAAAAAACGCTAAATTTTACGGAAGAAATGGCAGAAAGAAGCTGCACCCAGGCTTTTTTTTTTTTAATTGAAAATGGGCGTGGCGAACGCCCACTTATGGACCAAAAACCATATCTCAGGAACTACTAGACCGATTTCAATGAAATTCGGTATATAATATTTTCTTAACACCCTGATGACATGTACAAAATATGGGCGAAATCAGTTCACAACCACGCCTTCTTCCAATATAACGCTATTTTGAATTCCATCTGATGCCTTCTCTGTAAAATACATATATACATTAGGAACTAATGATGATAGCGGAATAAAACTTTACACAAATACGGTATTTGAGCTGAGGTATCCCTTGTGGAAAAATTGTCGTGATCGGACTATAACTTTTCAAGGTCCCTGATATCGAACACGAAGAACTCAATGCCTAACCTAACCTAACTTAATTTTTCACCGAAAATATCGGTAAATCTCTCAGATATTTTCATGTAATTCAGAGGGCATCATTTTTATACTCTCGCAATAAAGTTGCTAATAACGGTATCTCGATTATCACTTTATCATGCGAGAGTATAAAATGTTCGGTGACACCCGAACTTAGCCCTTCCTTACTTGTTGAGTTATAGTGACGCCATTTTGTCAATTTTTGATATTTTTCAAAGATCGTAGGTCATTGTATAGGAAATACCTTCAGCTTTAACAACCTTTTTGAATTTTTTGTCTGAGCTACTCATTCGGCCGGAATCATGTCAACTGTTGTGGCACTTTTTTTTTGGCGCTACCAAAGACAGCACATAACTCTAATATCTAGCTGAAAATATAACTTATTATGTCCAAAGAACTTCGAAACATTGTTTTATGCCTTACACTGGTATAGCCCCTTAAAGATGGTCGAAACATCGTTGAAGACATACCTCCTTCTGGACGACCTTAGATCTCTTCAACTGAGAAAAATATTAAAAAAGTGAGGAATATGAAGCTTGAAAATTGCCAGGCAAGTGTTAGAGAGATGACAAAAAAACTCGCGAGTCCGATAGAATGATTTTGGTGGATATTTTGGGTATAAAATGCATTCTTGCTCAACTCGTCCCGATAAAGGAGTCGATGAACTCGCGAGTCCGATAGAATGATTTTGGTGGATATTTTGGGTATAAAATGCATTCTTGCTCAACTCGTCCCGATAAAGGAGTCGATGAACTCGCGAGTCCGATAGAATGATTTTGGTGGATATTTTGGGTATAAAATGCATTCTTGCTCAACTCGTCCCGATAAAGATGGCGATGAGATATGGTATTCACCAGATTTGGCTCCATGTGATTTTTTCCTGTTCCCCAAACTGAATTGCCGCTCGTTTTAAGTCAATCGAAGAGATAAACAAAATTCACTAAAGAAGCTGATGGCCATACAAAAAAATGTTGATGAAAAGTGTTTCGAGGACTGGAAAAATCGTTGTCGCCTGGTGGGAATTACTTTGAAGGCGACGAAACAAATATTGATGAATAATTAATTAATTTGCGTTTTATTTACAATTTCTGAATACTTTTTTGTTACTTGACTCCATTGCCGGTTTTAAAATATGTCTACAGAAAATAACACCAACGCATAAACGAACTTCTTTGGGATTTGATTCTAACTATTTTGGTTTGAGAGAATGTGTTATATAAGTATGTAAGTACAAATGTATTTTCCCCGTTCTTCAGTGTTATTCTTTGAAATCAAACTATTTGCCTTCCAACTTTGAAATTTGGGTTATTAAAAAACCCAATATTATAGTGAACGCTTTCCCAAAAAATTAAAAATGTGGACAAAAATTTTTTTCTTACTTCATTGGTGTTAAAGATTTTTCAGTCTAATTTATTTAACATTTATTGAATGTGGTCAAAGTAAGAACCACGAAAAAAAATAATATAATTTTTTCAAATACTGTTCTTATTTTGAAATGTTTTAGCATATTTGAAGTTGATTGCCAGTCCTTATTAATTATTTTATCTGTGCATGATACATGTGACATAGACATGTGTTTACTTTAACAGCTGTTAATCCGTGAAATTGTATGTCTATAAAACTGTACTCTATAACTTTTATCACTGAATTCATAATGTATCTTAGTTTTTATTTAATAATTCAAATATTCTCATATTTACATAATATTATATTTTATATAATATTATGCAATATTATTAACTTATTTAGATGCTAACTCTTCAGACAACAATGACTTTCCAAAAGATATTTCATACACATAATATTTATATACATATTTACATTAGCAGCTGACAACAACTTTTATTGATATTCTATTTCACACATTCCTGCGCACGCGAATTCAGTGCCTCTGTTGATTCATCTTTTTAGGCTCATCTACACTGTGTAAATAAAGTGTGTCTGCCCTCGTTGCTAATTATCGCATACATTTTTCTCGCATGCGATTTTGTGATTTCGTCATGCGATTTAATTTTTTTTTCAGTTTTATTTCTGCTTTATTATATTTATTGCATATAAATTAGCAAATTATGTTCATTGACTTATGATCTACACGTTTTAATTTTTTTAAGAAAAAAAGTTTTGTGTATTTTTATTTTATGAAAATATTTTTTACTGCTGTAAAATGCCACAAAAATATTTGAATGACAATCCAATTATTTTCTAATTTAATTTTCATTTTCAGCAATAAAAAAAAGATACTATTTGCTAATATTATTGCTAGAGAGGCGAAGGGTTCATGATACACCGGCATATGATAACGAGTAGCGGACATTTTGTTAGTAGACTCGTGTCCAAAACAATAAACGGTTTATTTTTAAACTGAAGTAAATTTAAAATGCCAACTAAAAATAAATATACAAGCTTATGTACGATGTGAAGATATAATAACTACATACATACATACATATGTATATAGTTAACCCGTTTAAACCGGTTTTTGGATTGCTCTGCAGAAATAGTAAACGGATAAAGTTAATTTTATGTACAAAAAAGCCTTATGTGCATAAAAATCAGCTGGAACAAGAAAAAACGTTAACTTCGGTTGCACCGAAGCTAAATACCCTTCACAGGTGCATTTCTGTTAGTAACTATGTGTTCAGTTTGTATGGAAGCTATATGCTATAGTTAACCGATCTGAACAATTTCTTCGAAAATTACATTGTTGCCTTAGAAAATAACATATATCAAGTTTCGTGAATATATCTTGACAAATGTGAAAGTTTTCCCTACAAGAACTTGATTCCGATCGTTCAGTTTGTATGGCAGCTATATGTTATAGTGGCCCGATATCGGCCGTTCCGACAAATGAGCAGCTTCTTGAAGAGAAAATGACGTTTGCAAAATTTCAAAACGATATCTTAAAAACTGAGAGACTAGTTCGTATATATACAGACAGACGGACAGATAGACGGACATGGCTAAATCGACTCAGCTCGACATACTGATCATTTATATATATACTTTATAGGGTCTCCGACGATTCCTTCTGGGTGTTACAAACTTCGTGACAAACTTAATATACCCTGTTCAGGGTATAAAAAGCACCAACAAAAAGCTGACCGTAAAAAAAGCCAACAAAAACAATAAAAATATTTCAGCAACAACAAAAGTAGTCGTATACATATTACCTGTTAAGGTAAGGCTAGTTGCCCTTTACCCAGTTTCACGCGTGGAAGCGTCGCATGGCTTCGGGCTTTTACATATTTCTTGCAAATTTATGTAAATGTGGCCATATACATAAGTATATACAAGTATAAATATATACATAACTACATTTGTAAATAATATGTGTACTATATGTGCGCTTAGTCAGCCAAGTGCAGACGCTCAAAGCAAAGTCACGATTAAGCCAAACTCGCAAGATGAGACAGAGCAGCGCCAATGCGTTGTATAATGAGTCAGTGGTATGGCCAGAAGCCAGCAGTTTTTAAATTATACACCTTTTATGCGAACATGTTGCTGCTGCTGGGTTTTTCCGATTCAACGTACGCACATAAAGCCACTCTACGAGTACATACAGAATATTGATAAGCTTTGCCAGTTATGTACGCTGGTGGCTCATATGAATGATTCAATTTTTTCATTCTTGGGATTTTCTTTGAAATAATTACATTGAAGAATAGTTCATAACTTAAAGTAAATTATGTCATTTGCGCGCAATAATATTATAATAAATCCATTTCCTCTTTATTAGTACCCTTGAACATGTTGGGATATACCTACGATATTTTGAGTTTCCGAAACTTTTACAACTTTGTAGCCAATATTTTGAGTTTCCGAAATTTTTACAACTTTGTACAAAGTAAAGACTCAGCATGTTGGTAGAAATCTACTAGTCAGTGACAATTATAGGGCAACTGCACGGGGTGGGATTGACAGTACAGGCAGGGAAACCTCTGCTAGAGTTATGGGAACCACTACCGACATAAAGAGCGCTAATATAAAGCGCAATACACTGAGTAGGAAGCTTGACAGTCAAATTCTAGAGCATAATGCTGACAGAGAGGCTGAGTAGGTATGTATATGTTTAACAAGCCGACACGCTAGAGTGGATCAGTCCTTAGCGAGGGAAGTACGCATAGCGGGGCTACAGAACAGGACGTTTTTCAAAGAACCGTGAAACGACAATTGGCACAAGAGGGATAAGTCTCTGTGGGTAAAAAAACTCGCCGTATGCAAACACATAAAAGAGGCTGTTGTCATCTCCCGTGAACAATAGAAAAGGGTAGCTGCAGCCAATTCCACAGTTTTAATCACAGTGATCAGAGAGATCCTCTGGGAATCCCTCGTTACTACTATACTGCTCGAAAAAAGAGAGGAACCCTATTGGCAAGCACTGATACTGCTTAAAGTGGAGTCCTCAGTTTAAGAGGTCCATAAACTATGGCTTGGAAAGGGAGACTCAAAGGATTCTACTCATTGATATCAGGGTGAATTGTCCTCCGCCTCCTAGTGTGGTTGAGGAGACAGAAGGTGACGATCAGTTCGAGAAAACGAGAGTAATACTATCGGCAAGCACTGATACTATTTAAAGTGGAGTCCTCAGTTCAACAGGTCCATAAGCTATGGCTTGGAAAGGGAGACTCTAAGAATGCTACTCACTGATGTCAGGGTGAATTGTCCTCAGCCTCCTAGTGTGGTTGAGGAGATAGAAGGTGACGATCAGTTCGAGAAACAGAGAGTAATGCTATCGGCAAGCACTGATACTGTATAAAGTGGAGTCTCCGGTTCAAGAGGTCCATAAGCTATCCCTTGGAAAGGGAGACTCAAAGGATTCTACTCATTGATGACAGGGTGAATTGTTCTCAGCCTCCTAGTGTGGTTGAGGAGACAGAAGGTGACGATCAGCTCAAGAAATAGAGAGTAATCCTATCGGCAAGCACTGATACTGTTTAAAGTGGAGTCCTTGGCTAAAGAAGTCCGTAAGTTATGCCTTTGAAGCTCTTTGAAGCTGGACTCTAAGGGTTCTACTTATGGATATCGGGCTGATCGGTCCTCAGCCTCTTAATGTGGTTGAAGAGAAAGAAGGCGACGATCAAGCGTCTCTGGAGGTAGGTCCGGCTCAATCGGACCTAGCTAGTATTGAAGGTGAATCGCCGTTTGACGAATACGTGCCAAACAAACACTAATTGGCATATGGAGATCAAGTTGCATACGAAAATAAAATACGGTGCACCAATCAAGAAAAAAAATATTGGTTTACTATTATTTTTACGCAATTTATGTGAACCAGACTAAGTAAATATTTATGAAACTTATACCAATGCTATATCTAATTATAGGACAATATTATGGCAATGTTGATGTTTATTTACATATATTTTGAGAGACTAGCAAAATTGTTGTAGTGTTAATTTGAAATATATACAATTATAGTCAAACTCTGGTAACCCATGACGATAATTGTTTTTGGACCGCAAATGCAAATATTAAATCATATGCTAAGTAATCTGTGTGTTTACTTTTGGTGTCGTCTATCAAAATACCTTTGTGGAATATTTTCATATTTGGAAGTCAAAATATTTACGACTTGTTTGACTCTTCCCAAGTAAACTGCAAATAAATAAAATAATTACTTATCTCAATTATTTATGTGAGATATACTCGAGCTTCTGTTTATTGACCAATGATGCGCGCCAGTTTTTGAACCCGAGCCAAACATAACCTCAAAGTATGAATTTACGAACCGATTCTTGAATGAACAGAAAGATGAGCACTTTTACAATGTTTCATTTCACTGATTCGAAAGATTATTATTTCAAAGTTATTGCATTAGGGGTTTTTAAGATGTACTCGACTAATATAAACTCGAAATAGTGTAGCCCTGAACGAACAAGTCTTAAGTATCTGATGAATATCAAATATAAAATTTTAATAACCACCTAAAGATATTCTAAGAATACTCCCTTCTTATATTTTCTCTTTGTAATTTACCAATATTCTAACCAAACTTTTGCAGAGGGAAATATCTTCCGTTCAGTCGTAAGAACAGCGTCTTCCTGTGTGGTAACTGTGTATGTTAGATTTATTATTTAGAAATTATAGTATAAAGAGAGATCCTTTTGTTGGCTCGCTAGAGTTTAAAAAAAAAAAACACAGAACCTCAAATTTATGAATGTTTATCACAAAATTGAAAGAACGTTCTTTGGTATTTATTTTTTGAAGATTGTCTCTTTCAAATGTTGGCCACGGCTACGTCTCAGATGGTCCATAAGTCAAGTCCAATTTTCGATGACTCGATAGAGTATTTTGACTGTAACTGGCGAATGACAAGCGTGATGTTTTGCCGCAGAGCCTGAATCGGAGGTGGATTGTCCACATAGACTTTAGACTTTCCACAGAAAAGAGTCTATCGGAGTGATATCACACGATCTTGGTGGCCAATCGACCGACCCAAAACGTGAAATTCTCTGTTTATCGAAGTGTTCTCACAATAAATCCATTGATTGATGCCAGAAATGGACCTCTTCGCTGCACAAAATTTAGCTTTCTTGGAACTTTTCAAGACCCCATAAAGCGAAGTGTTCTGTCAAAAAAAAGTACCTCTACTTGAATCACCCGTTAATATTTCTCCGAAAATAGAGTTTTCGTGCTAATGAGTTGTTGTTATAGACATGTGACCTAAATACTTTTCGAAAACATTATTCATGGATAAGCTAAAGAAAACCAAATGTATAATAGGGTAATAAATATGTAGATAGGGAGTGTAAACAGAAAATAAAAGAGATTTTCCGTCTTTAAAATCTAGACACATAAAGACTACCGAAACCGATCCCTCAAATGGAAAATTGGCACAATCGGTTAGGTAAGTACGCTGATATTCCACGAAAAATCTCTCTTCGGCAGCAAAAAACGGGTATGATACCAAGAACTCCGAGTTATGGATCAAAAATACTGTCGCATATTTACAAACCGGCTCAAGCTTTCTTACCAATTTGTTTAAAATCAATCCCAGCCGATTCGTTTGGTTTGTAGACAGTATTTCAACTCAGTTGCTTCAACCTTAGCCCGACGAAAACTGGACAGTGGAGCCGAAATTGTCCAATGTTTCCACCAAAACTACCTTTCCTTCAATTTTGATAAGTTACGTCCTCCAAAATCACCTTTCATTGCAGTGAGAGGAATTTTGCTAAGAGCTAATTGTACACTAGACCTTTTACGTTCCACTTTGGGCCAGAAAGCTTTCGCAAGCCTAAAAGCCAGGGCTCTTTCCCATTCTGCTGGGGTTTGTGTAATGTGCCCTGACCAGGCATCCAGACAAATCTAATATGGAAGTATTTTGATACTACTGCTAGCGGGGTCATGTACTCATTGACTAGCTCACTGTCAACAAGCTCAAGGCTTATATAACGGCTCTGATATCGGATTGAATGCATACCTCCTCTAGCAGATTGAAGTTAGAGTTGATGTAGAGAGATGCAGTAAAAGTGAGAGAGGATTTCGAAATGTCCTTGTTCAGGACCCAGAGTCTGATAATGTGTTTGCGGGTGCTATATACATATATAACAAAACCAATAGCTAAATTTCCACAATATAATCACCAATACCTTCCTCACCCTATCCTAAATATTGAGTTTCCATGAAAGTTTTCTATCAAAGATCCGACCCATGTCCTTCATCTATTTGACAGAGTTAACTTGAGTGTGCCCCCATAAGGGATGGTGTACACCGGGGACTTTATATCTCCCAACAAACCAACTAACAACTAAACTATACCATAACTTTGGTAGAGAACACTCCATATTGATAAAGAAATCAACACCAATGCTGTTTAACAAAAACAAAATACTTAATGGGGTTTTTAGTAACCGCTCCCTACAGTGCAATACAGAAACACACGCGAGGGAAATAATAGAAAGTAATAGTTAATTTTTGCTACATATATATAATTGACTTCAAGCAAGAACTGGAACAAAAATTACCCTGTGTACTTTTTTATGGACCTTTGCCTTTCATACAATTATGCGATAGCAGTGCAACTCACATTCTTCAACCGGTGCTCTTATATCAAATGATGCCAAGTGCTATACCATTTACTTCTGTAAACATACATACATATGATTTGTAGGTACATATATACATATATGCAAGTATATTGAAATCCACTTCAACCGCCATTATCGTACGTTGCCACATCAAATACTTTCATAAGAAGTGCTTTTTGTGTTTATCGAGGGGGGAGTTCACGTTGCTTTTGTCTACTTAATCCAAAGTGGCACTTGTGGCAACAGTGATACTTCGTTGAATCTCTGAAATGCCACTTGGTTAACGGTGTTTATGCTTTATGCGAAATTATGAAACAGAGTTTTATGCGATTTCAGCAAACAAGCTAATAGAATTCAATGGAAACTCAGAAATGCCAATTCGCCTTGTAAATTGTAGCGAATTCTCAAGCGGCGCTTATTTATGGAGCGTTGAGCTAAAACTTAAAGTGATTTTCAAAAGTGCGTAAATAGATAGTACTTGAACTAAACATACTTATATTTGAATAAATATGTATGTGTATATAATTTACATAGGCTATTGTATTATCATCCAGCAGTTGTAATTATCAAATCTACGGATGACAATAAGTTAAAACACACACTTCTTTGACTCACTGATTTCTCGTGATACCGCTGAAGCGATATCTTATATGTACATACTTATATGTAATGAAGAAATTATCTATTACATATATACTTATTTATTTGTGTTAGGGAAAATTCTAAGCAATGCAGAACACACTTTTTCCCAGTTTCCAAGAAGGATCAGAAGAATGTGAAATTACACGAAATGGGCCCTAGTGGGTATAGCATCGGAAAATGTTACTCAGAATATGTTCAACAGTAAAGAGATATGGAAGACATTAATTCACATAAAATGGAACGCTTTCGATGGGTCTAATTACGAGAAACTATGTATTTGGAAAAAAACTCAAGTTCTGTAGAACCCAAGCGTATTTCCGCGGTTGCGCGTTCTCTAGAAAAGGGATAGTGGCAGAACTCTCTCTCTCTCTCAATGAGAAGTTGCACCCAGAACATGTGATCGTCAGAGTCATCCAAACAATCACTCATCTCATAGCTTTGAAAACTTCTACAAGGTTTCTGCACACATTTCACTCATTGACACGGTTATGCAAGATTTAAAAACGCGGTTTTCCGATGAAGTTCTTTAAAATTTCATTTTGAGTCAACTGTTACCAAATTTATCCTAAACTTAGAAGAAAAATATATACTCATTGCACGCCTAGTTGAACGTTTTGGGAAAAGCTTCCTAGTAAAGAAAAAACTGAAAAAATTTAAGTTCAAAGCAGAAGTAGCGCTTTGGCAACAACAATGGAAGATGCAAATGACTACGGGAACGCAAGTGCTTTCTGCCTTAGATACCCTCAGCACTTGCGATAAGGATATTAGTATATCCGACGATTCATAATCTTTTTCACTGACAATTTTATTCGACGCAATCCTTACTTTCCACTTTGAGAGTCACAAATGGTAGCGCTGAACGATCCGTTTCTTCTTTGTGCCGAATTAAGACTTGGCCCAGAACATGCTCCAGTCTTAGCATTCCTCAACATAAACTATGACATTACTACAGAACGAGAATAAGTAATTGAAATATTTAGTAAAATGAGCATCAAAAACTAAATTATTGTCTAGAGTTACATATTTCTCATATCAAGTACAAAATTACCTCCTAAAATTCTATTCTGTCTCCCTTCTTCACGTTTTCAGTGTGTTCGCCCAAGAATATTAGTTCTGAGTTCTGTAAACAAAATTTGATGGATTCTCTTTGCTTGACAAAATCAATCACTACAAAATCTCCTCTCCTCCTCAGAAAAAGCAATTCGCTCAAAACACAAAGTGTACAGAAGTAGGCTTTGGGTAAAAGTTATGAAACTTTACATGCATCCAATAAATCATTGAAGATAATGGAAGCATTTAGGTACTGGGAGTTTCGAAACAGATTATTTTCATAGTGAGTTAGAGTCGATTCCACTAAACCGTGCTATCTGAGTCAATCAGCTTGCTCTTATTAAATCCGCTTTCCTCAACATTAATTATCCACAATCAGCTGTAACGAACTTCTACAGAAATTTACCATGCCATAAAATTATTGCTCGAAACCGCACGTGTACCTGTGGTAGATTAAACAAATACGAGTTTAGCCAAAAACCGTATGAATACTCTTGTGCATAATTAACATAATAATAATTGATTCGTCGCTGAATGCTTTGATTCAATGACGCCAAATATTATTTTGTTGAAAATTTATGAGCAGATTTACATTTCATTAGTGTACCCTATAGGAAAGCAATCATTCATAGCCATCAATCGCATTTAACCAATTTGAAGCTCAATTCAAACTCAAACGAAGACAAGAACAGCTTTTTTTTAGGAATTATATGTTTATTTTTATGTTGCTAACGAGTGCTCTCAGAGAGCAGGAGTGCAAGTCGAGTAGAAAATCGTTTGGCTGTCTGTTGTGACGTCAAGCCTTCCTTGTGTTTATTGATGAGCGAATTTTTCTGCACAGAGGCGGCTGTCTATCATATCCGAGTCGATGTTAGGGCCTCGGAGCGTACGCACGTCTAATACACTGACGATGTGTCTTCCGTCTGTCACAAATTGATCGATCTGGTTGGTAGCTTTTCGATGCGGAGACATCCAGGTAGCTTGGTGAATTTTGCAATGCAACCATTTGGGGATATTACCTCATGGATGTAGATATTACCGACCGTTACGCCAAAGATACCTTTTGCCCTGCCGTTAAAGTCACCGTTAAAGTCACCAAAGCCTCACTTTAGCTCGCCTTCAAACGGATGTTCCTTGGCTACCCAGAGAATACTTGGCTTAAGCCAATGTAAAAGAATTATTTCTGGCCTCTGCCAAGTGAATGGCAATCAGAGAACTTTACTCACTTGCATGAACTTCTACACTTGACTTCAATCTCCTTGCTACACTACTAATCTAGATATTGTCTGAAGTGAACCGATATGGTGTGGGTTATCAAAAGTGGTGAAATTGTGGGCAAATTTGAAAAGCAAAGCTTATCGTTTGCTGAAATCCATCAAATCTTACAGTGAAAGTTTCCGATTGCGAACGAGTCCGGGTTAACAAGGGAATTCCAGTGAGCTCCGCAATGCTGGTTAACAACACAACTTTTGCGACTGCGAGATTCGTCTGGCCCAGAGCAAAACGTAGAAGTCCCCCAAAGAGCCGGTTGGGTTCTTAGCAAAGTAAATTTCATCGCAATTGTAGGCAAATTTTATTAATATGTTCACACGCACGGTCGCTCTTTGCCAAAGTTGTATGGTGGAGTTTTGTCATTTTCTCCTCCATTATAAGCTTTTGCCAGACTTAGTTTGAAATAAGTATGTATCTCGGTAGACACATTTTCGGCGAACTTAAGGAAGTGGTTGTAATTGAATTGAACCACCTTTACATATAAGTATATGGTAAGCTCCAAATGCTTCGTCGGATTGTGAGGATCTGTTCTTTTAGGAATTTACGGGTAACACAATAATGAACATCAGACCAATTGCAATGCTTCGATTAAGATCATCCCAAGGTTACAACATAACGAGAAAAATCTCTGCTAATGTGAAAATCTCTTTACACTTCTCAAAAATTTCCTACAGGGTGTGCTCTTGCGAAAAACAATCAATTCACAATTCTACAATGACTATTTGACCAGCTGCAATGTTTTGATTGCACTTCTAGAATTTCTAGTAAAACGGTCATTTGCCTGCGAAGTCGTCAAATTGCGAATCGGGTGAACGTGCCGAAACTATACTTTTATATGTAACTATATGTCCACGCGTAAGTGGCAGGAACTACGCTCTGCTGTGACGCATGCCCATATTCAATTACTAAATAAAAATATTCAAATTGATATTGGCAAAGTTTGCTGAATCCGTCGAATTTTATGCAGAAATATAGAATAAAGAAATACACACACATACTCGTATATAATTCAGCGCGAAATGGAAAGTGTGAATGAACAGTTGCATTTATTGTCTCAGATTATTTGGAGCGTTGAACTCACCAGGCGTCCAGTTTAGTGGCAGTTAATGTACTAGTGCCAATGAAACAGAAATCCAAACAAACGCTGTGTAAATAAAATAACAGAGGAAATTGTATGTAATGCAAATTAAAATTGAAATATTACCAATCGCCCAATCAAACGGTCGATATCAATCGTTTATTTGCGCTGTAAATTAGGCGTGTGTTTAAAGTCGAAATCAATTTTCTCAAATAAACATCCAGTTTCCTTAGCTGACTGAGAATGCATTTTCTTATAAATATCAGACTTAGAATAATAGATATGTTTATTGAGACTGATCTTTATGTATGTATGTATATGCTTTGCTACATGAATAACCCTTAACACGTCTGCTAAAAAGTTGTCTCCTTTTTGGTAAGGAACAGGAACTAAGCCTGGAGATCAATCGCAGAATATTCTTTGCCAACAGCTACCACTTTGGGATCCGAAAGTAATTGAGAAGCAAATCCATTTCTTGAAATACATAAGTTACTTCTATAAGTCTCTTATCATTCCTATTCTATTATGTGGCGCAGAATCATGGACTATGGCGAACCGAGATGAGAAAGCATTTGAAGCAGTCGAGAGAATTGTTCTCCGTAAGTTTTGTGAAGCCGTCGCATTAGCGATGAATATGGATGAAGATGGAACCACGAACCTTAAGCGCTCTATGACTTTGAGATTCAAAAGTAATTGAGAAGCAAATCCCTCCTCCGACAAACAAAAGTTACACTCTATAAGTCTATAAGAAGATGGAACCACGAACTGTAAGTGCACTACTGCCAAAAAAGAAGAAGAAAGAAGAGGTCTTGACTTTATCGCCCAAATAAAAGTTGCGACACGTGTTAAGCCGCTTCTGAATGGTTGATGAAATTGTATATGAAGCTCTTTCAAAGCGAACTCTCCAATCCGAAACTTCTTTCATTACAGAAATATGCTTGGTGGTTCGTCAGCTCTTAAAGTATGTCAAACATTCACTTTAGACATCTGTTTCCCTCATTCGTGATATGCTTTCGAATCCTATGCAAACTAGTAGTCATCGTTATTATTCTCTGCATTCCAAATGATAAGTTGAACCACCAGGTCAAAGGTATTCAAATAGGTATAAAATAGCCAAAACGGAAAATTTACCTTCAATGTTTATCTCCGGCTCTAAGTGAAAAACTCGTATTTAGTCAAAATTGATGCTTACCAGAGGTAGTTCAATTGTTTATGGAAGTTTCGGGCATACTGGATTCCAGGCCACAAGAGCGTCCCAGGAAACGAAATAGCTGATGGGATTGCCAAAATCTTGGCAGGGCTTGATCATCAAACCAGAACAGTCGTTAAAAACGATACACAACAAAATTTCCGAAAGGACATACAGACGGATTGGGGTGAGATGGAATACTTTAGGGGCATGCAGGGTCGCCAAGATTATGTGCAAGAAAGCGGATGGAAAACAAGTAAGCTTTCTACTCACACGGCTTAGAAAGGACTGCAGTACGGTTGTTGACTAAGTCACAGGTCACAACTTAATGGCAACGTAAGTATGCGAGCCGTATGGGCAGTATTAACGATGGCACATGCAGAGATGCAATGAAGTGGGCATGAGAAAGACGCAGTTTTAGATATTTTGAAGATTCGCATTTCAAGATGCTGAAAGAAATATCAGAAGTAGATATTAAATACATACGAAAAATTACGAATAACGTTGACGGCCTGCACGATGTAAACTTCAGCTCGTCTTAATAATGAACCTCTATATAGCACTACAAAGGAACATAGAAAATTCCAAGTGTGGTCAGGTCCCGGTTTTTTCAACGGAGTGGATGGCTTTTTTCTTACTATGTTTCTCCCAACGGGTACTGCGTCGAGTACTCGCAGAGCTGGAGTGTTTTCATCCATTCGATCATGTCGTCCGAATGAATGAATACCCAGGTTATCTACTTCTAAAATAATATTAATATGAATTTGGAATTTTGTAAGGCTCTTTCATGTGGACTCTAACATGAAAGAGCCTTAAAACTGCAGACAGTGAAAAGTATGGTATTATTAGTTTGAGTTTTCCATCAAAAGGTCGCAGGTCAAGGGTTGCGTTTACTCCCATCAAAAGGTCGAGAGGTTACGTAGGTTTTGTATTATACGAAGTCTCAATGGAAATGTAATTTCTAAAGTTAGTCAACAAAAGAAGGCGACAGCAAATAATCAAAATAAACAATAACTTTGTTGAGTCGAAATTTGTGGTGGCAACAAAAATTGCTGCTGTTTCTACCGCTGTTGCCTCAACTTGCTTGCTTCGTGCTGAATTGTGTGAACTGCTTTATTTATTTACTTTGTGTGGCGATACTTTATTGGATTTCGGTCCGAATTTTGTTTGCAACCACAATGTTATTGTTGCTTTTTTAACGGTTGTGTTAGTTTTTGTTGTCATAGTTATTGCACTTTTACTATTGTTTGTGCTGTCTTTATGTATTTTTTGTTTACTTAAAAGTTTGTAGGAGTTTTGTTAGATCAGCTGTTTTCAAATAGTCTAGTAGGTACATTAGGGGGGTACTTAAAAAACTTTTATATATGTACAATTTCGTTCTATCTTACCTTTTTGACTTATACTGACATAGTCGAAGATTTTACGAGTGGTAAGAAATATTGTAATATAAGTGTATATTAGGGTGATACTTAAAAATATGAAAAGTATTATTTTTTCGTCGTATATCGCTTATTTGACTATTGCCGTAATAGAAAGTTCGGTATCTGACAAAAAATATATTTCTAGTCATTAGGTTGGTTCTTAAATATATTAAAATCAGCGTGTTTTCAGTTTAACATAATAAAGCGATGATTTTATAATCAAAAATATTACGGTTGGTAATAATTAATATTTATTTATATTATTATGCTCCCTAAAATGTCAAAATATTTATATTTTTTTGTCTCTCCTAGCCACTGATGCACATAATCGAATAAAATATATATATTAACAGCATATAAATATTAAACATTATTTCTACAGTTAGGATAACCCAAATTTTGACTTCCGTTGGGGACACCTGAACAAGCTTAAATAGGCACCAACATCAATTTTTTTTTAATATAAATCTTTGATGTCGTCTGTGTGGATAAAACTTCAAAAACTAATTTTGTAAATATTTTAAGGTCCACCCTAATATAAATTTCCCTGCAAGTAAATACGAGAATTCTTGCCCTGGTAACATTTTAAAGTGATTTGGATAGTAGAGGTTCAGGACACTATTTTTTTTTAATTTTGTTAAGCATTTGAAAACTGTTGACCTGATACAACTTTTCGGTGCTTTGGAAGGTTTAAGTTGAGGATTTAAAAAAAAAAAATTATGGAACGCCCTTACATATATATTCTAGCGTATCGATTTCAAAATAATAACCTGACGAAACTTTATAAAATTTTAGAAAGTTGGGATTGAAAAAATTACTATTTTCTGTAGCACCCTTAATTAATCATATCGATTTCAAAAACCGTTTATACTGGGTTAAACTTTACAAGTTTTAAGAATATTGGCTTAAAAAAAATTTTTTTAGCCACCCTAATATATTTTTCATGCTTATCGATTTGAAAACTGTTGACCTGGTAAAACTTCACAGTGTGTTAGAAGGAATAGATTGAGGAAATATTAAAAAAAAAGATTATGGACCACCATAACATAACATTTTTATTTATTTAAAACATTAAGGACCACCCTAACATACCCTTACTTACATATCGATTCGAAATCTGTTGACCTAAAAATTTTACAGTGCTGTGGAAGACTGAAGTTGAGATTTCTTTATTTTTTGTGGACCACCCTAGCATATGCATACATTCTTTCATGTCGATTTGTTGACTTGATAAAATTACACAATGTTTTAGAAGACTGAGTTTGAGGAATTCAGCATAAAAAACTTTCTCATGCATTTGTGAAACACCCTAATGTTTTTTATATGTAGAAATAATCATTTTAGTTGTATTTGTATTATTATGCCGTTATTTGTGCACGGAAACAGCAACCATTTAAGGAGTTGCGAGTCAATTACCTTTGCGCCGCCAGCAGAGGTCATCAACGCGGCGTGGCTAGTCAAGAAGCCTAACACCTCCACAGCGTTTAAGCCGCACAAAAGCCATCTAACAAATAGTAAATACTAAATGCTTTAATATTGTTCCGACGAAGCGAAACACGCAAATGCGTTGGAGGTGGCGCTTAAAAACAATTTATGAATTATTTCGAAACGTCGAAGTCACATACATAAATGCGCACCGCAGTGCGTTCACTTGACTGCCGACTCATTTGGCTGATAGTAAAAATTGTTTACGCGCATTTTATTTTGTAGTTTCAAATAAAAAAATATATAGTATATGTATAAAAACAAAATCGTTTTGTTGATGCGCTGAGCCAACGCGAAAAAAGTCACAGTTACACATGTACATATATGAATTTATATGTATATACATACATATGTATGTGTATATGTATATGTAGAATAATATGTATAGGTGCATAAGTATATGTATTTTTGTGTACACGCGAAAAAAATTGTAAACTCAACTCAAGTCAACTCGACTTTAGTCAACAACCACAAGCCATGCAACGCCGCCGTCACCGAACTTGTCCAATTGTTGCCGCTAGTTTTCCGCCTTTACTGTTATTTTTGTCACATTACATACATACTTATGTATGCATGCATGTATGTACTCTGTATATTTTGGTCTAGTAAATAGGTACGTACATACATACATACATATATTTGTGTTTACATGCCTTATTGATTTATAGTGACTGCCTTTCAACTCTTGCCTAGGATATATCTGTATATGTGTGTATACATATATGTGTATTCAAATCACACATGCTTAAAATATGAACAGATTTACGAATGCGTATGCTTGTAAGTATGTACATATACTTATGTATGTACATACATATGTGCTCTGCATGCACTAGTAAGTATATTTATTTTTTTTAACGTTGAACCGTCTCTTTTCTGATGCAAATATTTTTCAGTAAAAACTATTTATTTACACACACACACGTGTGCATAGGTATAAGTATTTATACATACATATGTACATATATGCATATAATATTTAAGAAAAATATTTTTGTGGGCTCGTCAACAACACTTACTTTTATTTTACAATAATAAAATGATAACAACGCTTATTTGCTTTTGCTCATATCTACATACATACATATGTATGTAAATGATGTTTTTAAAAATGTCCATTAACTAAAATTGTTGTTTCTACATCAACATACTATATATATACATACATATGTATGTATATAAAGGATATACAATTGTAATTTTTCATATACATATGTATGTATGTATACATTCTATGTCACTCTGAGCATTAAAGCGGCTCTCTGCACGCCAAAAAACCCAATAAAATCTCCTTTCAGCAGTACGAGAGGCTTTCCTTTTATATTTCGTGATTCGTGAACAAAAGGAAATTTTAAAATTTTAATTTAAATTTTAATCATCGAAAATCGCTTTATTGTTTTTCAAATTATTTTGCATTAAGATCTAAGTACTTTTGCATGCGTTTCAATCAATTGTCGAAGCACTTTTGCCGGAGTGAATGTCCTCCTCTACTTCTCCCGGCGGGTACTGCGTCGAATACTCTCTTAGCTGGAGTGTTTTTATCCATTCGCACGACCTAGCCAGAGCAGCCTCTGTCTCTTAATTCGTTGAAATAAGTATGTCAATGTCGTCGTAGATATATCTCGTACAGTTCATCGTTACCAATGCGCAAGGACCACAAATATTCCGCAGAACCCTTTTCTCGAAACGCTGACTCATCAGATGTTGTCATCGTCCATGCCTCTGTACCACCTACTTAGCAGGACGGAGATGATGAGTGTTTTATAGATGTTCGTCGAGAGCGGACTTCTCAATATTCAGTCTCAGTCCGAAGTAGCATCTGTTGGCAAGAGTTTTTCTGCGTTGGATTTCGAGGCTGACGTTATTTTAGGTGTTAATGCTGGTTCCAATATAGACGATATTATTTGCGATTTCGATGTTATGACTACCAACAGTGACGTGGGAGCCTAGTCGCGAAAGTGACGTACATATGTTTGTTTGATGACAGGAGATATTTCGTCTTGCCTCCGTTCGCTCCCAGCTCATGTAGGTACCGTAGGTAATTTATTTTTTACGTACGGGAAATAAAAGAAGTCATTCGGTGCCAGGGACTATACTATGCTTGAGTTCTCAAAATTGCAGTTGTTTCACAATGCCTATACAGTCGACTGCTGTTTACTTTCAAGCTTGTAGGCGTAAATCCACTATTCATCAGCTGTCACGCTCACATAGGTGTGTTTTGAAGCATCGTTGTAGTATATTTATACCCTGAACAGGGTATATTAAGTTTGTCACGAAGTTTGTAACACCCAGAAGGAAGCGTCGGAGACCCTATAAAGTATATATATAAATTATCAGTATGTTGAGCTGAGTCGATTTAGCCATGTCCGTCTGTCTGTCTGTCTGTCCGTCCGTCCGTCCGTCTGTCTGTCTGTATATATAGGAATTAGTCCTTCAGTTTTTAAATATCGTTTTGAAATTTGCAAACGTCATTTTCTCTTCAAGAAGCTGCTCATTTGTCGGAACTACCGATTTTGGACCACTATAACAAATAGCTGCCATACAAACCGAACGATCGGAATCAAGGGCTTGTATGGAAAACTTTCGCATTTGACGGGGTATCTTCACGGCTTACGCCAGCAGCTCTGCACTCTTATAGAAAATTATATGTACATTCTCTATTTAGCTCTGCAGCTCGTATTATTTTCTGCATCAATAGATTGAGGAAGTCACACGATAGGCAGTCCCCTTGTTTGAAATCTCGCTTGGTATCGAACGGCTTGTTGAGGTCCTTTCCAATTCTGACGGAGCTTCTGATGTTGCTCAACATCAGCTTACACAAGTGTATTAGCTTTTCGTATAATGGGCCTAGGGGTAGGAGAAACCCAAATTTATAGATTTTAGGCATCGCGTTATTCTATTTCCAGCAAGGTGCTCTCTAGATTTCATTACGGCGTAATGTGAAATCGAAGTTCGAAAATCCTTCTATTGGGTATATAGGAACTCTGATATGTATGTACATATGTTTTTAACACATTTATTTTCAGATAATTATTTTGTTTGTTATTTTCAAAAAACATATCTCACATATTGAACGATACTTTCGGTAAAAAGTCAGCCATAGGCACTGAGATTTATTTATTCGATAAAAGGTGGCTTGAATAATTGTGGTTCGATTTTTAGACGAGATATGTATGGCATACCTTAAAGGCACTATTTGTGCAGGGTTTTATTTCGATTAATCCGTTGGGTGAAAAAACGCATGGTATTTAAAGTTGTGATATTTGGAACGTAGGTAGGGTTGTAGCCCGACTATGACCATTTTCAAAATATAATATAGGAATGTTATGAATATGCAAATGAAATTGGTCTAGTAGTTCCTGTAGAGTGCGGTGCCACGACCATTGTCAAATTTGGATACCAACTGTTATGAGACTATTCTACATCATGTAGTGGAAGAAATTTAGTATTTCCGAAGTATAAATGATAACTTTAGGCAACTTAAAAGGCTTCATAGTCGATCAAATACATTTACATATATCTACCTTTTTATTGTACCAAGGAAAAAAATACTTTATTTTTGAGAACATTGCTCGAAAAATTTATGTAATACTTGACAAGCTTCTTATATGCATAAGTTCTTCCATATATTAGAAGATCTGCCATTATTGGTCCGACAACGACCGCTGTTTGATGAGGAATAACTACTTCCCCTATTGTTTCAGATTTCTCCCTTATTTTAAACTCACACCCCACATTTTGACATTTTCCACATCACATTTTCCATTTACTTGATTACGATCGTTATATACTTACTTACATATGTAACTCCTCAATGACTCAATATTTTAAAAAAGTAGAAGCATATAATGCTATCAACTCTCATGATACCCTTATTTTTTAGTACGCACAGGATTGAAAGTGGAGATAAGCAATATCAACAGATTAAATTGAATTACAGCAACAATATCACGCAGTTGTAATTTTCTATATAAAATTGTGCATTTCACATAGAGAGCGTTATTTCCATGCTTTGCTACAATTTTATACACATCCACAAGTAAAAGTTACGCCCTACATACCATCCATGTATACTGATATACAGGAGACGAGCCCACTCAATGGCGCATATCAATCTGTGTGGCAGTAAAAGTACAATAAACACAAATTGATTACTTTATTGAAGCTGCGTCGTACGATAAAGCTACATGCAAATATTTTTATTACCGTTAAATGCATATCGATATACATATTTTCGTTACGGTGAATTTAACGCTGTGTTAAATTTCATGCTGAGTTAAAATACCAAGTGCATTTGTTTAATATTTCCAACAGCATGAGAGGTTTTCCTTCTTTTGCTATAGAGTTTCGAAGGTCTTAATTAATCTCCTTGTCACTCTCAACAAAATGTGGTCAAAAGTTACTAACATATACTTGTATATCTCTCACATTACTATATACTTACATATCTAATGGTTCATAGATGGCAATTTGGCACTTTTCGAACCTCTAACAGAGATGACATTAACTCCACGTCTTACACTCGAAACATATCTTTAATATTCTTTGAAACGAGCTTTGTTCC
Organism: Bactrocera tryoni; assembly: GCF_016617805.1. Lineage (NCBI taxonomy): Eukaryota > Metazoa > Arthropoda > Insecta > Diptera > Tephritidae > Bactrocera > Bactrocera tryoni. Next base: position 19,102,235 of record NC_052499.1, read on the forward strand.
GTTAAGATATTGAAACACCAAAAGCAACCATATCATTATAATGGCTTGTCAAAAAAGTTTTGAGGTATTTTTATTGAATTTTTTTTTTATTGAAATTGAAATGAATTTTTGATGATTCATGCCCAGCTCTTGACCGATGCTACGGCTGCTACTATGCCGGTCTCTTTCGACCAATTCAGCGATTTTATCGCAATTTTCGACGACAGGCCTTCCGGAGCGTGGCGCATCTTCGACCACCTTTACACCAGAACGAAAACGTTGAAACCATCGTTGTGCGGTGGAAATGGAAACTGTATCGGGTTTATAAACTACACAAATTTTATTGGCGGCTTGAGATGCATTTTTGCCTTTATCGCAGTAGTACTGTAAAATATGCCGTATTTTCTCTTTATTTTGCTCCATGTTTGCGACGCTATAACTCACGAACGACTTAAAAGAAACGACAATCAATCAAACACGTGTTAGCGCGTGAAATGAGCTTTCCAAAAAGGTATAGCATGACCCGATGCAAATAAAACTAGAACTACGCGCTTTCAGCGCCAACTAGCGAAAATACCGCAAGACTTTTTTGACAACCTACTGTTAGATAAACGAAGCGATATTTGGACGACAGATTCATTGCTCAACTGATATCTAAATCATTAGCAGATCACAGAAGTGAGCTGAGTATATCTACAAAAGAGTTCACAGGGTGTGTTATACGGAAAAGTGTGTTAGATATCCTTCGAAGATTAATTCGGTAAGCAGATGTTATAACAACACCTTTTTTCCCAAATTTTTAACCGTTAAAAACCGAAACCACCATATTGCTATATGAAACATTTTCGTTACAACGAGCTGATAGGCTACTAGATGGACGATGGGGCCATTATTAAGAAATTAAAAATAAAGTTTTAGTAAGAAATGGGCATTTGCGATGCTTCGAACTATCAGTTGCTCTTAAAGCGAAATTATTCCCATTTTATGAAAAGATTTTAAAGTTTGTAGTATATGAAAAAAGTAATGAACGACCCAGAGAGAGGGAGACAAATGAATCACATTAAATCAACCAAAAGTTTAAAAACAATATAATCTCCCGGAAATATACATAAAGGCTTAGTAAAAATTCCAAGTAATTGGCACAGACATAAGACTGTGAAAATAAGTTATTGGCTCTCTGTTTCTTCGCATCAATACCAATATTGAAGAGGCTTCTCGGAGCAAATTTTAAAGATAGAGAATATTTTCAGCGAAAGTACTTAACTAACTTCTTACAATACGAGGATTCGTCAAATGTAAAAGGTCACCAAAAAGCGCATTGGTTTCAGAAAACTACTCCTTTCTCAGGGCGAGGAAGATATGCACAGCTAGTCACGGGTACCATAACTGCAAAACTTAAAAAAATTAGCGTGGAAATTAATAGATAATTACATATGTATTTATGTAGAAATATATACCGTGGACTTAAGAAGGCTTTACGCCAGAAATACATATATGAAAGATCAGACATATACAAGAGTTTAGTATTGTCCATTGGGCCTTAAGACACTCATAGAAACTTTAATATAAGTTTCTGGTATGGATGTCGGATAACTAACCGGTAATATATAGGCAGGCTGGTATTGCCAAACTAGTAAGAACGCATGCTACATGCTTTGGCTTCTTTTCAAGCGTGTTTTCCTACCATGCGGGCTTTGAAGAAGATTCATAACGGGAAGAAAATAATAGGCGAAAAGGTCATTCTCTCTTTTCACGAATTCTATACTCAAGTTTGAAAATATGTACATAGGTATTTGTATGCCTCTATGTATATAGATACATATCTACTTATAAAAAAAAATGTTAATGTAAAATTCTTCAACATATGTACGTATATGTATGTACTGATGTATGCTCGTACTAAGTACATCTTCCACCTGCATAAAGCAAAACCCCCACAGCCGCAATAATTCATAATTCTTCTTTCAACAAATAATTTTCCCTGCAGAGAATGCAACACAAAAGTTTCTGCTGTGATATATTTTTCTATACACACATACATACATGCGTACATACATATGTACAAATGCAATTGCATTCGTGCATGGTGCAACGCTTGTTTCAGAACATATTATACCCATACATACGCAATTAAAACCATCTGTTTTTTCTCAACAGAAATTGATGGTCGCTGCAAATAGGTCACTGTGGCCGCCTTAAAGCGGCTATATACTTACATATTTACATAAGTATATGTACATATGTATGTATATTTACGTTGCATTTAAAACTGTTTATCAGTATGCAACGACGCAGATAGACACCGCACATATCGTAAAGGGAACTAAATTTATGTGTGCCTTATAAATTCAACTGTAATTGCGTCCTTAGATGGGAGTGTTGAGTTAGTGAGTAGTGAGTAGCATATGGTAGGTCGTGTATTGAATCCTACTCACGGTCGAGGCTAAATCTAAAATTGTAAAATGCGTTTTTAGGGTGGATGAGAAAAATGCCTTAACTGGACAACAGTTTCTATTCAACGGGAAACGTGTTGCTTGTTCTTTCTAGCCACGTTGTTAGATATAAATAACCTTTAAGCCGATTCAAGGTTAATTAATAAAGAAAACATATTCTTTATAAAGATATTTAACTTGATTTTGAACAGTCAGTTTGTATGATAGCTAAGTATTTATACGAGTATACTACAGTAGAATCCCGATTATCCGAACATCGATTATCCGAATATCCGATTATCCGGACTCATTCGTCTCGGCTCTAATTATCAATTTAAAAATGTTTTGACATGTTACGACAAGTTTATTTTCGCGTCCGATAATAAATAACGAGAGAGAAGATGAAGAAGAGACTGAAACTGGGGATGTATGTCAAGTACCATCTCACGCAGAAGCTTTTGAAGCTCTTGTTATTGCTTTTAAGTGGTTTGAAAGACAGGATGTATCGGATCCCATACAGTTGTTAGAACTGAAATGCATCAGGGACTTGGCCGCAATGAAACGATTTGATTCTTTACGTCAAAGACCAATAAAAAGTTATTTCCAACCAAAATTTTAAATTACATAGGCATTATGTAATACATTATTTATCGTTATAGCTCGGTTTTTATTTATCGTACATATTATCTAAACTACACTTGTAAAACTTATAACATAATAAAACTTTATTATAATTTAAACATTGTTTGATTTGCTTTGAAATCGATTATCCGGATTTTCGATTATACGGAATACCCCTGGTTTTATTTGATCCGGATAATCGGGATTCTACTGTATTTGGTCCCATTTGCACAATATACTACTGTGGGCAAAAACTAGTAAAACTTTAAAAACGTTTTTATTTGTGATAAAGTGTTGTTCAAAACAGTTCTACAATCTCCGAATACTACTATGAGCTAAAAATAGTAAGACTTTACTTGTAAATTTTAAAATCTTAATTTATACATCAAAATATATGTATGTCGTCCCCTTCAAAGCAGTCGACCTTGACCCCAATGCACTGGTGCCAACTTTTTTCCGATCTCATAATTCCGGCCTCTTTTTACGCAAAGCTTCGCGCAAACGACGCATAACTCTTAGATATTATTCTTGTTGACAGTTTGTGCGGTCGGAAGGAATTCGGAGTATCGAAGAAGACTCTTAACATTACCTTGATTTTCGACCTGCTTTGACGTGTTTTTTCGGCTCCGGCTCCCCTTTGTCGTGATATTCGGCCAATTGATCGTCTGTTTCCGGGTCGTAAGCATAGATCCAAGACTCATCGCCAGTAATGACATTCTGGTAGTCGAAAAGCATTGTTCCAATTTATAACCTATCGTACTTTTACTTATCTTAAGCCCAAATGGTCTTTAAAATGATTTCCACTGATCCTTTCGATATTCCAACAATGCCAGTAAAATGTTTGACTGTTAATCGTCGGACTGTTGATGGCCATCATGAACCTGGTTCGTCGTCAACGCGTTCTCGACCCTTTATGAATAATTTTTTCCAACCAAAAAACACTTGTTTGCGACAAACAATTATTACCCAATGCCTTTTCAAAAATTCTGAACGTTTCATGTCCTGATATTTGATTCTTCACACAAAATTTAATGGAACTTCTTTGTTGACTAATTTCACTCATCGTCAAATCGCCAAATACACTTAATGTACTTCAGAAAGGCAAGCGTAATTTCCAATCTTGGGCCACTCATTCACATGAGCAACGGACTTTTTAATAAACTCTCTTAATAGCGCGTGATTTTGAAAACAATTTGAGAAACTTTCGCTAATTTTTCAAAAGACATAAGTCCCTTGCTGACCTAGAAGAAATATGACTTAGAATGGAACCAGTTAGTTGATTGAAAAATAAAAATAATTGTTTATTTAAGAATTGTATGTCAAAGATCTGTTTCAAATTCCATGAAGATCGGTAGAGTGGTTCTCTAGAAATCTTGCCAATCGACTTCAAAAACACAGTTTGGAGAAAAACACGTTTAAAGACGGCGCACTTAGCCTAGCTAGCCTCGAGCGCACAAGTTCTCAAGGCTGTTTGTCCAAAACGCTTAGTCGGATCAACTTGAAAATTTAGAACAATATTTTAAAGATTTGTGGGATTTAATAAGATAATTAAAAATTCGATTTTCTGAAACCCGTGAACCCATGTAATCCCTTAAAAGTTTTTGAAGCATATGATATACCACCACGCTTCTGATCCCACCAAACACAGACATTGCCTTCTTACCATAACGAACTGTTTTTGCAGTCGATGTTAATGCTTCTCCCGTTTTAACATACGATTTTCTCCGTTTATGATTCTTAAAATAAATCCATTTTTCCACGCCAATGACAATTCGATGCAAAACTGATTTTCATTCGTGTCTTTGATGCAAAATTTCTCAAGAGTTTTTTTTGGGGTTTTCCATTTGTCTTTCAATCAGGTGCCACCCATTTTCCACACCTTTGGATCTTTCCCATAGCTTTCAAATGGTCTGGAATTGTTTGTTGTGCAACACTTAAGATGGCTGCACCACAATTTGCGCCAACTATTGTGGGTTAAGCCTCTTCAATATCGCATATAAGGTACTATCGAGCGTACTGTGTGAAGGAATAGAGCCCACCGTCAACAAACTGATTGGACCTTATCAAAGTGGCTTTAGGCCTGGAAAATCAACAATTGACCAGATATTCACCATGCGCTAAATCTTGGAAAAGACTCAAAAAAAAAGAAAAGAGGACCGACATACACCACCTCTTCGTCGATTTTAAAGCTGCTTTTGACACCGTGAAAAGTAGCTGCCTTTACAAGCTGTGTAAACTGACGTTGAGCAATACCAAAAGCTCCGTCAGTATCGTGAAGGACCTCTCCGAGTCGTTCGATACCAAATGAAGTTTCAGACAAGGCGAGACCCTATTGTGCGACTTTTTCAATCTACTGCTGGAGAAAATAATTTGAGCTGCAGAGCTGAATGGAAAAGGTACAAGCATTGTGTTATAAGAGTGGGCAGCTCTTTGAACCAGTATTAACATCAACAACAATGTCATCCTCGAAACCCAACGCAGAATAACTCTTACCAACCGGTGCTACTTCGGACTGAGTACTGATTATTGAGAAGTAAAGTCCTCTCTCGCAGAACAAAAACCAAACTCTATAAGTCATTCATAATTCCCGTCCTGCTGCTATATGGTGCAGAGGCTTGGACTATGACAACAATTGATGAGTCGGCGTTTTGAGAAAAGGGTTCTGCGTAAGATTTGTGGTCTTTTGCGCATTGACCACGGCGAATATCGCATTCGATATGGAACGATGAGCTATATGAGAGACGACTTTGTCATAGTTCAGTTCAATTAAGAGACAGTGGCTGCGCTGGCTAGGTCATGTCGTACGTATGGACGAAAACACTCCAGATCTGAAAGTGTTCCATGTAGTACTCGCCGGGGAAGAAGAGAAAGATCTCCACTCCGTTGGAAAAGCAGGGTGGAGAAGGACCTGGCTTCGCTTGGAACTCCAATTGGTGCCACCTTGCGAAAAAGCGACTGGCGCGCTGTTGTTATCTCGGCAATAAAGAAGAAGAAGAAGAACTGTTGCAGCCATGTTTTACACGTTGCTTCTGATGGAGCCTGATTACCATAAGTTAATGCTTTCCGCAAATCATATCTTTTTGGTACAAAATTTGACATTTTAACCTATAATCTGAACATAATAACGAATTCTTATAAATTATGATCCAACTAATATTTGGTCGGATCCGAGCTTAACGCTACCTTACTTGTTTATGAATTGAAACACAAAATCTGTCAGCTGTACACACCACGTAAAGCGAACGCCATTATTGCGATTCATTAATGGGAAATTTAGACATAAATATGTATGCACATATATAAACACATTTTGGAATATGCATATACGTAGTACATGCATATGTGTTTGTATGTATGAGTATGTTTAGTAATTAAAGATATTTTTAAAGATTGTTTGCGTGGCTTGTGTCATAAATCGTCGGAATCTTTCAATCTATGGTTCATTAAACGTCATTGCACAAGTAGGAAGTGCTATCTACACACACATACACATATATATACATAGGCCGGGTGTAAATACACACACACACATACATATGCAGAAATAGTGCCATTTGCCAAAATCTAATATATAGTACATATATGACCTCAACTTTCAACGCTACCACACAGCGCGACAACACCAACAAGTGCATATTTATGTACTCACCCCGTCGCGACCCCTTTCGCGCACGACACTTTTCTACAAAAACTACAACGGCGACGAGAAAATCGAAAAATCTGGCAAAAGCATGCGGCAAGTTCAAGGAAAACAGTTATTTCTGCGTTGTTTGTCTATCGGTCCGCGTGTCTACATGGATGTGCCTGTGTGTGTACACTTTATTTCGACTCTTGGCGTATGTGTTGGTACGTGAATGGCGTTAACCCCTCTAAGCTTTGCATTGACGCCGCAGCTGCAGCAAAAGAATAATTTACTTCAACGTTGGAGAAGCTTGTGGCAAGGCCTTGAAAAGTTACAGTGCGCGAAGTACAGTTAAACGAGTGCATATTAACTACTGTAGATGTGTTTGTGCGTGTATGTGACGTCGAATGACACTTGCGGCACGTAGCCCGTTGAGGAGGCGGTCGGTCGCACCGATATTGATTGTTTTCGGAAATTACCGTTACCTTAAGCATGGCTGCAGTGGGTTTATGGTCAACGCACATACTATAGTAAGTACATACATACATATATGGGTATACAGACAGAAGTAAGACAGTAATTGCATTACAAACAAGTCTTGCCGGCTGCAAGTGTAATAACTTTGTTATTCCCAATGCCACTAACTTTTGCTGGCGTTTAGGCGATTGCATATAACAGGTCAATTGAAAAGTTCTCGGCATTTTTACTTTATTTTGAGAAATTTTTCTTTATTCACTATAGTTCTCTTCAAGGGTGATATACTGATTATCGCGGCCCGCCAGCTTTTCGATACAACTTTTGCAGTACGATTTGTCTTTGTTTCAAAATAGACCACAGATACGGCGATCACCCCTTCATGCGATAAAAATAGTTTTCATTGACTTGTATCAGACCAACGGTTGCTTTTTTCTACGCTTTGTAGCGAGTTCATCGCGTGAGGTCCACTCGAATGACTGTCGCCTGGACTTCGAAATGAAATAATGCAGCTTGAACATCTTCAAACTTCTTCTTAATTGGCGTAGACACCGCTTACGCGATCGTTTCTTCTTTTCGCTACATGGCGCCAATTGGATATTCCAAGCGAAGCCAGGTCCTTCTCCACTTGGTCCTTCCAACGGAGTGGAGGTCTTCCTCTTCCTCTGCTTCCCCCGGCGGGTACTGCGTCGAATACTTTCAGAGCTAAAGTGTTTTCATCCATGACCTAGCCAGCGCTGCTGCTGTCTTTTAATTCGCTGAACTATGTCAATAGCGTCGTACATCTCATACAGCTCATCGTTACATTGAATACGATATTCGCCGTTGTCTATGTGCAAAGGAACATAAATCTTCCGCAGAACCTTTCTCTCGAAAGCTCGTAAAACCGTCTCATCAGATGTTGTCATCGTCCATGCTTCTGTGCCATGTATGCACGTGTAGCAGGACGAGGATGACGAGTGACTTGTAAAGTTTGGTCTTTGCTCGTCGGGAACAACAATTCTCAATTGTTTACTCAGTCCGAAGTTACATGTGTTGGCGAGAGTTATTCTACGTTGCATTTCCAGGCTGACGTTGTTGTTCGTATTAACACCAAGTTCCAAGATAGACGAAATTATGTACGATTTCGAAGTTACTGTTTGTTTGATGACTGGAGATAGTTCGCAGGTAAACTTGAGATATTGATAAGACTTTCAGTTAACGCAAAAAAAAATTACTGTAGTTTGAAGGCTAAAGATTTTCTCTGACGAACGCGGTATCTATGTACATATACCTTCCGCCTTTTTTTATACCCTGAACAGGGTATATTAAGTTTGTCACGAAGTTTGTATATATACGAACTAGACCCTCAGTTTTTAAGATATCGTTTTGAAATTCTGCAAACGTCATTTTCTCTTCAAGAAGCTGCTCCTTTGTCGGAACTGCCCATATCGGAGCACTATAACATATAGTTGCCATATAAACAGAACGATCGGAATCAAGTTCGTGTATGGAAAACTTTCACATTTGACAAGATATATTAACGAAATTTGGTATAGATTATTTCCTAAGGCAACAATGTAATCTCCGAAGAAATGATGCAGATCGGTTAACCATAGCATTTAGCTGCCATACAAACCGAACGGTCGGAATCAAGGGCTTGTATGAAAAACTTTCGCATTTGACGTGGTATCTTCACGAAATTTGGCATGGATTACTGTTAAAGGTAAGAATATAATCTCAAAAAAATTGTTCAGAACGGATTACTATAGCATATAGCTTCCATACAAACTGAACACATAGTTACTAACAGAAATGCACCTGTGAAGGGTATTTAGCTTCGGTGCAACCGAAGTTAACGTTTTTTCTTGTTTATACAAAACTTTGACGTGCAAGATACTTGATGTTGGAAAGGCATGCGATGTATCCACAATAACAGTAAAAAGCTGGGCCGATCGCGTCTTTAGGATTTTTAATATATTTTAGTCTCGAAAATCGACACAGGACACTGTGAAACAAAGTTGAAATTAGGAAAGAGATTAGTTTTCTTAGTCAGTAAATCGGTAAAGGGTTGCTTCTTATAACGGTATCGTCGACTAAAGTTCCTAGAGCGGGCGTGAGCAGGTGATTCAGTTAAAACCTAAACCTCCATTGGTCCTGTTCGAAGAAACATCCGAGAAGTAGTATACTCTCTTTAAATATAACAAAAAATTATAGATATCTCCGATTCACTATAATTAATTGTCATGGTGGTGGAGAAGCTAAGACAACACATCCATATTTCAATTGGATACATGGGAATCTATAATAGCTCCAAGAGTAGGTAAAGAAAGACATACTGATGGTAAAACCTTTTTATGCTTGTGAGAGGTTTGATCTCGATATCTAGTTGACATATTGTGATCAATCTTCTCACAAAAAAAAGGTTGTACAAATCGAGAATGAAAGCTTTTATGTACGACAGCTGTTTGCGTACGAAGCAAAAAATTTGTATGCCTATTTTTACCACGGTATAAAATTAAACGACGAATTTGCTTGAAATTTTGTTTTTCCAGTGAATTCACGACTATGAAAATATGGCAGTTTACTTCATCGAAATCGAAAAACGATCATGTAAACGATTAGTCAATCATCACTTCAAGCAGCCATGTCTTTTAAAATGAAATCAACAATGGTACTCTAGTGTATAAGAATGCTTATTAAGGCAAATACGCATCAATAGAAATGAGCTAGCCGACCTTATAGTAAAAGAAGAAGCTCGGCAAACTGTCCGAAAAGACCGGAACCGTTCTTCGCTAGGAGAGGAACTATGAAAAGTGGAAAGGGACAGTAGAAAACGCCGCTGGCAACAAGTGTCTGGACTTCGACAGGCGAGGCTGTTTCCGGGAGAGTTCGATAAGAAACGGTGCAATACGCTTATCGCTCTTCAGAGAACGAAATAAGGGGCAGCTTGTGAAAGGTTTTACATGGTCACGGCAGGCTACATTGTCATCTGGACAGATTAGGGCACTGCTTCACGGATTTGTATCGCATCTGTGATCAAAGAACAGAGACACAAGAGCACACACTCTTGGATGGCTCCTCCACAATAGCAAAAATAAGAAGTCACGCTATCGAAGAAATAATTCCGGTGAGAGAACATATTACAACCATTAACTCGGGGGCTTTACTTAGCGTCTTTGATTTGACTGGGTTAAATGAAGTGTTGTTATATTCGGAGAGGTGCATTCCTCAAATTTCTAATCTACTCTCATTTCGATATTGTATTGCCATTAAAGTTCGAATAAGTCTAAGCGAGGTAAAATAATTAGTGCCATATATGAAAAATTCGAAAAAGTCACTTTTATTGGTTAAAATTATCTTCTCCCAAAAGGTAATACTTCACCAAAAGCTAAAGAGCTTAACGCTTTATTTCATCATCACTAAGCAAAATTTCTACACGCAAACAAGATCTTAGATAAGAAAGTGCTTATCTTAACTTAACTTATCCCACGTACAGTACATATGTATATATGTCTATATATTTATGGCTATGTGTGTTTGCATTTATGATAGTTAATTATATTTTGTAGCAAGTAATTTTTCAGCCAACTCATCCAAATACATACAGACACCACATATTACATATGAGCAAACAAACTTACTCATACCCGAAGGTGCTCAATTATTGTACATACAAAATGTCTACAATATACATGCATACATACAGACATATTTACATAAGTGAATATATTCGTAAAGGCGGCTATTTAGCGCCCAAGTAGGCACACGTATTTAAATGTGACAAATTAATACACTCCAGATATGCATATTCCGCCTGTGGGCGTATATACCGATTTACCGGTATTTGCTCAAAGCTATAAAGGGTTATGAGTTTGGCGCAGTGAAGTATAAAGTCTATTGATTTAAACTATAATTCACACCAAAACTTATTGTGTTGGCATTGTCATTGGTGTTTACTCCGTTACCTAATTTAATAGATGTGTGTATGTAGTCAAAGCCATCGAATTATGAAGCACAAAGTACAGTGTTCATACTTTAAGTACATTTGTATTTATTCTTCAATAAAAAAGTAGTATCTTAATTACCTAATAAACGGCGAAACGTTAATACCCTTCACAGTTGCATTTTTATAGCATAAAACGGTGTAGAAAATCCTTATGGTAATTTTGATTGATCAGCTGGAATGACATCTGTATGCTATAGTGGTCCGATATGAACAATTTTCTCTGATATTGTAGAATTTTTCTTCTGCCAAGTTAACAACAGCGCGCCAGTCGTTTCTCCTTTTTGCTATGTGGCGCCAATTGGAGACTCCTAGCGAAGCCAGGTCCTTCTTCACCTGGTCTTTTCAACGGTGTGGAGGTCACTTCCTCTGCTTCCCTCGGCGGGTACTCAGTCGAAAACTTTCAGAGCTTGAATGTATTCGTCCATTTGGACGACATAACCTAGCCTGCGTGGCCCGTAGCCGCTGTCTTTTATTTCGCTGAACTCTGTCAATGTCGTCGTATATCTCATACAGCTCATCGTTCCATCGAAATGCGATATTCAAAGTGGCCAATGGGCAAAGTACTATAAATCTTCCGCAGAACTTTTCTCTCGAAAACTCGTAAGGTAGACTCATCAGATGTTGTCATCGTTCATGCCTCTGCATCATATAGTAGGACGGGAATAATGAGTGACTTATAGAGTTTGGTTTTTGATCCTCGAGAGAAAACTTTACTTCTCAATTGCCTACTTAGTCCGAAGTAGCACCTGTTGGCAAGAGATATTCTGCATTGGTTCCATGATAGACGAATTTATCTACGACTTCAAAGTTATGACTGTCAACAGCGACGTGGGAGCCCAGTCGCGAGTGCGACAACTGTTTGTTTGATGACAAGAGATATTTCGTCTAACCCCCGTTCACCATTATATTCATTTGCTTCGCTACCTTATACATTCTGGAAAAAGTAGAACTAACGGCGCCGGGGTTAAGGCCAATGATGTCAATATCATTGGCGGACGCCAGCAGTTGTACACACTTATAGAAGATGGTACTTTCTCTGTTTATTTCTGCAGCTCGAATTACTTTCTCCAGCAGCAGATTGAAGAGGTCGCACGATAGGAAGTCGGCTTGTCTAAAACCTCGTTTGGTATCGAACGGCTCGGAGAGGTCCTTCCCGATCCTGACAGAGCTTTTGGTGTTGCTCAAAGGCAGTTTACACAGGCGTATTAGTTTTGTTGGGATACCAAATTCAGACAGCACGGCATAAAGGCAGCTCCTTTTCGTGCTGTTAAAAGCGGCATTGAAATCGACGAAGAGATGGTGCGTGTCGATTCGCATTTCACGAATTTGGCGCATGGTGAATATCTGGTCAGTTTGGGTTATATATGTACATATAGGGTAACAGAAAAGTACCCGGCAAATGATATTTAAAAAAAATTATTTTACTTATTTGGTAGGACTGTTCTTAATTACTCTGTCAAATAGGAGCGCAATCTTTCTACCAGTTTGTTTACAGCAGCTGCTTACACATCAGACTCGAGTGCGGAAAAAAGGCTTACAGTGATTCAGTTTTTTTATCAAAAACACAAACCTACGAGTGGTACAAAGACGGTCGAGAGATCGTTGAAGACGTGCCTCGTTCTGGAATACCTTCGACCTCCTCAGGTGATGAAAATATTCAAAAAGTGAAGGATATGGTGCATGAAAATCGTCTCAATCGAGCTCAACATCTCTCGCGAGTCCGTTCAAATAAGTTTGGTGAATATTCTAGGTATGAAACGCGTTCTCGCTCGACTCGTCCCGATAAAGCTGTTTTTTTTCCAAAAAGAGTACAGTAAACTGATCTCTTTAGACACGCTTGATCGTGCGAATTCCGATCACACATTCATGGTAAGCATTATAAGTGCCGATGAGACATGGGTTTATGAGTTTGACATGCAAACAGGTCAGCAATCATCGGAATGGAAGAAAAAAACGAGCCGAAACCAAACAGACCATGCCAATGCTGCTCAAAAATCAAGGTAATACTCATTTTTGGATACCCGTGGTTTGGTGCATCATGAATATTCTTGATGATATTTGGTAAACTTTGTAATAAAATAAGGCGAAGTTCGTAGATAGGCGGTAATCGGACCAATGCCACGCCATTAAACGAAAACTTACAACGTGCCATAACTAAGCTCTTAATTAAGGTATAAGCCTATAATATGGGCTGACATTTAAAAAAAGTGGGTGCGACCCCGGTCTCTAATAGGTTTAATGTACATATTTCTTAACTATTAAAGGTATAAAACTAAAATAGCCCAGGAAAAATCCCTTAAGTACTCCTACCAGATGATAAAATCAGATGGCACACTCTCCATATAATGGCACTGTTAAAAACTACTAAAAGCCTTTTACTCTCGAGATAGTATGAGAAGGCTTTATAGGAGCCGGATTCAACATTTAACAATGGGCGTGACATCACCTACATTTAGATGAAATCAGATACCTAGAGAACTGCTGCATCGAGTTCAACCCAATTCTGTGTATGACATTCTTTTGTCATTTTTATGTAACAGTGTGAAAACGCGCGAAATCGGATACCAACTGTGTCTTCTTCCAATAAAATTCCATTTGATTAATTCTATTTCCTTTAGTACATCGTAATCAAACTTTGCATGAATAGTGGCGGTATGAAATCCAGTCAATGTGTGAGATACAAAATTGAAATTCAGAGACAAACCTTGCCTGATAATAGTTCGTCCGTGTGTCATAAATTGGTCAGGTGAATACTTTCGTTAAACCTGACCTTGTACCCCATATGTCGGTCAATATGTGAGTTATCTTAGTGAAAACAGAAGAGCGTGTTTTATTAACAACAGAGTGTATTTGTGCCTAAAATGGAAAAAATGGAGTGAAAACTTGCCCTAGCTCCCGACTAACTTAGTCTATATAATATATTATTGCGGTATTGTCAGAAATAGATAAAATTGGCTCAAATACATTTCTTCAACCCCTACTAGTACATACCTAATATACAATTTCAAACTTCTGGTTGGCCTTATACCATATATACGAATACTATATACCACATACTACATAAATTATTATTGTTTTTCTAACAAGCTGCATGTGGAATATGTTGTTCAGTTTGTAAATTATATACAAAAATCGCCGGACTTGGTCTTTATAAGTTTCAAGAGTACAAAATATTCGAATACAGCCGAACTTAGCTCCTTTTTACTGGTTTAAATTACTTCTGTTTGATAATACATTTAAATAATTAAAACAATTTATAAAATATATTTTGCAGTACCAGTCCACATTGCTGAATCATTTCTGCTGCTTAGCTGCTAAACATAACTCCGGCGGTTTAAGTTGAACTCTAACCTTACCAATCAAACCTTTTCCGTTATCTCAAAGTTATTTGGCGTAAAACCAGTCACTTTCAGAATAACTGAGTTTTTTTCTCAAACACAACGTCCACTCATCTGGTCTGTATTTCCGACGCTGAGAAATATTTTTAGAATTGATCTGGGAACAGTTTATTCCATTGAGCTCGGTAAATAAATCAGCAAGCAAGCCGTATATGGGTCTTTTCCGTCTACTATATATGTATGTAAGTATGTCAACAGCCACGTTATTGTTGCTCAGGCTTTCCAATTCAAAGAAGTAAGTAATTGTTTCCATATAATTATTTTTAAATTATCAGCGTTCACTAAGAACGAGTATGTCATCATTAGTGGATTTTAATATACATACAATTAGCTTGAGGACATAATTATAAATAGACCTATTTATAAATCTGTCATCATAAACATTCTAGTGCAACATTGAATGAGTCTATCCTTGTGGTTTTCGAAACGAAAATTTCCGCAATTAACCACAAACAAATGTATATACATAAATGAGTGAAAGAACTCAGTACTTTTCTGCAATTAAAATAGTGTGTTTTTTGTTACAATAATCCAACAGTTTCTTCATTTGCGATTCGATACGCTTTCACCACGTAGTTTATGCCTTTCATGTGTCAATTGGGTACCAAATCGGTTTATGTTAAGTTTCTTATATCTTTTTTCAATTACTTTATGTACTTTATACCAGTTTCTTGTACGATTCATTATTTTTGGGCCTCTAGGTGTATTTAAATCGAAACAAGTTGATATAACATATATCACAGAGACAACTATTTAATATTCATTATCTGTTCTATTATGCCAGTTTATGTAATTTATATCACTTAATTGTTCAATTCATCACTTTATAAGGTTTCTTATATGATACTCCTTTTTCCACTATGCCATTTTATGTCATCTATACCAGTTTTCTGTTCGTTTCTCCACTTTCTAAGACTTGTCGAATTGAGAACCGTTACTATATATGTATGTGACAAACTTCTCAACAAAAATGTTATACAGATAGAAGAACCAGTTCCACACATGTATGTATATGGAAATTATGCCATTTGAAAACTTTATTTTTACATTAGACCAAAGCATTGAATTGTATTAGCGAGTTCGAACTGGAAGCAAGTAAAATTTCAACTATCAGTAAGGAAGTGAAGCCATATGTTTTCATCTCAAGATTAAAAGTTGATTGAGGACTCTTATAGGATTTAATACAAAAATTCCAATATATTTTATTTAAAAAAGAAGTTTGTTAAGTTTGTATTTCAATTGAATATTCAGCAAAAATGAACAATAAACGTAAAAATATTCATAAAATTCGCAATTTTTTTAAAACCTCTAGAATTATCAAAAAATTCCGAAATCAAAAATAAACATAAAAATGTTCATAAAATTCCAAATTTTTTCCAAAACTTCTAGAAGAATCTTTCAGAACAACTTCTAATTAATTATTTTCTTCGCTCATGAGCTCTTCAAGATTGTTGCTGTGATAAAAAGTATAAACTTTTTTGGATTGAACTCAAAAGGAAATACATACATACATATATATTTTGTTTAATTAGCACATCGACTTATAAGGAATGAGATAAAGCTATGATTTTCGATAACGCTTGTCTTTACCTTGCATAAAAATTTACATATGCTGATGACAATGCGAAATTAATGAATGAAAAACATTTAAGGCATAAACTAACTCTCAGCAGTGTGGGCTGTTTTAATTATTATTTCGCTATTATATCTGGTTTTTTATCATGCTGAAACTGGATATAATTCATTCGCCATGGCGGAAAATAACTTTTGAGGCAAGCATTCTGAATCATCTCTTTGCCGAATGATTTTTAACAATTATTGAGGTTAGTTGAGACAAATCGGGGTAAATGTGTGTTAATGAACTCATAAAACTATTTATAAATTATATTTATATATGTATATATATATATAAACAAGACTCAAATTTTCCAATTAAGGGGGGAGCCTGCTTTAGAGGCTTCGAAAAATCTATATTTTCAAGGATTTTTTTGGAAAGGAAAGAAATATCTGATTGAAATGAAACTTTTAGGATTTATTCTTATATACTCGTAGAGTCTTCTCAAATTTTTTTATTATTATACATTAGATATTCTTCATGTTTGAAGAAATTTACGGAGGCGCCTCGAGTGTGCAATTTCTGTGTGGCAGGCAAGATGCAGGTCGCAATTTTCATCTGAAACAAAAAAACAAAAGAAATTTTTAATTTTAAGTAGTGTAACTTCTAGGTGAACCAAGAAAATTCAACAAAAAGTGAAAAATTCAACAATTCGCTCATATATCTGCTAGACGCTCGGTCACTATTTCCCTTCTAGCTCCGAAAATATTTCGAATTCCCATCTAAAACTTTGGGGACATATTCTTAGATTATTTTTAAAGAGATTTAAGCAAAAAAAAAAATAATCGATTTTTTGAAGCTTCTAAAGCAGGCTTCTCCCTTAAGGCCAGTGGTAGGTTTTAAAATTTTAGCAAAAGGAAGTAGTATGTATTTCCTTACAAGAGCTGAGAGATTTTTGTGACTTAGGACAACATCGATTTTGGTATTTCCAAGACCATAAGGATTGAGAAGCACTACCTATATACAATATAATACTTATATAGTAAATAAAGGATTTATAAACTGTGCTATAACTGACCAATTTTTAGACACTTCTACTTCTCGATCTCCAAAGTATCGGTTGCTTAAAAAAAAAAGGTATATGAAGGGCCCACTCGATGTATTTCCTCAGCACATCCATACTTTCCTATAATTTGTTGTTTATATTTCTATAATTATAAAAATACGAAACCGGGAGTCTATGGAATGCCGGCCGAGCTATTCAAATACGACGAACTGATCGAAGAACTGATTAGGAGCATGCCCCGAATTCTTTGTAGAATATCGACGGACGAAAGCATGCCCGACGATTGGAATTTAAGTGTGTTCTGCCCGATCCACAAAAAGGGAGACCTCACATACTGCGCCAACTACCGTGGGATAAGCCTCCTCAACATCGCATATAAGGTTCTGTAGACCGAATTGTGTGTAATATTAAAGCCCGCCGTCAACAAATTGATCTTATCATGTGAGGATCGATACACCACATCTTCTTCGATTTAAAAGCTGCTTTCGACAGCACGATAAGGAGCTAACTTTATGCCGCTATGTCTGAATTTGGAATCTCCGCAAAACTAATATCTCTATGTAAATTGACGTTAAGCAATACCAAAAGCTCCGTCGGGATTGGGAAGGACCTCTCCGAGCCAATCGATACCAAACGACAAGACGAAATATTTCCCACCATCAAATAAACAGTCGTCTCACTGCGTCTCACTGGGCTCCCATGTCACAGTTAACGGCCATAACTTAGAAGTCGTAGATAATTTCGTCTGTCTTAGAACCAGCATTAACACCAACAACAACGTCAGCCTCAAAATCTTGCCAACAGATGCTACTACGAACTGAGTAGGTAAAGTCCTCTCTCAACATACAAAGACCAAATTCTACAAGTCACCATCCCCGTCCTGCTATACAGTGTAGATGAATGGGCGATGACAACAGACAGAGATAAGACGGCTTTAGGAGTATTCGAGAGAAAGGTTATGGTCCTTTGCTTATTGACAACGTCGAATACCGCAGTCAAAAGAACGATGAGCTGTAGGAGGTATGGTATACGACCACATCAACACAGTTCAGCGAATGACCACAGTTACAAGTGGACGAAACACTCCAGCTCTTAGAGTATTCGAAGCAGCGGAAGAGGAAGACCACCACTGCATTGGAAAGACCAGGTGGAGAAGAGCCTGGCCACACTTGGAATCTCTAATGGCGCGCTATTGTAAACTCGGCTATAACCGTGTCGGCGGTATCTGTGTCAATAAACAAGAAGAAGTTTGACAAAGCTTCCTAAGGCAACTTTTAAGTCAGTGGCTTTTATAGAGTGAGATGCTCCCAAGAAAGTACGAACAAAATACGGTGATGGCCGCTACTCATTCTAAATTTCATTACGTTACGGGGTATTTAGATGTTGCAATCTTTGTGCTGGCATTTTTGTGTAAAAGAATAAATTAAAACAAATAATAGAAATTTTATAAATTTTTTAATTTATAGAACAAATACATAGTATGTAAAAATTGTTCACTTCTATGTTGGTGAAAACAGCATCCATGACCTTCGTAACCAAACATCGCTAATAAAACATTAAAAGACAATATACCATAGGCAAAGTTTGCTTCGATAAAATTTCTAAATTAAAAAAGAAAAAATATTTATTTTATTTTTTCTTTCCTCAACATTAATTAAAATACAAAAGAAGCCAATTAAAAATATTTACAGGCGTTTTTTCCAACATCTATTGCGCTCACGAGATATTCGCAAGGTTAGTTGTCGTCGGGGAAAAATCATGCGATTTTTTCCATAAAAAATATGAGCGAAAAATAATATGAGAAATGTTCTAATACACATATAAACATTCAAGCGACTCTAATGGAATATGTGACAAGCTTACTTATATACAAAGGTATATGTATGTATATTCTCGTTTGAAGATGGCAAAAAGTAGAAAAAAGCCGTATATAAACAGTCTCAGCCGCATTCAAGGTTCAATTTGGACAAAGGCAACATTTTACGCTTTATGCACAAGATATCAACCTTTCCCTGCTTCGGTTCCACAATCTGGATAATTGGGTAAATCTGCACATTAGCCGGTTTAACGGTGTTGCGAAAGCAGCAGCAAACAAACTTATGCAAACAGAGTTTTTTTCGAAAGTAAATATGTGCATATGTAAATATGTATGTATATATACATATTTATGTGGTTCAGGCAAACATATCCAAATGTGGGACAGTTGGCCACAGGTGAGCGTGAACTGTCTGTCCAATGCATCTTGCAGTAAATGACACAAAACTGTCTCAACCGTCTGCGAAGGACATTTATGAATATTTATATATGTTTTTAATAATTTTCAGTATTTTGTGGATGTTGAAAATAAAGTAAAACAAATTTGAGTAAAAATATTTTAGTAAATACACATATCTATATGAAGACATTAGGGTAGTGTTAATTTTTTTTCAATATTATATCCAATTTCTCACCCTTGCTTGAAATGATAACCTATCATGGTAAACAACGTACTTATATAAATTGGGGGTTTCAATTTCCTACGCATGCAATATCTCAAAAAAAAAATAATTATGCTTTGCCATCTTCGAAAATCGGTAATCGGTGGTTAAACCATAGTTATCACTCAATAATTTTATTACTCTTTGAAAAATATCAAAATCGATAACTTTTTCGATAATTGATCATTTTTAGCCGATAATCAGTAATCGGTGGTTAAATTACAGTTATCACTCGATAATTTGATATAAAAAAAGTTAATTACATTTTGTCAGCATATAAAAAATTATTAAACCGATAACTTTCTCGATATTGGGAAACGGTGGTTAAACTATAGTTATCACTCAATAATTTTATAGCTTTTTAAAAAATATCAAAGTCGATAACTTTTCGATAATCTATAGCTAATAATCGATAATTTTCAACCGGAAATCCGCAATCGGTGGTTAAATTACAGTTATCACTCGATAATTTGATCTAAAAAAAGTTAATTACATTTTGTCAGCCTATAAAAAATTATTAAACCGATAACTTTCTCGATATTGGGAAACGGTGGTTAAAGCATACATATATGTACATATATATTATTACTCAATAATTTAATTTCTCTTAAAAATAGATTAAAATCGATAATCTATTCATTATTTGATAACCCAAAAATCGATAATTTTTAACCGATAATCAGTAGTCGGTGGTTAAATTACAGTTATCACTCAATAATTTGATATAAAAAAAGTCAATTATATTTCGTCATCCTATAAAAAATTATAAAATCGATAACTTTCTCGATAATCGGTAACCGGTAGTTAAAGTATATATATATTATTACTCAATAATTTGATTTCTCTTAAAAAAATATCAAATTCGATAACTTTTTCGATAATCGATAAATAATTTGTTGACCCAATAATCGATAATTTTTAACTGATAATCAGTAATCGTTAATTAAATTACAGTCATCACTGAATAATTTGATCTAAAAAAATTAATTATACTTTGCCATCTTATAAAAAATAATAGTATCGATAACTTTTTTTATAATCGGTAACTATTATTATAGTTGCACACAATAATTTTATTGCTTTTTAAAAAATATCAAAATCGATAACTTTTTCGATAATCATTAATCGATATTTGACAATCGATAATCAGCAGTCGGTGGTTAAATTACAACTACCACTCAATAATTTGATTGCCGACCGTTCTCAATGTTATAAATTAAACCTTAAACCCTAGATAACACTGCTTTGCCATTGCTAACCGTCCATAAAATGTCTTTGTTTTATTTTAGTCGATTTTTGATATCGACTTTTCATATTAAATTAAAAGCACACACTTGCGAGCCATACCTCCCGCAAACTACATAGATTAGAAATAAGAGTATATAAGTTTTCGAAGGCCACCCTAATGTATTAAATACTGCCTAAGTATTAGCATCAGAGCGGCAATAAGATGCGCTGCTTTATTGGCGAAAATTTTGAATTTTGGTACATTTTGTATGGTGATAATTTTATTAACAATTATCTTTGTTGTTGTATCTTTGATTGCTGTTTGATATTCTTATAATCTTGAGATCTCGTGTCGTATATCACTTTGACTGCATTAGGTTCACTGCATTCCGAGTTTGTGATTAATATTTTCTTTTCTGCTGCCTTTCCGTTTTCCACTTGTAATTTATGCTTTCTCTGCTTTGTTGTGAGGTAACACGGTTTAATTATTATGTAAATGTTTTCTTCGGCCGCGAATTGAAGCTAAATTTAGCCTTTATCGGTTTTGGCTATCACCATTTTTCGAGGTTACTATAAATTTAGTAAATTTTACATATGTTCGAGTTTGAATGTATTAAATATTCACTTTATTTGTAATTTTTTTAATTGTTTGAATGTATTTGACCGAATATTGAAAATATGACTTTGTGTATCGCGGAGTTATTAATTAGTGTTGTTAAAAGATATTCATTAAAAGCCAGCTCCGACCGGTATCCACAAGGTATAAATAATATTGTCGACCCTCATTACTTTCGCTTGATTCCGTATCTTGTACGGATAGTGAAATTTAAAAAAAATAATGCTCACAAAATAAAACTTTATACAAATAGTGTCTGAAGTACCTTACTCATCTAAAATTCTCAAAATCAGGAAGATCTAATGCCGGTCAATCAAGATATCTTAATGATATTTTGAGAGCCTCTCCACTTGAAAATAATGCACCCATGTGTTAAAAATGCCAAGTATAAAGAATTTCGAGCTTCCAATTGACTTTATTCAGAAAACGTATTTTTTCTGAATATATAATAATGTGTGCTTGTACTAAAATTGGGTCAATACGTTCCATATATATGTACCATATATTTATGGGGCTACCTAATATAAGGACTTTCGATCTTCCGGTTGTCTGTATGTTTTTTAAGGTGAATGTACAAAATATTTTTCCAAACTTTGAAGTACAATCTTGTATATTTTACTACGCTTTTGGTACGTATTACCTCTGGACTCATACTTAATACTATATATCAAGATTGTCGTTATTATAGTGAAATCAATATTCGGTATTAGTCAAATTGTGAGCATACAAATTCGGAAGAATAATATTTTTGCGAGTATCCTTGAGTTATGCTAAAACTAAAAGCAAGGAGCCCAGACTTTTCCCAATACTCACATAGTTAGACTTTTCAGCTGTAATGTAAGCAAATAAAATGAATGATTTATTTCCAGATTTATTTCAACCGTCTCTAAGTTTATCCATTCATTATCTTTGCTGATTATTGGAAAATCAGGCTTACCTCCTTTTGTAGGTTTTGAGCCCTCCGTCAAAGTCTGTTCTTGAATTGGGTAAAGCTTATACATGCACGGAAAATTCCCGGAAAAATTGTCTACATATACCACTACCTGCTGTACGAAACAATATATCACCTCTTCAGACCCACCTTTTCAAAAATTTTTACCTGCACGGTAAGTCTTCGAACAAATTATATATCCGTATACCTGCTATTCGAAACAATAGATCATACCTTCAGACCCACCTTTTTGGAAACAGGTAGATGAGTCTGAAATATACCTAAGCATGTCCGTATAAATAGACGGCGAAAGTGAAAATATAGTTCAAAACCAAAAATCTATTCGTTAGAGAAACAAGTAAAATTCAAGTACAAACAAGCTTTTCCAGAAAAATCATGGCATCAAATATTTCCAGCAACGGTTATTCTGGACACAAAATCAATCGGTATAGTGACAACCGAAATCGTTCTACATATGAAAAAGAGAACACTTCGAAAAGTCTAAATTCAGCTGACGTATCTCGTTGTAGTGTTCGCGAACGACTCATCCACTTATTAGCAGTGAAGCCATTCAGCAAGTTAGAGCTAACTTCACGGCTGCAAAAGGAAGGAATTCGAAATCATGAGCGCTCGTCTGTTAATAGCATACTCATGGCTATTGCTCAGCTCCGGAACCAAAAGTACAACCTTCGATTGCATATGTGGTATTATGTAAATGAAAATTGGCCCTTTTATACTGAGGAAGAGCAGAATGAAGTCAAGCGGAATAAGCCACAAGATCCAACTGCATCACACAACTCGACCAAGGTAGATCAGAATCAAATCAAGTGGAATAAGCCACGAAACCCAACTCCATCAGACAATTCGACCATTGGAAGCTCATGTGAAGTCTTAAAAAGTGTAAACACATCTGGGGTATCTTGTTATCATATCCGGGAACGACTCATTCACTTGTTGGCATTGAAACCATTCAGCAAATTCGAGCTATTTTCACGACTGCAAAAGGAGGGAATTCGTGATGATGACCGCTCGTCCATTAAAAGCACACTCATGGATATTGCTTCAGTCCGCAACAATGTATACCGCTTACGTGGGCATGTGTGGGAAGACGTGAATGGAAATTGGCCCTTCTATACTGAGGATGAGCAGAATCAAGTCAAACGGAATAAGCCACAAGACCTATCTCCATCACACAATTCGAACGACAGCAGCTCGTGTGGGAGCCTGAGTCCACTATCTAGTCCCCCACAACAGATAGACAGTTTTGAATACGAATATTTACCACCACCAAAGAAGCAACGTATAAGTCGTGTGATCCCTAATAGTAAACATGACGTCGCCAGCTCTAACAGGGTCGGTAACAAAATTGATAATAATACAGCACAGTTCAGTAGCCATTCGACGAAGAAAGATCGTAGTGATATCACTAATCGTGTCTTGGTCAGCTCCAACTCAATCAATAGTAACATAACAATTAACAACTCAACGCATTGCAATAACCATTGGACGAAAAATGATTCTAAGGATCAAAAGAAGGACATTTCGAGAAGCAATGGCGACCAACTTAAACTGAATAACGACGGAAATTCAAAACAGCAACGAACTGAACCCCAAAGTGATCTGCCAAAGAAGAATGGGAGTCTAACGGAGTCAGCAGCACCAGCGGCAAGAAAGAATAATACATTGATTGATATTTTCGGAGATGATATTACAAACCCAACTACCAAAGGCGCGTCTCATAAAAGAAAGGCTACAAATTCTGACCTACAGCAACAATCTCAACCTCAACGGAACTTGACTGAGAGGTCTGAGAGTTTGGCGGAGCCGGTGGCACCCGCCACTAAAAAAGAATATAAGTTCATTGATCTATTCGGCGCTGATATTGCGACCCCTACAAAAGTAACTACCAATAACCGAGCACTTAAAAGGAAAGCTACGGACCATAACCTACACCAACAACAACTTCAACGGAACTTGCCAGAGATGAATGAGAGTTTGGTGGAGCCGGTGGCAGCAGCCCCTAGAAAAGAATATAAGTTGATTGATCTATTCGGTGATGATATTGCAAAACCCCCAAAAAATATCACTAATGACCGGGAAATACGGCATAAAAAGAAGTCTTCAGATCAAAACTTACGGCGGCACACACAACCTCAACTGCACTTGTCGAAGAAGAGCGAGACTTTAACAAAATCCGCATCTCCAAGAAAGAAGCAGCGAATGATTGAATTATTCGGAGAGGATTAGGATTAAGAATAAAATAGCGATTAGTTTAGTTTTGTATGTTATAAATATTATTTGTAAGAAAAGAATAGACAATCTTGTAAATTTATTTTGAACCACCTGAAACCCAGTTTTGCTTATATTTTAAACTTTGGCATAATCAAGCCAAAACTTTTTGAATAATGAAGACGGTCGAGTGTATCTATCTTAAATCTCTTTGTTCCATCGAATTATTTGGAGCATATTTTTTTTTTTCTGATAGCGTTTGTCATAAATGTTAATTAAGCCCTGAGCACTTTAGGACTTTCTATAGCTTTATAAGAAGATTCCCTAGCTGTTTACGTATTAATTTTCGTTTTTCAATATATGGTGGGCTTAGAAAGCTTCAGAGCTGATGTACCACATATTTGAAAAGAAATGATTAGTATATTATGTTCCAATTCTTCCAACATTTATTGCTTAGATCCTTAGATCTTTCGATTTGACGATTCAACTTCATAGGAAGCTGAAAGTCTTCACAGAAGTCCACATTGTGTTTACTATTCTTTATTGTTATCGGTGAAATATTGACAGCAGAACAGTACCACTGGCTCAGTCTTTATTTCAGTGAATTAAGGAAAGTATCCATATCAAAACTGGTTATGGTTGCAATATATATGTTTGGTTAGGTTGTGTTAAACTGGTAGGCAATAAGACATGCATATACCAGTTTTGATCCTTTGAGATACCAGTTGGAGTTCAGTTCCTAGGTCCAAGAGAAGTAGTCGTCCTTTAGGATGCCTGTCCTTGACGTAAATTTTAACAGATTCCGCAGTCTCACTATCGATACCTCCTCCAGTGGTGGCCTCCTCTAAACATTTTCTGCAGTCTTCTCGATCTGTTAGTTCCATTATGCAGAATGTGCCGCCTCCAAGCAGTGACCCGTTAGTGTTCCGATCATTATCCAGTTTTGCACCCAGGTAGCTCGTTCCATTGGGTTTTTTTCCTTTACCATGTTTCTGTCGAGAGCGTCGTATAGACAATGCATGGATTTCTCAATGTTTATCACGTTTTCGTATGTTAGCCCAACGCAATTCTTGGCAATCTCGTCCACTATTTCGTTGCCATCGATGCTTTTGTGGCCTGGCACCCAGTAGAAAGTTGAAGTTGCTTACTTTTACCAACACTTTCCACTGCTTCTCTGCCTCCCAAGGCACTTCTGGCCGATATGCGATACGAGGATACTGCCTTGATTGCTTCTTGGCTGTCTACGTGGAATTGCCTGTAGGTGCATTAGAGGCCAGCTCCACTGCTTTCACAATAGCAAAGACCTTAGCTTAAAATATACTGCAGTGGTCCGGCAACTTAAAACTTTCCGCACCAACTCCATCCTCCATTTTCGAGCCAGTTGCTTTCATACAATTCAATGAGGTTCTGAGAGGACTTTCAAGGGGTTAACTCGTACACATATTTATATAGCGTAAACCACAATTGCTTGCAATTCAAATTTTATACTGTTTGTTTGCTTATTTTCGAAACACCGTTATTGCAGTCATATGCAAATATTCACACATACACAAACACATCCATATGGAATTGAATATTTATGAAATACTTTGTGTACGTCTTGTTTATTGTATTACGCTCCTTTTCATTGCCGTATCAGGTGGGCGTGTAATTTTGCTTAAACAGGAAATTAAATTGAAATCGAGTAGAGCAAAACACGGTGAAGATTTCATTTCGCCCAACAAACATACGGAACATTTCACCATGTGTTGTTTTCTTTTTTAGTTTTTCCCCCAACATTATTGTTGTAGTATTGTTGTTGTTTTACTTCCAGTTGTTGTTATTATTAAGGCTTTTTTGTTTGTTGTTATTAAGATCATTTGGCATTTGGCCAAACAAATTTTTTGTTTCTTTTCTTTGAGTGCGCTCGTGTCAATTCTTGCAATGTTAATAATATTACAGTCACATATACTACTTATATATATATACATATGTATGCTGTTTCCACGTGTGTGTGAATATGTAGGTATTTTGTGGGACCTTACAAGAAATTTTAATTTTAAGTTGATTTTTTGTAGTTCAATTTTTTTTCGTTTAGTATAAAAAAAGTGTAGATGAATATTATGAAGGCAGTTTTTGAGTTCCAATATTTGTCATTTTTGGCAGTAAATAATTTCAGTAGACTCAATTGGTGCTTTCAAATGAGTAATCTGTATTATCGAACTTCAATTTGTATGTTCATGTAACTCATAGTGAGTCATATACATACAAGTTTATCGAAATATTGCCTGTCGTCTAGACTTTTTTTGAAGACATTGTACCGTTTCCGGTGGCAATGTGACCCTCACTAATTCTAGAAATTTCATTTGTACTCTGCTGCAGGTTAAATGTGCTTTACTTTAGCCTTTTTTCCGCATCTATGTAACATTTTAGAGAGATCACTTCGATTGTTCGACAAGAAATCGATAAAAATTCATCCAGTCTCGTTCAAAATTTGTTATAAGTGTGAAAATATACTCCAAAAAATGGTTTGTTTTGAGTTTTTAACCAACACTATATCTTGTAAAGTAGAATTCCATAAGATTTGCTTCAATAAAGCAACATATTTTAGTAATTTAAAAATTTTTAGTGAAAGTAATTTTTTTTTTTCCAAAATATAAAAGAAACGTTGCACGCAAATTTGAAAAGGCGTTTCAAAGCTTGGAAGTGCATTCCAAATTTAAAGCGCGTTTTTCTTCAAAGTCGGTGACCAACTTTACTCGAAAACGGCTAAACACATTAGTCTCAAATTTTAAAACGAGCTCCTTAAATTATTTTTTTAGTATTTAATCGAAAATTTTTTCTCACCGATAAATATTTTTTTATAAACAATTTAAGGCCGAAATTTGGTCAAAAGTCGAGTTTTTTTTTTAAATCGCCATTTTGTCAAAATTTTGATTACTAAATTTAAAATTACATTAGCGAAATCTGTTTCGTTTTTTTAATTTCAGAGGATCCAGTTCAGAGATGTATGTAGCGCCACCGCCAAACGTCTTTTTTGAGAAGAGCTCCCGGAGAACAGCTGTAGTTCCTTTCCAAATAAATATTTTTACTAATGCTAAGTCTTAAAATACAGCTAGAAGATATATCATAATATGTGTACAAATTTTTGGATCAATAAATTTAAAAATGTTTTCAGAAAAAACTTCTGGAAAATTCGCTTTTTTCGGCCTTCTAACTTTATATAACCACTTCAGATTATCTCAAATCCAAAAAGCAAAAATATTCATTATTACAAGAAATAAATACAGCTAATGGTCGAAGGATCGGTGAACATTTTTATTTTGGCGGCTTCCCAAAAAAAGTTGTTCGGAGTGGCTTACAAAATCATATAGTAGAATACTATTAAAAATATATTCCTTCGATCATTACATGACAAGAATATATCTAACAAGTAAGGAAAGGCTAAGTTCGGGTGTCACCGAACATTTTATTCTCTCGCATGATAAAGTGATAATCGAGATTTCATTATCCGTCATTTACATTTTTTTCAAATACCGTATTTGTGTAAAGTTTTATTCCGCTATCATCACTGGTTCCTAATGTATATATTATACAGAGAAGCCATCAGATGGAATTCAAAATAGCGTTATATTGGAAGTAGGCGTGGTTGTGAACCGATTTCACCCATATTTCGAACATGTCATCAGGATGTTAAGAAAATATTACATACCGAATTTCATTGAAATCAGTTGAGTAAGTCCTGAGATATGGTTTTTGGTCCATAAATGGGCGACGCCACGCCCAAAAACAGCCTGGGTGCAGCTTCCTTCTGCCATTTCTTCCGTAAAATTTAGTGTTTCTGACGTTTTTTGTTAGTCGGTGAACGCGGTTTTAGTGATTTTCAACATAACCTTTGTATGGGAGGTGGGCGTGGTTATTATTCGATTACTTCCATTTTTGAACTGTATATGGAAATGCCTAAAGGAAACGACTCTATAGAGTTTGGTTGACATATTTTCAAGGAGTATGATAAATATGTTTGGAATTCGTTTGAAATTGGTCACTTATTTTCTGAGATATAGGGTTTCACCTAATAATTGGCCAAGGCCGTTGTTTACATTTAACTCCAGCTCCTAAAAAGCCCTTCATCACCATTTTGGTTCTAAATTTATTCTTTGTTGCGCATTTATGTACTGAGTTATCGCATTTTTAGTATTTTTCAACATAACTGTTCTAAGGGCGTGGGCATGGCTGTTATCTATTTAATAGGCGTCTATTATTTGACCTTTATAAACTAATAGCTTGTCATTGAGCATTCAGCCTATTTCATATTTGCCAATTTGGATAGTTTTAGAGCTTCCCTGAGTAAGTTAAGTTGATTAGACTTCAGCGGCTTAGAAAATATAGGCATTAAACATTTTTTTACTATTCTTCGCTACCGCGATCCCTTGTGCAAAGCTATGACACTTTATAAGTCTTCGTTGATGATTATTGGCATGTCGCGGTATGTGACAGAAGTCTGATTATGCCCATTTGCAATACGAAAGAATACTTTTAGTAAATTTCATAAAATTATCTCAACTTTTACTCAGCTTATCGCATGACTGAACGGACGGACAGATAGTCACCTGCATTTCAACTCGTCTCATCACCCTAATCATTTTTATATACAAAGGGCGCTCCATATTGAGGTTCCCTACCTTTTTATAGAAAAAGCACATAAACTTCAAATTTAATGGGGAACGTTTTTTTTATCATTCGAAAGAACATTCTTTGGCATCTAGAAGATTACCTCTTTCAAATCTTGGCCGCGACTGTTTCATAGATCGTCCATCCGTTGAGACCAATTTTCTATGACACGTTCGATCATTTCGACTGGTAACTGCCGAATGACATCCGTGATGTTTTTGCTCCAAAGCCTGATTCGAAGCGGGATTGTCCACATAGAATTTGAACTTTACATATCGCCAAGGGAAAAAGTCTAACGGTGTGAAATCACACGATCTTGGTGGCCAATCGACCGGCCCAAAACGTGAAATTATCTGCTCATCGAAGTGTTCTTTCAATAAATCCATTGATTGATGCGATGTTTGAGATGTGGCGCCGTCTTGTGGAAACCAAATCTCGCCGAGATCACGAACTTCAATTTCAGACATCAAATGGTCGGTTATCATGGCGCGATAACGGCCACTATTGACGGTTGCGTTGTCACCGTCATCATTTTTGAAGAAATATGGAGCGATGATTCCACCGGCTCACAAAAACACCAAAGCGTTGATTTCTGGATGAAATGGCAGCTCTTGAATCTCTTCAGGTTGCTCTTCGTTCCAAATGCGACTATTTTGCTTGTTTACATACCCATTGAGCCAGAAATGGGGCCCATTGCTGAACAAAATTTGATTCGAAAACGTCAGATCTTCTTGGACCTTTCAAGAGCCCGGAGAGCAAAGCGATTTCACTTGGAAAAGTCGAGCGGATTCAATTTTTGGACAAGCTGTATTTTGTACGCTTTAAATTTAAGACATCGGCTTCAAATGCACCAAGTGGTTCCACACGTCAGTCCAAGTTGCTGCGTACTACGCCGTATCGACTCTCCACGGTCTTTCTGAACAATCTCAGCCACGGCCGTTAAATTTTCTTCACTACCTTTCAGTCGTGGTCTATTAAGTCGCATATTTTTTTTTATTTATAATGAATACTGGGTCTCAAGTTGGCTGATGGTGTTGTGATTAGTTTGCTTAGTAGACCGATTATGTTGACCATAAGTTGAGCGAACCGCGCGAAACACATTTTTTACAGAATTTGAATTTTCGTAATACAGTTGAATGATTTGTAAACGTTGTTCGGTAAGTCTTTCCACGATAAAATGCCGAACAAAGTGAACAAAAATAACATTTGACATGACTCGCGCGTGATCTGTCAAAAAAGGCTATTGAAAAACAAGTAAGGAAGAGCTAAGTTCGGGTGTCACCGAACATTTTACACTTTCGCAGGATCAAGTGATAATCGAGATTTCATTATCCGTCATTTACATATTTTTTTATTTTGCTGTAAAATTAATTAGATTAGTAGTTCCTGAGATATGGTTTTTGGTCCATAAGTGGGCGACGCCACGCCCATTTTCAATTTAAAAAAAAAAAGCTTGGGTGCAGCTTCCTTCTGCCAATTCTTCCGTAAAATTTAGTGTTTCTGACGTTTTTTGTTAGTCGGTTAACGCACTTTTAGTGATTTTCAACATAACCTTTGTATGGGTGGGCGTGGTTATTAGCCGATTTCTTCCATTTTTGAACTGTATATGGAAATGCCTGAAGGAAACGACTCTATAGAGTTTGGTTGACATAGCTATAGTAGTTTCCGAGATATGTACAAACAACTTAGTAGGGGGCGGGGCCACGCCCACTTTTCCAAAAGAATTACGTCCAAATATGCCCCTTCCTAATGCGATCCTTTGTGCCAAATTTCACTTTAATATCTTTGTTTATGGCTTAGTTATGACACTTTATAGTTTTTCGGTTTTCGCCATTTTGTGGGCGTGGCAGTAAGCCGATTTTGCCCATCTTCGAACTTAACATTCTTATGGAGCCAAGAAATACGTGTACCAAGTTTCATCATGATATCTCAATTTTTACTCAAGTTACAGCTTGCACGGTTGGACAGACGGACGGACAGACGGACGGACGGACAGACAGACATCCGGATTTCAACTCTACTCGTCACCCTGATCACTTTGGTATATATAACCTTATATCTGACTCTTTTAGTTTTAGGACTTACAAACAGCCGTTATGTGAACAAAACTATAATACTCTCCTTATCAACTTTGTTACGAGAGTATAAAAACCTCTACTTGGTACAACCATTATAACCCTTTATCAAACTCGATTATCTTGAGGTGATACAAATAACTTGCAACATGTGAAGAGAGTGTAAATATTAGAAAAATTAAGCTTTTCCGACAGGGTACGAGTTCCTGCCGACTCTATTTGTATACAACAACATGTGTGTATCTGTTTATAATCACCTGTGTATATGTGTAAGCGTTTAATTTATGGCGACAAGAGGTTGTGTATGCAACATTGTTGCACAATGTCTTGCCAAAAAAGGCGCTGTACAGTTAGTAAATTGCAAATACACACACATAACATATGTATACAATTATACATGAAAATTCCAACACTGACGTGCACAGCTGACTTTACCATTGTTTTGGGCGTGAATAGGGCATTTTACCGCCACCGGAAATGAAAAAGTAATTCGAAGCAACAATGTGCAAATTGAAATTACTCTTAATTCCTGTGTGTGTTTTTTTGTGTTGTAGGCATTTTAGCTCCCATACAGACCTACAAAGCGCCAACTCATTGTGAGAAAACGTGAATTTATTTTAATTTGCCGCCATGTACCTCTGCACCTGCGTTATGAAATAAAACAATCCAATT
Organism: Bactrocera tryoni; assembly: GCF_016617805.1. Classification (NCBI taxonomy): domain Eukaryota; kingdom Metazoa; phylum Arthropoda; class Insecta; order Diptera; family Tephritidae; genus Bactrocera; species Bactrocera tryoni. The sequence goes on from NC_052499.1 coordinate 19,134,247, forward strand.
AAAATTCATAACACAAAGCTAATTTTATTTATAAAAGTTGCACAAAAAGAATTTTCATAATTATATTTTCCTTTTTCCACGCTTTGCTCTGTGCTATTTGCGCTCAGCCCATTATAGACGCGCCGCTTGTAATTATGAGCAATTTGGCCGGGCTATTGGCATTTTGGCAGCATTTGCGGAACATATTTTGATGTATATTTCAATTTTATAATTTATTAAGCACCTTTTACATATGTATGTATATATACGCACATGCATATGTATGTGCGACGCTTGATATGCATATATTCGCATTATTTATAGATTTGCTAATTGACAAGTCAATTTATGGCGGCAGCGGTCTTTTATGATAGTCAACGAACCATTCATTCGTTGCATTCGCTTTGACAGGCGCTCACTCAAACACATATGTATATATATGTACTTATGTGTGTGTGAATATGTATTTTAGAATTTACGCTTTAATAACTTATAATTTCATGCATTTATGTACACACACACATACATACATACATACATACATGCGCACTAGAATATTTAACGGTCTGCCTATAGTTGGTCTTATGCTATTAAAAGCTGACACGCGCTAGCCAAGTGCTGGCTGAGTGAGTCCGCGTATGGCGCGATTTCATCAAAGAATTATTGCCTATATAAAATTATTGGTTGCATGCATCATTTACGGACATTAGTCAGCGCTATATTAGAGAAATTTAGAAAATCAAGAAATAGATTTATTAAGAGGAATAAGATTCAAAAAAGCTGAAATTTTTTTCAACGACTGAAAATAATTTTTTTTTGTTATGTCACTTCTAAGTCAGATGAGCTCTTCTTTAGGCTTAGAACTATATGCCATCCTAAATGTAGGCAACTATTTCAATTGAAATAGAATTTCACTTAAATTTAGCCGCTTTATCCAAAAATAATTTGCATTCCCTATTACACGACATACAATTGGTCTTTAGACTTTGAATTTTGTACTAGTGAAGCTCTTGATACTGCTAAAGGAATAAAGGTGGAAGAAAACCAGTAGTTAGTTTTCAATGTCTGGTTAGCAGCCAGCTAACTGTCAGTTAAGTTCTGGTCAACTTTACCGAGACTTCTTCTTTCGGCTAAGAACCTTTTCTTACCAGTACTTAAGGGGTTACATGAGTTTCCTCGTGTAAAAATCAGCCTTTTTTCAACAATTTTTTCTCATATAAAAAATAAAATATTTTATTAGAATTTTTTATTGTTACAAACATACACTATAAACAAAGAAATTCTGAAATTTTGGAGAAAAAAAATATTTTAAACTCGGACCTTGCGACGTCATTGCCGGTGACCCATCCGAAGAAAGATGCAGGATAACTCTTAACATAATCATCTAAAGTGAAAAATACGTGTTTTAGTTAAAAACTTAACTTAGAACTTGAACCAAGAAAGTAAGCTGAAAATTGGAGTTTTGACAGACATTTTTACAAAAAAAAAAGGTTTAAATTTCGCAACATTTTTTTCAATTAGTTGCAAGCGAAGTCTTTAAGAAATGTATCTCAAAGAACTGTGTAAAATTTCATGAAGATCAGTTGAGTAGTACTCGAGAAATCTTGCTAACCGACTTCAACAACACAGTTTCGAGAAAACGTGTTTAAGGTGCTATACCAGTGTGACGCATGAAAAATTAGGCGATTTTCGTGAATTTTTTTAAAAGAAAGTACTAGATTGAATGTTTTGACGTTCTATGGACGTAATAAAGTATATTTTTAGCTATATGAAAATTTTTTTTTACAAAACTATTGAAAAATAACGGAGTTATGTGCTGCCTGAGGAAGTGTCGAAAAAAAAGTGCCTCGACTGCTGGCATGATTCCGGTCGAATGAGTGGCTGAATCAAAAAAATTCAAAATGTTTATTAAACTTAAATATATTTTCTATACAATGAACTACGATCTTTGAAAAATATCAAAAATTAAGAAAATGGCGTAATTTTGAAAAAAAATGGTTTTTTTACGAATGAAATTGTGGTTTTTTTAATGCCAAATTGACAATTTTCAACCAATCAAAAAGAACGTAATCTTTTGTATTGCAAATGTATTTAACTATATCCAATTTGAAGTCGATCGGTCAATTTCTCGTTGAGTTATAATGTCAGCAATTTTGAAAAATGTCGTTTCGAGAAAAACGCGTTTAAAGTTTCACTTATATATGTTTGCACTTCTGAGCGGTCACTATTTAGAACGCTGCCGTTCAAAAACTATTGAAGATACGACCTCGCCGATTTCACAGGATGTTTTTGAATATATAAACTATCGAAAAAGCAAAAACAAAAAAATTTTTTTTGAAAGTGTCACACTGGTATAGCCCCTTAAAGGTAGCGCACTTAGCCTAGCTAGTCTCAAACGTACAAGTTCTCAAGGCTGTATCTCCGAAACTATTACTCGGATCCACTTGAAAATTTAGGAAAATATTGTTGTTGTGTTGTGGAATTTAATAAGGTGATAAAACAATTCGATTATTTGAAACCCGCAAACTCATGTAACCCTTTAACTGACAGCTAGCTGCTAGTTAGACATTTAGAAAACGACCCTTAGTGATTTATTTCTGAGACTTCATCTTTCATTTCCATTGTATGCGATACCCACAATGTCTAAAATTAAATGTGGAAGTATAATATTAAGGAAATTCTGTGTCAATATCATTCACAAAATTTCATTGGCTATCTCAAATTAATTTTAATCAATTTAACAATCTACAGATTCCTAGAATATTCTGTCACGTTTTCAGTACTCGATGTAATAGTAATATACCAAACCAATATTCTCATTTTTGCGGAACTTTCAACCAATTTAGGTGGTTGCATTCACCCTCCTAATAAATCCGCATCAGCATTAGTAATGAGGATACATTCGGAAAGTGGAAGGAAGTAGGAATGAGAGAGACGCTTGAACATCTCTCTACTTCTGTGCAGCTTTATATAGAACTCGTCTTAGATATCTAGAAGCTTCGCAGTTAAAGGGACTAGATGAAGTATCAAAATAAGATTTTAAGTCGCTGTGACAAATACTTCCGCAAAAAAAAAAGTGAACCACCATTTGGCACCACTAAGGTCCAGTAGATCTGTGTACGGCGTGAAAGCCTGAGAGTATAACCTAACCTAACTTTCAAGGTGTACCAATTGCTACCCAAACTTGGCTGAAATCAAACACTCAGATATCGAATATGTGCATCTCCAAGATTATGTCTGACTTTATACCGAAAATATCTATCAATCTGTGCGATATATTAATGAAAGTCAGAGAGCATTTTTTCTGTGTCAAAAATGTATGAAATCAGGTCAATGCTTCTCCCAGCAAGACTAGTATGACTATTTAAAATAAATTTCGCGCGAAAGCCGAAAATTTTTACGATGAGTCAACAAAGAAGTTCCATTAAATTTTGTGTGCGGCTTCAAATTTCTGGTGGCGAAATGTTCAGAATTTTGGAAAGGCTTGTAGTGATTATTGTTTGTTGTGAAAAAGTGTTTTCGATTGGTACAAATGATTCAGGGAGGGTTGAGAACGCGTCGACGATGAACCAGAGCGGAGATCAACACGCCAATAAATTAAATAAATTGGTGCTTGGTAATCGACGATTAATAATCAGAGATCTTATTGGCATCGTTGGAAAATTGAAAGATCAGTAAAGGACCTAATTAAAGTGAAAGCACAATTGGTTCCTAAATCACTCAATTTTCTCGAAAAACAGCGTAAAACAATGCTTTTTGACCACTAGAAACTCATGAATAGTATTGTTACTGACGATGAATCTTGAATATATGCTTACGACCCGGAAATAGACGATCAATCGGCCAAATATCATGGCAAAGGTGAGCTGAAGCCGAAAAAACCACGTCAAGGCAGGCCAAAAAGATGAGATGTGGTGCATTCCGAATTCCATCCGACCGGTCAAACTATCGACAAGGAATATTATTTGAGTGTTATGCGTCATTTGCACGAAACTATTCGTAAAGAGAGGCCGGAATTATGGGCCGAAAACTCTAGGTGTTTGCATCACGATAATGTATCATCGCATACTGCATTGATTCTTCGTCAGTTTTTCGCCAAAATTTTCAGAGAATATCGTGGTATAACCACCATATTCACCTGATTTGGCTCCCTGTAACTTCAGGCTATTCAGCGAACTCAAATGACCGCTCCGGGGAAACCGTTTTGAATAAACTGAAGCGATTAAATGTGAGTCGCTACGCATATTGAGGGCTATTCCGGAAATTGGCTTTAACCACTGTTTCGAGCATTAGAAAAAACGTTAACACAAGTGTATTGGGCCAAGGGCCGATATAGATTTTGAAGAAAAAGTTAAGATATTTAAAATTATTGAAGTCCTAGTATTTTGTGCTCATAGTATTATTAGTTCCATTGAGCTCACAATACAACTTCACAGAATCACAAATTAATGAAAACAGTAGCAGATTTTAATAAATCGGGTTTAAATTACTTCATTAGAGTGTTCCTCATTTTTTGTAATCAGAACGTAAGATAATGCCCATTGGAAAGGAAACACTGAGGCATATTTGGAAGAAAGAGACTTCCGGTATTACGTAAATGATATGTTGAGAGATCGCTTTAACCGCAATTGTGCCCGCGATGGCAACTCTTTTGAATAATAAAGTCTAATAATAATAATAAAGTCGAATATTTTTCTTTGAAATTATATATTTTTCTGCTTATTATACAATCGAATATATTTAATGGTTGTATCTTAAATTTAATAAAAAATTATCTTTGGCATTTTTCGCCAGTAAATGAAACATGTGACCTACGCGACACACTATTTATAACTCACTGCAACCGGAATATGCCCATTTTAACCTTAATTCACAGTTGCCAGGAGAACTATGTTAAATCTTGTGTCCTTGACACCATAAATTGCACTTCATGCAGTAGTGTTACATGTAACCCGGTCTTAATTGGTATACGGCTGGCTAGCAAAAAGCTTCATTTGTCTACAATCCATGCGCATGCATATGTAACAGGTCAATTGAAAAGTGCCGGCCTATCATAATTAGAAACCACATTTTTTTGACTAAATTCGTTTTTTTAGCAACATACGTTGCCTTCAAGGATGATAAGCTAATTATAGCTATCCTCCAAATTTACAATACCATTTTTGCGGTACGATTTGTTCTTTGCTTCAAAATAGGCCTCAGTTTCGGTGATCAACTCTTCATTTGATGCACATTTCTTCACCGTTCCCTCTTTTAGTATGCTCTGGGTAACAGTCACTAGATCACCCTTGAGTGTTCTACAAGAGTATGCTCCGGTCTTGAAACTTTCTGTTTGGTCGCCGCATCTTTTCGTAAAATTTTTCAGCATTACCTTTGTCAGCCAGCTTGTCAAGTTCCTTATACTCATACATTTCGGTCTCTATCTTTCTTGTCTGCAAAAGCGTCTTGCTTCCCTCTCTAGCTCTCGGTATCTATCCAATCCCCCACGTGTTGTCGTCGATTGTAACACTACGAGGTAGGCAGTCTATTTTCTCCAGCTGTATCAGCTGTTTATATAGCAGGACGGGAATTATGAGTGACTTATAATTCCCGTCCTGCTATATGGTGCAGAGTCTTGGACGATGTCAACAACGGATGAGTCGACGTTGCGAGTTTTCGAGAGAAAAGTTCTGCGAAAGATTTATGGTCCTTTGCGCGTTGGCCACGGCGAATACCGCATTCGATGGAACGATGAGCTGTACGAGATATACGACGACATCGACATAGTTCAGCGAATTAAAAGACAGCGGCTACGCTGGCTAGGTCATGCTGTCCGGATGGACGAAAACACTCCAGCTCTGAAAGTATTCGACGCAGTACCCGCCGGGGGAAGCAGAGGAAGAGGAATACCTTCACTCCGTTGGAAGGACCAAGTGGAGAAGGACCTGGCTTCGCTTGGAATATACAATTCGCACCACGTAGCGAAAAGAAGAAACGACTGGCGCGCTGTTGTTAACTCGGCTATAATCGCGTAAGCGGTGTCTACGCCAATTAAGAAGAAGTATCAGCTGTTTTTTCGAAATCATTGCTTTTGTTAGCATCTGTACGAAAGGTGCTTGAAATGGAGTGCTCTCAGATAGCAGGAGTGCAAGCCGAGTAGAAAATCGTTCGGCTGTCTGTTGTGATTGTAGCTTCTCGACGTCAAACTTTCCTTGTGTTTGTTGACGTGCGTTTTTTGCTGCACAGAGGCGGGTGCGTATCTTGATTGAAGCAAGATAGTGGTCCGAGTCAATGTTAGGACGTCGTGGCGTATGCACGTCCAAAACACTGGAGACATGTCTTCCGACTATCATAACATGATCGATCTGGTTAGTGGCTTTTCGATACGGAGACAACTAGGTAGCTTGATGCATTTTCTTGTGCTGGTATCTAGTACTACAGATAACCATATTTCGGGCCCCGGCGAAGTCGATCAGCCTCAACCCATTTGGGGATGTTTCATCGTGGATACTGAATTTACCGACCGTTGTGCCAAAGGTACCTTCTTTGCCCATCATGGCGTTAAAGTTATCAAACAGGATTTTGATCGTCTTTCCCTTCCGTTGGGACGTGGGCGCAAATCAGCGATATGTTTTAGGAACTTCGCTTTGATTCGGATTGGGTCTAAGCGTTCATTCACCGGGGTGAATTCCAGGGCTCGGCGACGGTCAGACAGCGGTACCTTCCCAAGTAATGGACCAGGCATTCCAGCTGCAAGCTCTTAAATCATAGTCCTTATTATGATTGCTGTGGTCTTCATTAAAAGGGAGATTTCTCTTCCGAGGCTGCTGATTATTTTTCATTATGGGCGTTTTTTACGTGGCGGCTCCCAAACCCAGCGCACAACCCTTAGGAGGGATTGGTTCACCTTCTGACTTTAGCTCGCCTGTAAACGGATGTTCTTTGGCTACCCAGAGGATACTTGGTCTAAGAACGGAAGTCGTGGGCTCCTTGAGCCATATGTAAAATAAACGTTCCCAGCCACTCCCAAGTGGGTGGCTATCGGGGAACTCTCCTCATTTGCGTGAACTTCTCACAAGGTTGAACACATGACTCCATCGATCAACAAGCGAAATTTTATCTTTTTTTTTAACCAAAAAAAGTTGAGTCACTCAAAATGATATAAATAATTCACAGACTAATGATTCGACAGCTCTAAAATCTATACAAGCGCATTTTGAAGTTTAGGTCTAAACAGAAACCATATTTAAATGAAATGTAGTAGCGCCATCTATGCGTCAGGCCGGGGACTTTTCAATTGACCTTTTATACATGCATCTCCATCTGCATATGGAAAAGTATACAAAAATGCCTCGATTTTAATTCAATTTTTAAATGCACAAGCTGAGCTAATTTGAAAATACAGCATACCCACACTGATACACACACACACACGCATACAACACAGTCAATAAAAGCACTAATTACGCATATGTGAAGACAAAAATAGCAAAAGAGCTAGAAAATGTATGTACATGTGTATGTACACCAAATGTGTCAAACTGAGCTTCAATGACCTTGACCTAAATGGAAAACGAAAGTTTTTGTATTAATCAATTTTCCAGAATCTTCATTGCCGGGAAAAAAGCAAGCACCTACAAAGTTGCTGTGTGGCGCCATTTGACAAATATGTCTAAGAAAAACAATTAAAAGCCATAATAAAACAGTGTACAACTTTGTAAGCATAATAAGTAGTCGCAACTGGGAAGAAATGCTGAAGCTGTTGGCTGTTGGAGCTCGCGAGTTTGTCAAGAAATTTTGCATAGCTGCCACTTAGACGAGCGCGTAACGGAATATTCCGCTGTCACTTAGCACAATGGGCAAACAGGCTAAGACGGTCCAGCAGATCAGCACACATAGCATGTGTACATACATATGTGTAGATGTGTATATACATATGTATGTATGTGATGGACATGATGAGTTAATAAAAATAACAGCATCGCTCATAGATATAACGCAACAACCAAAGCAATCAAATCGGTAGACTAAGATTTTTTTTACTCCCAACTTGTTTTTGAAAATCGTCTTTTTACTCATTTCCCCAGTTTATGGCGTTTAGTTGAAACAATGTATCGTTTATGTCATTACGCAGAATACTTACTCTTTAAACTTATACGCTTTAGGGTCATCCTTAATTTGTGCAATACATTTTTTTTAATAAAACCGTGGAGAGAGTTATATACTAAATTCAGTACAGTTTTTTAAAATGCAGTCATCGGTCAGTCAGCTCAGATTCCCGTCTTATACCAATATCCAGTTGAACCGGACGCTAGATTGGTACAGCCTTTTTACTGTTTCTGTGAAGTTTGATCTCCACATGTCGTATGGGTTTGCTAGCCGCTTGTTTACGACGTTAAACATTTGTCTGGCGAGTTTTACTATGAAAAAAAGAAACAATGAGTTTGCTTGTAATTTTAAGTTTCCGATGGAATCAGGGTAAAGAATCCTTTTTGTAAGGAATAGTTTTTTTCATGAGTCTTAAGCAATCTACTTTAAATATTTGAGTGCCATAACGCATTCAGTCAAGTCTTCAAAAACGTGCCTTATGTGAGTCAGCCATCCACCTTTGTTAATGACGTTAACATCGAAATTGGAATAGCGAGATACCAGGGGATCTCCGTAATACTTATGAATCGATTCAGCCATTTTAGGTGATGTTTTGGGTATAAAAGGTGTCGATGCTAGAAGCGTATCAAAAGACTTGAATCTTTTCAAAAAGCATACTTGACAACGCAGCTGAGAACCCTACTTACATTAAACGCATTGTTATTGGGGTCAAAATGTGGTTTTATGAATATGATATCAAAACTGCCCAGCATCCAGAGACTGGTGTCACAAAAAAGAGTTGAAACCGGAAAAAAACGAAATTCGCTAAAGGTAATCAAGGCCATGCTCTTTTGGCTTATAATAGTGTATTGGTAAATTCTATGACGCGAGTTTTTTCCAGTCAGTTTGATTTAGTGGTATTGCAGGTAAAACGACATTTTGTAGAAACGAGAAAGTTGAGTCTCGATAAACGCTGAGCTCTGTCCATTTATTACACTACTCATTTCATCTATTTACCGATATCCCAGGAAATGGTGCGGAAAGAAAGACAAAGCATGCAAAAATGAGATTCCGGGTGGTGGCAACGGAACAAATGGAATATGGGGCGATCACCAGAAATACGGAAATCTAAGCTTTATGAACTCAATGAGGACCTCAGCATAGTTCAGGACAATAAATTAATGGCTACCTTGCCGATGACACATCATCCCAATGGTTGTAGACTCTTCGCCTCACAAAAATTTTAAGTATTGCCACAAATGGTAGCAGTATCATGGATGTCTTCGCAGCGTTGAAAACAACAAGCTTTTATTAAATTCATAATTTCGCTCCATTTTTTAAACCAAGACTTTTAATAGAATGTTCTCTCGACAGATTAAGATTCAAGATGCGAGCAGGAAATTTGAATGCCATTTTTTAATCAATGGGGATACAAAATGTTTTACAATTCTAGGAATCCTCAAAAAACTTGGCTAGAGAGTTTCAATGCCAAAATTTAAGTAAAATTCAAATATCCTTGATGCTGTGAATTCAATAGGCATCGGAAAACAATTTTAAGTTCCCCATATTATTATTTAAGTTAGGTTAGGGTTAGGTTAGAGGGCTGATCGGACTGCTATATGTTGTCTTTTGTAAAACCATTGAAATGAGCTTCCGTGTTCGAATTTATGAATTAACGAAACTTAGTTGCCAATACAAATTTGCACAAGCGCTTAATTCCCACTCCCGCCAGTTCGATAGCATGGGCATATATTTCCAAGTGCCTAAATATTAACCTCCCAAAACTCGGGACAGTCAAGAAGGAAGTGTTTAGTTGTGTCCACCAATATGGCAATGGTCTGTTAATGTTCCACGGAGAGGCTAGCTTTACTGAAGGCAAAAAGATCACTAGATCTCTTGCGATCGATCTTGGGCCAAAAGGTTTTTGCGACAGCGCATGTACCGTTGGTGCCCAGCATTGGCTAAGCTTCTACGAAGCCCAGCCATCTAGTAGTAGAGCGTAAGAAGATACGCTCCCATTATACCGATGGCGTTTCTAGGGTACCTTTCCTTGCTAACTCATCAGACACTCGATGCTCTTGATAGCGCGGTTCCTCGACCAACCCTGAACGCACTGCTAACAAGTTGTACGCTAGTATCGCGCTCTGCTATCTGAGTGAATGGTCGCTTCTCTGACGAAGGCTGCACTCCGGAGCGGGAGATCTGCTGTTGTCTTAATGGCTACATCCTCGGCTTTGAAGACACTGTATTAGTCACGCCAATCAGTCTGAAGCTAGAGTTGATGTAGAGCTCCTTACAATAAACCCCTCCACCAACATTCCCCCCAAACGTTTGACCCATTTGTAAAGAAACTCACTACACAACTCCCACAACTCCCTCATATATAGGCGGGTATATAGGCAGAGAAGGAGCCTCCAGAGTTCGGTTTGGCGACATCATAATTCGAGTGATGCGGTGTAAAGTCAAAGTGTGTGAGGATCTTTTAAGAACCCGCATTCTCTGAGTCTGATAACAACTATTATGATACAAATAATAACGACTATCTACGAGGCTGATCTTGAGAAACGAATATACAAAAAAACTAAGCTGATTATCAAGCACATCGAGAAATATATTGTATCAACTTCTCCTCTACACTCTGTCGGACATCGAAAACGTTGATTATGAAAAGTGACTATACGTACCATATTAGTCGATATGAGCACTGAAATCCGTTTTAAGCTGAAATTGAGACCTACCCTATTAACTTTCACAGGCACTTATGTACATACATAAGTATGTGCACATGCCAAATTTCAACCCAATTCTAGGAATATCAAGGAGTACCTCACGCGCTCTTTGGTATTTAAGCATCAAAACAATAATATTTTCGTATTTTCATTAAGCTGAACTCTCTTAAGCACCGTGCGAACTGCGTGTCACCAATTTTCAAACTTTGATAAGCGCTTCGGGAATATAAACTCATAAAGTACATATTTACATACATACATACCTTCGGGTCATATATACTTATGCGTGTATGTATGTGACTAAGTAGCTAATTGACAGCAGAGTAAAAAGGTGCGCTGTGAGCAAATAGACTGTTGCCTTTACAGTTTGGTTTTCGTGATATTAAATGATGGATACTAAATATGTATGTATATGTATTAACCATATTTATATCTATCATAATACTCGTTTACATAGTTGTTAGTTAGTTTTTCAGCTTTTGCTGCGCCAATTGTTTTGATGAACCACAAATCAAGTTGTGATCTGTTTGAGTTGATAAATTTACATTTTGATTGCGAGCGATAAGCATTGGAGCACTCAACTACTACAAATTCATTCATACAACAAACACACGACAGAAAGACAGACATATGTACATATATACATGCATATGATATTGATATATGGCACATACAATGAGAAAGAGTCGCAACTGATTTGGAACTCTCTAGATGGGTGGCAGTGCCCTGCGTTTGGTCGTTTGCACGCCATCCCACTTTATATTATATGTATGTATATATTTATGGAAGTGTGTATGTACGCAGCAAATATTTAATAAATTGTAAAAGAAAAATATTTATGTATGATGATATATGTATATGGTAGACATATCTTGCTGGAAAAATCTAAGTAATGAAGTAAATTTAAAATTTGGAACTAGTTTCGGAACTGGTTGAAAAGCCAGCCAAATGGCCTAAAGCCTGGAGATATGGAGATATGAAAAAAATATATGAACATGTTTGAAAATTTAAGTACGCTATATTTTATAAAGGGTGACACATTTCGAGATTCCCTACATTTTTAAAGAAAACACACAGAAACTTCAAATTTAATGGTGAATGTTTATTACTAAACGAAAGATTAATTCTTTGGCTTTTATTTTTTTTAAGGATTATTTCTTTCAAATGTTGGCCGCGGCTACGTCTCAAATGGTACATCCGTTGAGTCTATTTATCGGTAACTCGTTCGAGCATTTCCATTGATAAATGGCGAACGACACGCGTGATGTGCTGCTCCAAGGCCTGAATCGAAGCGGGATTGTCCACATAGAATTTAGACTTTTCATGTCACAACAGGAAAAAGTCTGACGATGTGATATCACACGATCCTGGTGGCCAATCGGCCGGCCCAAAACTTGAAAATCTCTGCTTATCGAAGTGCTCTCTCAATAAATCCATTGATTATATGATGTGCGAGAAGTCGCGTCGCCTTGTAGAAATGTCGCCGAGATCACGAGCTCCAATCTCAGGCATCAAAAAATTGGTTATCATGACACGATAACGGTGCCATTGACAGTTACGTTCTGACCGGCTTCATTTTTGAAGAAATATGAACCGATGGTTCCGCCGGCTCACAAACCACTCCATACCTTTGTTTTTTTCTGAATAAAATAGCAGCTCTTGAATCTGTTCAAGTTGCTCGCGGCAAGTTTGCTTGTTTATATACCCATTGAGCCAGAGATGGGACTCATCGCTGATCAAAATTTGACTCGAAAACGTCGAATTTTCTTGGTACTCTTCAAGAGCCCATAAAGTGAAGCGATGTCGCTTGGGAAGGTCGAGTGACTTCAGTTCTTGCACAGGCTGTATTTTGTACGTCAGTCGGAATTGCTGCAAACGACGCCGAATCGACTCTCCACGGCCTCCGTTTACACTTTGAGCTACGGCTGTTATATTTTCTAATATAATATATAATCTATTCGAACGAATGTTATCCAATAATGAATGCTGGGTCTCAAGATGGTTGATAGTATTGCGAATAGGACACTCAGAACATGAATTTTCGTAATAAAGTTGATCGATTTGTAAACGTTTTTTGAGGCGTAAGTTTTTCCATGATGAAATGCCCAACAATACTGAACAAAAATAACATGACAGCTTGATACGACTCACGCGGGATCGGTCCAAAAAAGACTATTGGAAATAGTGTCTCTATTAGGATCACCCGTTACACATACATATATTTATACTGAATAGTTTTTGCCAGTGCAACAAATAGAAATTTGTATAGGTAGGCTGCCTTAACTCAGCAACAGAGTGTCGATGAACTAAATTAAATTTTTGGTGATAAAGCCAAATAAAAGTATCGTGTCGATTGGTCGAGATAAATGCTAAAAAAATAGCGCTACTTTGAAACATATGTATAACATATAAGTATTATATGCAGGGTGTCTGAAATCTAACGGAATATTTAAACTAGTCTTGGACTTTTAGCAGATGAATTTTTCCTACGAGGCAGCTCAACGCATCGGCTCGTTACTGCGCTAAGCAAGTGACGCATCGCAATATTAAATAAAAGACGTGCATGCAAAAGTGAAAAAAATACAGTGATTCTGCGTTGAATGCGGCAGTGACTAGTCAATGTCGCGCGCTCTTATCACAACGCGGTTTTAATGAAAAGAACACTTGAATTCTTCTACAATATACAACAAGTGGCGTAGTTTAGTTATTCGTATTCGGTTTTCGCCATGCACATAATGGACCGGAAGCATTAAGAGCTTTTAGTGGGAAAGCATTCAGATCAGTTCAATTTTGTTTTTGATTTTTTTGTCTGCTCCCATTTCTTTATCTGCATCCAATTTTCCCAGGAAATAATGTCATATTTTAAATACAATTCGGCAGAAAACATTAAGTTCTCTCTTTGGTTTAACTACAGTTGTAGAGAAGGATATTAATCAACCAGCTACGACTGATATTTCATTATATGCATTTTTCAGACATTCGCGAGTTGTTCTTAACACATTTTTCTGTAACTTTATGCATTCTTCGAAGTTTGCACTTATTAAAAAATGTCTATTTGTTTGGTTAAAAGAGAGTTTGATAAAATAGCTTACCCAACAAGCTTTCACAAGGTGTCGTCTTGATTATGTTGCTTCCTAGGAGCTTCGAACTAAACGCAGTTAAGTAGTAATCCGTATTTAATAAAGCTTCTGATTTTTTTAAGGCGAATTTCTATAATACAAGGTGCGTTCCAAAGTAAACAGGACTTTAAAGAAAAACAGTGCAAATGTATTTTTTCCGACAAAAACACTTTCTTTTATTCAATATAGTCTCTTTCTGCTTCAATACAGCTATTTGCACGGTCCAAACCATGTCGAATGAGTGTTTTAGCTCCTCGGCCGGTATGGCGGCCAGTATACCGGTGCAAGCCTTTTGAATGGCCTCTACGTCTGCTTAACGCTTTCTTTTCATGCGCAAATCCATTTTTCCGAAAAGGAGGAAGTCGCACGGTGCCATTTCAGGTGAATACGGGGAGTGGTTAATGGTTGAAATGTGATTTTTGGTCAAATAATCGGTCACAATCTGTCCTTCGAATGTAGGATTCTGAGCAATTTTTGGTCGTCAGTAAATTTTTGCGGAAGCCCAAATGTTCGGTCAAATGCGATAAATCGATCATTTGGAGATGTTCAATTTCACTTTCATGAATTTCAATGATGATTTCGGCTGATTTTTGATGAATTCACGGACAGTTTCGATGGAATTTCCGGTGATCACGGATTTTGATTGGCCCACATATTGATCGTCATTTATGTCCTCACGACCACTTTGAAAACGTTGAAACCACTCGTTCAATTTGCTACGGGATAGGCAATCATCGCCATAAACTTGTTTCACTAATTGAAACGTTTCCGTAAAAGTTTTACCAATTTTAAAACAAAATTTAATGTTGGCTCTTTGTTCGAAGCTCATTTTCGCACCGATTGCACAAACATACTGACACTTAAAACGCAATAACTTCACTTCCAATCGATGAAATGTCATGAAATTCTCACGGGACTGTCCTGTTTACTTTGGAAAGCACCCTGTATTGTAGCGTCGAACGCTTTAAGAATTGCTTCATCTCAATCAGGAGAGATTAGGTCACTAATAGTGATAAACAAAGATAATACTTCTACACTTCATAGTGATCAACAAAAGTTCCGTTACCGTTTTAGTAATATTCTAGTTTTGTCATCGTCAGCATTAACTCCACTGCTTAAAGCTTCATATTAGGACGCTGAAGGATCTAGATTAGTAAGTGGTAATATAGACGACAACGATTAGGTATACATCTAATCAACTGCTTTTTTCATACCTAAAAATTCTGGTGTAGTTATTTTCGGGATTCCATATGATATTTATTTAGTTCTATGCTGAAAATTTATTGAATTAATGGGCTATAAATAGTAAGCTTGCTTAAGACCTTCTGTAAATGATCTCTCTCCTAAAGGCTCGTAGAATCGGTACTACTAATATATTATTATCGATTACATAACCAATCTAATACGAATTCTAATGAAAGGTTGCCTTTGATTCTGCACTCAAATAAACCCTGAAAGCTTTGATATGAAATGCTTCTAAAAGAATACAACATTATATGTATCCGCGTTTAGCTGTAAGACTTATACAAATCAAGGAAGATCGATGCGACGGACGCTATAAGATTAGAGAGTTTAGACTCTGTTCAGTCAATAAAGATGAGCATAACAAAACAAGGAACCCTAATTTTACAAAAAAGCAAACAAATCTAGACTTGAAAACCCATTTTTGGCTTAACGGATATGTAAACAAGCAAAATTGCCGCATTTGGGACGAAGAGCAACTTAAAGAGATTCCAGAGCTCTCTTTTCATAGAGAAAAAATGACGGTTTCGTGCGGTTTGTGAACGGGTGGAATCATCGACCGATATTTCTTAAAAAATAATACCACTGAGAACATAACCGTCAATGTCAACCGAGGAGGTCAAGTTTTGGGCCGGTCGATTGGTCACCAAAAGCATGTGTTGTCACACCGTTAGGATTTTCTAGTGGAGATATGTAAGGTCTAAAGTCTGTGAGGACAATTCCGCTTCGATTCAGGCCGTGGAGCAAATTATCACGCGTGTCTTTCGCCAGTTACTAGTCGAAATGCTTGAAAATTGGACTCAACGGATGGACCATCTAAGATGTAGCCGCAACCAACATTTGAAAGAGATAATCCTCAAAAAATAACTGCCAAGAAATGTTTTTTCGAATAATAATAAACATTACCCATTACTTTTGAAGTTCCTAACTTTTTTATTTAAAACTCAATATGGATCACCTTTTATTATGAGCATCCGAGAACCCTGGCGCCATTAACTTGCCAGCCGACTTTGTGTCGCTTCGGAGCGGCCTCATCGCATGCAGTTCGCTCGACTGTCTACAAATTTGACTCCGGTGTGAAATGATGAAGTCATCCAATCTTACATATCGACGCAAAAATTTGGTTTTATTACGATAGGACAGTTTTATACACTCCTCGGTATCATCAAATCGTCGTTGTTTTTGGTCAGAAGTGAGCTAGCGGGGCACCCTTTTTGACACAGGTTTCTCATACCCACATATTCGTGAATGATATGATGTACACATTCAGTTGTTTGTCTTTGGAGTGTCTACTGTCTCGAACAACTTTACGTCCATCCGAAATTATTTTCTGTACATTTTTGATGTTTTCGTCGGTAACAGCCTCTTTAGGGCGTCCACTGCCTTCATCGTCCTCGGTACTCTTTGCGACTCTTTCAGACTTAACAAACCACTTTTCAACGGTTGATTTCTCTGGCGCAGAGTACAAATAATGTTGATCAATCCAAACCTTGGCGAATATTTTGCAATAGCTGATGATTTCGCGATCTGCTCTCTCTACTTTCCATGTATTTTATTACTAGAATTCGGCAGCATCATAGGTAACGAACCGTGTTTTTGTGAAATACCTATTAACCGATGAAAAAGTAATTTTTGCCATAAACAATCTAAGTATTTTGTATCACGTAGGTAAGTATTTTGATGAAAAATTATCAGAAACTTAAGATAATTTCACCCATAAAACGATTGTTGCTGCTTTTTCCTCTTATATTTTCTTGTCCCCTTACATGATTAAGACATACATACATATGTACATAAGTTAAAATGAATCTATATTTATCTAGTGTATTCATAAGTCTACTGAGTCGTTTAATGTACATCCATGACTTAGTCCGATGATATGCGTTCAGATATCTCTTCATTATGTCTAATAAAAACAATCAAAAGAATTAATAATGCTCATTATTTATTATTTATTTATATACTACAAGTATATGTAGGTTTTTGCAAACAAGCGGCATGCAGTTGAACCCGGACGATGGGGTTCAATGCGTGCAATTGAAATATTTTATTCGTCATTAATTTACAGTAATGTTTCAATGAATATTTGCACTAAGCACGAATGTAGCTCATGTGTTTGTGCACTCTCTATATTTATGGCATAATTATTTACGCGTGATTATGCGGTATGTATGTTTGTATGAATGCTTTCATTCGCTGAGTCTAAGCATTAGCTGAATGATTCATAATGACGTTGAATTTTTCTTCAGCAAACAAAGTGCGATATCTGCAGAATACCCTTCAAAAAACAAATAAAAATAAAGAAGAACCAAATGCAAACAAATAATTAAAAGTTAAACCGGAAAAAGTATTTCAGCATTTAACACATATTAAGAAATATATGTATGTATATGTACATACATCTATACATAAAGACTGCATAGTATAATTTAATCACATTTAAAATATTAATTTCGTTTTCGTTAATTTGTTTTCTTTTTTGTGGTTGGGTAATTATAAATACATTGATTTTTTTTCTTTTTTTCTTCTTGACTTTTTTACTTTTTGACTTGATCGGCATTAACCCTTACATAGACAAGAATTATGAACATTTTTAGTTAAATTTATTTCCATCACAATTTTATTTAAACATGTTAATTTTTATACTCTTGCAACATGTTGCTACAGAGTATAATTGTAAGTATCGCCTAAAACTAAATAAGATAGATATATGTACATACATAGGGTTATATGTACATATGTACCAGTGGCGGGTTGAAAGGGGGGGCGGGGGGTTGAAGTATTATACTCCCTCAGCAGATTGTTGGTTAAGGTATTATGACTTCTTCTTCTTGCGATTTTAGTACATTCTAAGAGTAGATGCTTTGATATCTCTGCCACCAGGTCGTAGAAATAAGCTTATTCTGCCGAGCACATCGACAGCTTAAATTGCAGTGACCAGTATTGTAGACTTACACAAATAACTTTGTTTAACACTAATTGTCTTCTTCTTCTTTCTATAGCCAGAACCCACTGCAAAGAAAAGCTTCGGTTCTATTGACTTGTTTACCATTAACCTAAAAGACATCTTAAAACTACTAAACTTTCGCATCCCTGATCGCATATGAGAGATATGTGGTTCATAAGTTCCTGAAATATTGATATACATATGTATGTTAGATCCCAAAGGTATCGTATATAAAGTTTTGTTCTTGAAAGTAAGGTTTTTTAAAGTGATGAGCCAGACACCTGAGCGTTGGTACAAGACTTTGGTTAAAACAACGAAAGCGATGACAAGATTCACCCACCAACCAATTCATCATAGCTAAAAAATTATTTCTTGGTGAGGTCTTACTCGCTACTATAAACGTTATAAACGTTGTTGTTGTGGAAGCGACACTGTGAATTTTTTTGTTCTTGTTAAGAGTGGAGAAATCGCAAGTGTAATTTATTAGCTTCTCAAAAAACTCAACATTTCGGAAATGTTCGTTTACCGCACTTTTGATTATTTTCCCAACCTTCTACAGTTGATAGTTGAAAGTGAAATGTTTGTTCCCGAAGTCGCCGAAATCTACTTCGAAAGTAATGCCAAGACTTATTCGACATGATCACGGTCGGACAATTGGTCATCTACCGACAACGGGCTGGAGACAAATTGAATTCAAAATGCAAAGTGCAAGCGGAGTCGCACGCGATCCACGACCGTGAAAATACCCTAGTTTTTGTACCGATTTGTGACAATGGATGAAAGATGGCTTCATCATATTACTCCAAAGTCCAATCGACAGTCGTTCGAAAAGTTATGTTTTCATTATTGGCGAAAGAGTACTTCACTTCTCGGTTGCCTAATCAGGCCGAGTGCGATGACTGTTTGTTTGATGACAATAGCTACTTCGTCTAGCCCTCTTTCGCTACCAGACCCATGTGCATCGCTTCCTTATCCATTCGAAAAGTTGGAGGATAGCAATAATCAGTGTATTACAGGGTTTGTCCAGAAAGTAATAGGACTGAGCCAATTGAATGCTGTTAGCGCGATTTCCAAGCATTGAAGGCATCACGGAAGGCATTCAGCCGAGGTGCATGCTGCTTGGATCCGCTTTCATTGACCTTTTCAGGCAAGAGAAACAAAATAAGTCCGGAAGGGCCACATCTGGGCTGTAAGGCGGCTGCGGCAGCGTTGGAATGCCGGCATTGGTTGGGTAACTGTGTTACTTCCAATCCAATCGGTGCGATGTCTTGTCGAACCCGATTGACCCTTCGTTTGAGTATCTTGAGGACTTCCACGTAAAACTTTGGCGTTGACGGTTTGTCCAGGAGGAACAAATCCATGGTGAACGATGCCTTTGATGTCAAAAATGGCAATGAGTATTGTTTCACTTTGCGTTTGCTCATTTATCAGCGACTTCTTCCCGTCCCTCCTCTTGCTAAAGAGCCGAGTTTAACACAGAATTTAATCGCGTACCTCTGCCCTAACGAACGCTGCATTTTTGGCTTGCACGACTCACGGAAACACGTCGCGTGAAAATGTCTTTTCTGACTCTCGAGGTGCTCGGAGACCACTGCTCCGCAGTACATACAGTCGCGGCGAAAGAAAATCATTCCTATCACTTTCCGTTCAAACCCTGTACCTTTGAAAGAACTATTGGAGAAGCACAAGAGACGAATGGACTTATTATAATAAAGCGATAAACGAGGAAGACTTAAAAGAGTGGATTGCTAAAAAAATACACATACATACATATATACATATATTTGAGATCTTAAACCCAGAAAAATAATGAAATTTATGAATTGTGGTATGTAAAGGGTTGAATGGCTAAAACATTTTTAAGCAGAGCTTTGTTTTTAATACTTGCTGAGTATATTCAACTCACTTTGCTGTTTCTTAATTTCCTTTTGACCTGCATTCTTCGGCGCAATAAAATTAGGAATAACACGAAAATATCAATATGCAAATACATATATATATATATGTACGTAAGCACTTGAAAGCAAGTTGATTACCCTGCAATTTACAGAAAACAGCTACTGCGTCCATAATACCAACAACAATAAATTCGTTAATTCACCGAATAAGCAATAATTATTAAATTAATTATAAATCGCAGCGCGTTTGAACGCATATTTTGCTAATGACATAACTCAACAGCTCGAGCGCTTAGACGCCTTCGCTCAAACATTTTACGCGCTGGCATACTACTTCTTCGTTAATTTTGATCGCTTTAATTGTAATTATTTTATATGACTACTTAGTCATGGTTTATTACCCTTTCAGCACTAAAAGAGTCAAGAAATACACATATATATACAAAACTATAGATTATTCTTAAGCACGTGCATACACTTGACTCACCCGCTTTTGTGGCGGCGGACACGCTTTTTAAATGCCGCGCATGCGCGCGCACACAACGTCGGCCAATTTGACCATTTCAGGGACAGGAGCAAGTGATTTTTGTTACCAGCACTAAGTGGGTGCCAGCCGCTAATAGACATTAAAACTTCAAATGTCTCTGGACAATTTAACATAGAGGAATGGGTGCCAGTATACCATAGATAAATCGATTTTTATTGTTTTTAGTCGAATGTGAGATAATTGATGTTAATGGCAATTATAAAACTTATTTGTGATTTTATTTTGCTAGACGTTTTTAATCGCTCAAGTGAAATTTTGTTTCATGGATTTACAAATTAAATCTGCTCGGGTAAACAAATTCATTATCGATGCTTAAGAAGCCGTCGTTATAACTGTTAATTAATGAATTATTTCTGCTTTATTTATCGTAGCTTTTTTGGTTTTCGTAACTGATATTTTCGCAAAAAAAAAACGATTTTAGTCATAGCCATTTTTTCTCACTGCTTTTAACCTAAAACTTTTTTAATTCGTTTTACATGCAAAATATAATAGACACTTGTATTTTCGAAAATATCAGTGAAATTATAATCATAATTGAATTTCATGTACCTATAATCCATTGGAGTACGGAAAACTGTATAAATCTAAACTCTTACTCTTCATAAATATCATAATACCAATAATAATAATAATAATAATAACAATAATAATGCCTAACAAGGGTTTTGAGCGTTGCGATCTTAAGCTGCTCAACTACAGAAACAAAAATTT